>NW_019175347.1:215777-644104 GCF_002260705.1 Seriola dumerili
GTCTATATTCTATATTTGCACTGTGAAAAAAATAAAACATCAGGTCTGTGGCCCAAGTTCTGCAGAGCCTCCGTTAGTTGTGTGGATACAGTAATGGAGAAGCGTGCCACAGGGAGGCTGTGTGTGTGTGTGTGTGTGTGTGTGTGTGTGTGTGTGTGTGTGTGTGAGAGAGAGAGAGAGAGAGAGAGAGAGAGAGAGATGGAGAGAGAGAGAGAGAGATGGAGAGAAAACAACTTTGTTTTCTTTCAGCTTTTGCTCCTTATAGTAAGCCTACATGTATTTTTTGATGACAGAAACAGTACAACATATGACAAAGAGTAAAGCTTGACTTCGGAAAGAATTATCCAGATATCCAAAATTTAAAAAATTGAAAGTGTTAATAAAAGTTTCTAGTCAAAGTATAGTCTGCCTACTTTTTCAAGGAAAAATTTGTAGGCCAAAAGCTATGACATATATATTTACATGTACATTTACGTCATAAAATATCTTATAGATATATTATTCTTATTTTTTCGTAAGACACTGGAAAATTAATTCTTGTATTTTCTACCAAAATTACTTAAACAGTTGGGAAAATATATAATTTCAACTGCTTTACTTTCAGTCCTCGTTTTCAGCACCAAATGTACGCTACTCCACGATCATCACTCTCCGTTTCAGTCCAAGTAAAGGATAACTTAACAGCCCGTGATATCACACTGACTCTCCGGGCTCATGCATAATGAGATAACAGCCTAAACGGCAAAATGAGACCTTTTGGTGCGCACACTGCAAAAAATGACAACTTTGACAAGTGGTGTGTGATGTCACGTTGCTCCTGTCTATCACCGAAATCACCATATTCTGTTTATAGGCTGCTCTGTTGAGTTTATCGTTTCCAATGTTTTGCGTGTTTCAAGATGAACAGGGGCAAAGTACAGAGTTATTCACCGTCCACTAAATTACAGTTCAAGACAAACATTGACAAAAAAAAGAGAAGGAAAGGTGGACTAAAATTTCCAACGATCGCACAGCCAAGGCTGATTATCTGCTCTGTGTGTGTATGAAAACTTAAAAGGTGGTTGTTTTTTGCAGTGCCTCGATTGGTACGTCTTTGCCCTGACATGACAAGGGTCAGATGTATCAACGTCTGTGGTGGTGTAACCTGTGTGAAGCCATAGGATTTAACGCAGGAGACGAATGAACTCTATTCCGATTTATTTGAGTGTATTTGTCCTCCTGCTCGGAAGCGTGTATTGTGCTCCGTGTCTTGTTCTTTGGGGAGTAAATAACTGGACATTACAAGGTTCATTCATAACATTCAGAGACAACCTGCTTGAGCAAACTGATCGTTAATTGGTTCTGTTAATTACCCATGTATTAATAGAAGTACAGGCAAAACAAAAAACAAAAAACATATGGTCGATTACTCAATGTACAGTATCTGCTGATGCGCCTATCAAATTGAGACGGGGTCTTATGTTTAATGAACTTCGTTGTCTGGAGCCAGAAGTTAAGAGAAGAAGAGGTCGCGCGTCATGACGCAAGGAACGCAAAAATGCCAAACGGGTTCCTGCTACCAGACTGGGATTATGGAGGAGTTTAGAGCGGAAAAATCAGAAGACCTGGGGTGGGGACCTGGAAGGAATTATTATTTGGGGTATAAACCAATACTATTCCTGCACAGTCTGCCCCCCACGCCCCCACCCCCCTCATCGACCCCCCCTCCCCGAGTCCTACGTCGTGGACTCCAGGCTTTCCGCTTTCGCACGTTGGCTCATGATGCGCAGTGGAGGGTTGGAGAGGGAGCGCGCGCGAGAGAATGAGAGAGAGAGAGAGAGAGAGAGAGTGGTGTGCGCGCCGGGGGGGGGGGTGGTAGAATTGACGAAGGCAGAGACTGGGAGAGAGAGAGAGGAGGGAAAGAAGGAGGTGACGGACCTGCTCCTCTGGGACACACGGCTGTACCGCTCACTGCTCGGCGCTTTTCGGCGGGGGTCGGCTCACACACAAAAAAAAAAAAAAAAAAAAAAAAAAAACGGTCTTCAGCTCCTAAAATAAGGCACCAATAAGGAGCGTCTTGTTGTAGCTGTCACCGAGCTCTGCGAGGATCGCCGCGGTCGCTGCTCCGCTTGTAGGAAATCTGGACTTAAAACTGTGAGAGGGGAGGGAGAGAGGGGGGAGAAAAAAGCAGGATTCATGGAGGCTCTGTGCAGCTTCATCGAGCAAAACGCCTGGATTATCTGATTTGGGGAACGGGAGCGTTGCACAGTTTAAAGGCGAGACGTGTTTCTTTTTCTTTCTCTCTCTCTCTCTCTCTCTCTCACGTTGTGCCACCGCCGTGTCCAACTCTATAGGCTGCGACGTGTTTTTGTTTGGAGGTAAGCTGATCCTGCTCTGATCCGGCTACGTGTATTCACTGTTGTTGCCAATTCATAGCGGTTTTTACATCGCAGTATATAGAGGCTGCTCTGCTCTGCTCTGCTCTGCTCTGCTCTGCTGTGCGTTGCACGAATCGTTGCTCGCTGCAGAAGTGACACCGTCTGAGTGGCGAGGATTTTTCTCTTTCAGTGTGTTTCACTTTGTTCTGGACGTCACCGTGTCGCTACATAGCAATAAAGCTCATGCCTTTTGTTTTGTGAACGTGAATAGGAAATAAGTGTTTCCGAATATTATAGTAAGCTGCCTGCATCAATGAGCAGCCGTAGTTCTTTCCCAAAATAGGTCATCACTGTTGTAATGTTTGGGGGATTCTATAGACAGCGTGAATCGGTCTTATTCAAATAATAGGCTATCTCTATCAATAACCTAAAATAGACTAGATTTGTAGCAATAATCTTGGCACAAGCCAAACGTTCATCTTATTTAGACAGTTTAATGTAGGTTGAATTTATTATGCTGTTACTCTGAACACTCATGTTGATATGTTAATATATGATGCTATTTTTAACGCTGGGAATCCTGAGCTGTAGTTTTTAGCCCGTGATGCATTTAGCACACTGGACTTCCGAAGATGAGAAAACTTTGTGTTGACATAGTAACAAAGTTTACTTGTTTCTGCCTGTGTGTGTGTATATACAGAAGCTATATATACATATATATATATAAACTCATTGAAATCAGTAATAATGTTAATGAGGAGGAGCCCCACTCACACACTGACATATCTGTTTTTTTTTTTTTTTGGGTCTTCCAGCTGGGGCGGTATAGTTTTCGGAGCTTCTGTCATGGCGGACCAAGAGGAGACTTTTGGCCTCCAAAACTCTCCTGGTGGCTCGGATTCAAGGGAAGTACAGAGCGATAATAAATCAGAGAAGCAGAACGGGACCTCGAGCAAATCCCCATCCTCACAGACAACTTACATCCAGCAGGTCAGTATCAGTCAGGTCAGTGTGCAGGCCTCTCACTCTCACTGCTGCAGGCTGCAAACCGAGCTCACACATCCACACCGGACAAATATTCGTCTGCGGTTTGACGCTGTTGCTTTGGATGTTAAAATATCCACAATCAAACAAACAAAACAAAAAAAAGCCCGCTAATGGGATATATAAATCCTGCTACTTTCCAAAATAAATATGTAGCCTATAGATTATGTAATATAGTCTGCCTTATAATAAAGTTATAGTTGTGAAGTTGAGTATAATTGAGTTGCTCTAAGAAACTGGCTAAAAAAATAATTAAAAGTTAAGATTTTGAAGCATTTCGATTAGTTTTAGTCAAGGTTTTATTAGTGAATATGAGAATATATTTCTGACAAGCTTTGCAGGAGACTATGCTCAGAGCTAGACATTATCTGTGGCTTATTATGCTGTATATTGTTTTTAGGACAAATGTGTACCCAAGGCCCAACAGGTTGAAGACTGCAGAGTGATTTAGTGCAGCACGATGTTACGTTACTAAGTGGTTACACCAGGGTTACATTGTCACTACATATCTTATATTATTTATTGCTTAGCAGCACAGTGGTCCAAAGATTATTTATAAAAATGTTTTTGCATGTTTCTTTAAAATCAAAAACAATGTTTCGCGTAAATCTACAGTTATTTATCATTTATAATTCACCTTCAGCAGCTGAAGGCAGATGTTTTTCACAACAGGCCTTTTCACCAACTCAGAAGGCCTCAAAACCATGTGAGACTATAATGTATGGCACCTCTGCGTAAAACTGAAGAACAAGCCCTTTATTATTATTTTTGGGTTTACAAAAAAAAAGCTGCGGGCGCTACAGAGACTAAGATGTTTTACTTTGAAGGGAATGGAGGGAATAAAAGTCTACCTGCACGAGAGGGAACTGTGGATGAAGTTTCACGAGGTGGGGACGGAGATGATCATCACCAAAGCCGGAAGGTAAGACACCACACTATCAAAAAAAAAAACATTTAGCCATTATTATTATTATTATTATTGTTATTATTATTATAACTGGGGAGAACTAATCACAGGGGTTTATTGGCTGCATGTGTGCTTGTTGATAAGGCTTCCCCCACGCCATTAGAGTGTATGAATTTTATCTAGGCCTGTTTGTGAGTTCAACTGTGGACTATAGGCCCCGATTGGAATTTTTTCTTGCGTGGGGATTTTGGAAATATACACTGTGAGGAACCACAGAGAAAACACAGAGCATCTGGTGGACGCTTTAACGCTCTGCAGCACCGCATAGCTACGTTTTAGTCTGGGTGGCCCTGTTGGGAAATGCAATTCCATCGACCAATCATCCTGAGAGAGCAAATGGACAAACCCGTCCTCCGGTGTAAAATAACTGCTGAGTACGAGTCTGCTCCCTACTAGTGAAATAAAGTCATTTTAGGGAACATGTGCTCTGCCATTTGTGATCTGTGTGTGTGTGTGTGTGTGTGTGTGTGTGTGTGTGTGTGTGTGTGTGTGTGTGTGTGTGTGTGTGTGTGTGTGTGTGTGTGTGTGTGATTGTATGCAGACACTTCCCGCTTGCAACACTTTTTTTGCATGCAACATGTTACGCAGCGGCTGTAGCTACACGTTTCTCGCTGTCAGCTCCACACTTTGCCCTCTGGCTGCATCCAGTCAAAATAACGCGCGTCGGCTGAGTGTGAACGTGCACGTAATAGACTGTATGCATGATGACCGCTGGTGTCTGCTCATGTCAAACGGCCGGGGGCTCACGTGTGTGTGTGTGGGTGTGGGTGTGGGTGTGGGGTTGTGTGTGTGTGGGGTTGTGTGTGTATTATGAATGGCCAACATTTATAATTTAACACAGCTACATTTCATTGTGCTCTCCGGTGCGGCCAGTTGTTTTCTCACAGCTGCACAAAGTCTCCCATTATACTCCCGTCAGTCATTTCACTCGCGTTTTTGGCGTGAAATGATATTACACAGCAGCCCTCCTCATCTTCAGCCCTTCCCTCTGACTCGTGAGACTTGATAGCCTTATTCATATTATGTGTTTTTTTCCCTGCTGAATGACAGATAGCCTACCAAATATCCAAGTGATTTACTAAACGGATCCTGCAAAAAAAGGAAAAAAAAAAAAAAAAAAATCTGGCCCAAAGTGGAAAAACGTTTTATAATGTGCAGGTCTCACACAGACCTAAGGCCCTGCTCTGATAATAGTCTTTACCTTTCCAAACCAAATATAGTTTAGTTTAGGTTAGTTTAGGTTAGTTTAGTTTTCAAATTCGAATCATTAAAATGTCATGAGCTTTATTCTGAAAACACTCATTTGTTTTCATTCCTAATTGGACACTTGCACCATCTTAAACGTTTGAAAATGGCCAAAATTCTGATGTGAATTCTTGTGATTTCTTCTCCAGAGCAGAAAACAGTGAAAACACACCACAGTCTATATATAAATATATATATTTTTTTTTTGCTTGTGCGTGTCTCCATTTTTTTCCACACTTAAAATACCATAAAGCGCAATAAACCGTCTTTTGTCCTTTACAGGCGAATGTTCCCCAGCTTCAAAGTGAAGGTCACGGGACTAAACCCCAAAACTAAATATATTCTCCTGATGGATGTTGTTCCTGCGGACGACCATCGATACAAATTCGCCGACAATAAATGGTATGTAAATATAGGTTATAACACACACATACACACACACACATATACAAAAATCACTCTCAAGGACTTTTCCCTCCAGAAACAAACTTTTTCTTCAACTTTACGCGCAGGACATTTCATAATAATGGAGGTCATTGTTTTGGGGGTCGCAGCTATCTCTCTCTGCTGAGTTTACTCCAACAGGAAATCTTATATATTGTTGTCCTGATGGAGGAGAATCGGAAGTGAACGTATTCATTCCTCGAGAATTATGAACTGTGTGTTTTTTAATGGTTGCCAAGAAATGTAGTCACCAGGGAGAGGAGACGTTTGTGCCGG
Organism: Seriola dumerili; assembly: GCF_002260705.1. Lineage (NCBI taxonomy): Eukaryota > Metazoa > Chordata > Actinopteri > Carangiformes > Carangidae > Seriola > Seriola dumerili. The sequence goes on from NW_019175347.1 coordinate 222,111, forward strand.
AGCTGACTCCTCGGTGCTGAATGGATGTTTGATGACTTCTCCTAAAGCTCTACCAGTCTATATATGTGCACTGCAACAGGGCTTTCTTTCACCGTGCAGCATAAACATATTTGTTTAGTGTCATGTCGATCTCTCTAACCTTGGCCAGGAATGCCTTGTTCGGGTCAGTGCCTGTCAATGAGGAGTTACTTAAAGAGGATAATCACATGCCAATACTGCCGACAATGACCTGTCCAAAGCATGTCCTGGACCTAAGTCTCCTCCTGATCTAACTATGTTGGAGGACAGTTTCTACCAGCTCTAATGTGACCACTGACAATCCAAAACCAACCTGTGTTATCTATAACACACGACGGCACAGTGTGTAATTTCATCCATCCATTTAATTTAAATAAGCCCAGGTGCAAAGGTTTTTAGAAAACAGATAAACATAATTAACTGAGTTCAGCGTTTGTGGCTTTTTTTTTTGTTTGTTTGTTTGTCTGTTTGTTTGTTTTTCTGTTCTGTTTTTGTGTCCTTTGTGTGTGTGGTTAAATTTTCTGCGCGAAATATATTCATTTCATATTTCTTTTTATCATTTTTATTCAATTTTGAAATCTCTCTGCTCAGCTTCAAAATTGTTAAATTGTTAGAAGCGAATGAAAAATGTCTAATTAACATTTTGCACCGCGGACATGGTCCACCTCTTCCAGTGTCTTAGCGCCTGCACCGTTAGCTGGCCTGTGTGTGTGTGGGTGTATGTGTGTGTTTGTGTGTGTTTGTGTGTGTTTGTGTGTGTTTGTGTGTGTTTGTGTGTGTGTGTATGTGTCAGCCCAAGGTGTTATTACAGTGTGACTGTGTTGCTGTGATTCAGGTCTGTGACCGGGAAGGCAGAGCCCGCAATGCCCGGGAGGCTCTACGTTCACCCGGACTCTCCCGCCACGGGGGCGCATTGGATGAGGCAGCTCGTCTCCTTCCAGAAGCTGAAACTGACCAACAACCACCTGGACCCGTTCGGACACGTAGGTGCCGAGGCCTATCATCTATATACCTTTTAAAGCACATTGCTCGTGTGTCTGTGAATGAAATAATAACCTGGCACTGCATTGATCAAAGTCCAGAAATGATTTTTTTTTCGCATGGTTTGTTGCTCAGTGGCACCTCAGCGCGTGTTCTACTGTTCTACTCATCTGTAGGCCTCTCTGTCACGCTTTACAAAACAAGTGCTGGTTTTCACATCTGATCATTGACTGATGATTGTTTTTCTTCGTTTAATCTCAGAACTTTGTTAAGCATTTGTATGAAAATCACCCAGAACATAAAAACATGGACAAAGTGGACACTGTTAACTAAGGATGAAAATAACTGACTTTAAATTATTATCATTATTATTGTTATTATTATTAGTTAGAGAACATTCAGTTTGAGTGTATTTGTTGAGACTCATAAACCACTTATTTACACCTATTGCACCATGGAGTTTAAGAATCACAGGCCTAACTTTGAAAAACCGAAAGATTCAACTGCATCCTCCTACTTACTTTAATTTTAAAAAAATCTATTTTTTTTAACTGTAATTTTTTGCATGACTAGACACCAATGAGGCTGCATGTTGTCCATTAAATTTACTTTAAAAATTGAACAGACCTATTTCAGCAATTCTCCAGCATCAGGTCCTTTAAACTCACTGACCTCATGAGGTTTTGACTGTGTTACTGTTGTTGTTTGAATTCTATTTATTCACTGGAGACTTTCTGAATATTTGCAAAGTAGTATAAAGTACTATATACTCAGTGCTAAAAAAATTGTTGCTGCATTGTTGTTTTAATTATTTTGCTGTCTAAAGTGTCTAGAGTTATCTTTCAAACTTATTACTTGAACTTAAACTGTTTTTGTATTTTTTTCTGATACAAATTAGTTTTTCTGCAGTATTTGAGAGAGTATTGATTTAGAAAATTCACAGACAGGAAAATACAATTTATGAGGTTTTGTTGAAACTATGGTTGCTTGTGTTTGAAAAGAAAAAAAATAGTCAATATATTTAAGAGTTAAAAATATTTAAAAAATGAAAATATAATCTATTTTCACAATTACTATCAGGAAATCTTAAAAAAAAAGCTGACCATTTTTATCAGTCGCATAAAGAAATCATGTTTAATTCTTTGACTATGAAATGCAAGAGAGATTAATTTAAATGACAGCAAATTGTGAACAATGTTTAAAATCAGGTAATACCATCCTTAAAAATTACTTCTGAAAAATTTAACAGAACGGTAATTTTTTCCCCCCTAATAGAGTTTTGTTAAACTGAAATACCAAAGTCAAAAAATAACTCAGCAAAGTCAGTTAGTTGTAAATGTGCACTTGTGATGCTTTCCTTAATAATGAACATCATAAATAATGCTATAGCCCTAATTTGCACACAGTAAAAGAAAAGGAATATAATAACGTTCTATCGAGTCTCCTTTACTTTAAGTTGCTGTTTGGGAGAAAAAAACTCTAATCTCAAATACTGATTACAAAATCATCTTTTGAATTTAGACTCCTTTCATCCTGCAAATGTTGATGGTAAAGTAGAATAATATGTTTGTTATACAAGCATCCTGACACCTCTTTGGTGCTTTGCGTTGCCGGGTTTATTATAGCACCCCCTAGATTCAATAAAGTCGCTGACCTCCTGGAAGTCTGCTTTCATAAGTAAAGGGGAGCAGTTGTGCACTTTTTAGCAAAAAGGAAAGCAGCAATTGCACCCCCTCCCATCGTCCCCCCACCCCCTTTACCAGCGAGGGATTGCATGGTACCCATTTCCTAACTTAAACTCCTCATTATTCTCAACTCAATATCTGGCCCCAGGCTTTTGTTATTTCTGTCGTACCCAAAACAGAAAACACAAATATCACTTACTTCATCAACGTGTTTTCAGGCTACAAATGAGGCTGTTGGCCGCAGGTTTTCATAAAATTTTGAGTTGATGGGCACATTGAGGCCTAATTAGATGTCTTGTTGTGGAAATGAAATAGTCACACAATTAGCTTTCTGACTAATAGGCCCAGTCGTTAAAGGAAAAAAACAATAATGAGGTTGGGTAAAAGAGGCACATCAATAGCGGCCCCGTTTTTAAGGACAGAGGTTAAATTATAAAGGAAAAACACCAGGAAATGAATTAAGTCAAAGTCATTAAAAGTGTTCAGTTAATGTTATTTAGAGATGTAAAACTGAATACGGTTCAACAGGGATGAGGAAAAGTTTGTTTATTTTGGTAGTTTTGTGCAAATATAAGAGGTCATTAAGAGGCAGAAAACCTAGTCTTATTATAATTAAGTATTAAATGTATTCCAGTTATCATGCCCACTGAACACGGATGAACAATTATTCTGATAGCTACAGGTAGTCTGACTAGTGTCAAGTCTTTTACAGCCATTTGTATCATTGACTCCAGTTTGAATCTAAAATGAGACTGAAAAAATGCATACCAGTGTGTATTCTTCCACCACACACACACACACACACACACACACACACACACACACACACACACACACACACACACACACACACACACACACAGCCACTATCGATCCACATGGCACCAATGGTGGTTGTTGCCTTTCCAAAGCCCAGCTGGCGAAATGAAACTGGGGCTCGGTCGGAATGTGCAGCATCGTTGTAAATTTTGGGTTAACGTGCGTTTTTTGATTGGTTGCAGTAGTTCCTGGCTCGCACTGTTTTGCGCTGGGAGACGGCACCATGGGATTCATAAATGAAACTCTGGTGGCTGGCCAGAAATCTAATCCATCAGCTTGTTGGTCCAGCTGGTTGAAATAACTTGTAGATGATTTATAATTACTAGCAGTGAGACATGAGACCAAAACAGATTGCTGATTTAGATTGGAACAGCTCGGGACAGGCCTGAAACAGACATTTTTTCTAGAAATGTCTGGTAATGAGACACACGTCTGCGGACCGAGCAGGGCCGAGCTCACAGCTCAGGACTGCTGTGAAGACAGCCACATGGGGCCTGAGTGTTTGTGTGCAGGGTTAAATGTGCAAACTTTGTTTGTTTTTTTTAATTCAAATGAATCATAATTAACAGGTTGAACTGCAACAAAGTCTTCTAAAAATTACTTTCATATACAACTTGTTTGCAATAGCAAAGAAAAATGCTGCAGACTACATTTTCTTACATAATCATAGTTTTGAATGGTGTTTTTGTTTTCTCCAGTTGCATGTTTGTTTTTTGCAACAACACAGCACAGCACAACAGCATGGTTCGATGGCATATGTAATAGGTTACATCTTATTGGCACATATAGTGTATGTAGTCAGCTTTTTCCAGCATTTTACATATTGATCAGAGCATAGTCATAGAGATCAGTTCCTCCACACAGTGGATTCCACCGAGAACTCTAGTTGAGGATAGTGGGTATGAATACGGTTTTATGGTGAGAATGGTTTCACTTGCCATTACACACATGCATGTTAATAAAACACTAGAACAGTTGTGAAAAGTAACTACGTACATTTACTCTCAACTACTGTACTTAAGTACAATTTTGAGCCATTTGTACTTGAGTATTTCCATTTTATGACACATTATACTTTTTATTCCACTGCATTGCAGTTGAAATATTATGCCTTTTAGCCCACTATACCTGCCAGCTGTAGTGACTGTGGTAGTTCGGTCCTACTTTGCACTTTGCAATTTACAACAACTGGTGATCGGCTTATAAAACATGACGTGCTGCTCTCAGTTAAACGACACAAAAGCACGGTTTGAACGAGTTTCACCTTAAAATGCTGCTCAGTGCATTGCTAATGGTAATTCACTCTGGAGGGGGACATTGTACTTAATGAGTACTTTTGATACTTAACTTCATTTTGCTGTCAACACTTTGACTTTGTATTTTTCCTCTTGAACCATTACAGTAATACTGTGGACTCACTGTTATGGATTCATGTAAGCAAATTGGTGTTGTTTTCTTGAATTCCTAAAAATCATTTGTTTTAGTCTCAGGTTTCATACCAAGCTGCAGTTTCAGCTTTGATCTCCCTCTCAACTCCAGGAATATTTCTCAATGTTATTCACCCCACCCCACCCCCACCCTCGCTTTGCTCCTGCACTCGTCTCCCCGTCTTCCCACACATGTTTTGGCCAGGAGGGTGGAGTGTGAGGATCGCACTGTTTATATTTGAATGGCAGTGTGCGATGAGCAATAGATGATGGTGTACAAAGCCTTCTAATCCCGAGGCTCAGGGAAACTCTCTGATGTGGTGGAACTTGAAAGGAAAGGGCAGCGGCGTGAGACCCAAAGTGATCCCTCACTATCATTAAATACTATCATCCAGAGGCTGGGGGGGGAGGGGGGGCAGAGATACTGAGACCCAGGCAGGGCAGCGGCTGGGCCTGGGAGACGAGGCGTGTGCTGGGGCCCCAGTGGGTGGTCTACAGCTACACCCCTACCCCCACTTTACCCCCCCCCCCACTAACACACATAACTGGACTTTGGGAACCCACAGCCAGTGGACCGTGCTATTTTCCGGGGTGAAATGTACACTTAGAAATTTCCATGCAACTTCTAATGTGTCACAGCGGCGGACATTTGTAGCTTCTAAAGCCATGTAGTGCTGTGAATGATGGGTTCACATTGATGGGCTTGTTGTTGCGGTCTTGTCCCAAGCTTGGACGTATCTCTGCAGACCTCAAATAAGCCATCAGTGAACGCATGCCTGGGAAACTGTTTCGTTTAACCTACTTCTTACTCTGCACTGTGTTCAGATAGTTTTGAAAAGCTCTTTCATAGAAAGTTAAAGCCTTTCTGGATCCAAACAGAATGGAAGCGCTGTTTTATATGCGGTTAACAATAGCTTTCATTTGCACAGTGACATAACTTCACAACACAGGAAACAATGAACTTCAATATGAAAATGAAGACAAATTTACCAACAAAGTTTCATTTTTCTCAGTCTAGGACTCAGTTCTTGGTAAAAACAGACCCAGTATGCAAACCCTAAAGCCCCTTTGCTGCAAATAGTTTCATTTATGATAGATTAGAAATTTTGCAGAAGTCACCCACTCTTCAACAGCTTCCTTATCTCACCAATGTGATGATATTTTCTGCACAGGGTCAGTAACTTCCATTAAATCATCTTGCATCTACAAAAAGGTGCATGGCAGGCAGTTTCTGCCCATTACAAAAACCTATTGCACCATGAAATGAGATCAAGTTCAACTGGAAATTAATAATGGATGACCATCGTATCATCCCTGTGGTGCACTCGGCTCTAAGAAAGGACCTGGGGTTATGTGTAATACTGCGGGATGCCCCAACAGGCACTGGAGGTCAGGGCGATCCCTTGTCTCTTCTCATGTTGGCAGTGAAAGGCAGGTACAAAAACAACCTTTGAGATAGCAGATAAGAGGAATGCCTATGGGACTGAAAGGTGGGGGTAGCTGGGTTTAAAAAAAAAAAAAAGGGGGGGGGGGGGGGGGTAAGCCCTGTTTTTTTAATCTTTAAATGTAAGTGGATCGGGTGAAAATAAAAACCATTAGATTTCCTCAGGGCCGATGACCATGACCCCCTGTTCCGTCAAAACAATTAGACTTAAGGCCCACGCATGAGAGGGCCTGAAAAGAGAAGTTCAAGGCTCAAGTTCAGCTGTGTGGAGCGCGTCTTAATGTCGCCAAGCTAGCCACTGGTAGTAGTCATTAGTTAGCACAGACTAGGTTAGTCAGATTAGAAAGGCAACAAGAGAGCGGGCGTGCTTAAATCAGTCTATTATTCTTCTGGGATTGCTCATCTCATTACCCTGTATGACTGTTACCATGGGAACACTATAATTAGAATATTGCTAGTGAATCAGTCTTAGAGTTTACTTCATTTTCTCAGGCTGACGTTTATTACTTTGAATGAGTAGAAAGGTTCAAATGAGTGGGCCTTCTAATAACACTGCACACTGCCCAATTTTATTTGAAATATATATGAAACAATAAAACTTCCATTGCCTTTTGTAGTCCAATAAAAGTTTTAGCTTTGGTCAAACGTAATTTTGGGTTGTTTTTTTTTTTTTTTTAATGCTGCAGTTTTTGACTGAAAGTTAATCTCAATTTGATTTATTGAGGTTTTGTGAGATTAATGGATTACATTACCTTAATCTTAGTAGCTGCCAAGCCTTCTTTATTTAAATAAAATTTCTCACTTTTCTGCAATGAATGACTCACTTCCTTTTATCTTTGAAGAATGTCATCATTATGCTCACCCATGTCTTGTATATGTTTGCATATGTTATCATGGAGAAATACTGAAATGTTTTGCAGAGTGGTGAGCATTCTAATCCTGTGCACCAGCGTGTCTACGTCTCAAATGCAAATGTAGAAAACTGTAGAAATGCAAATGTTTGAAAACTGCTCATGAGGCCACACGTGAGCAACAATAACCTCCAAACTAACAAAGCAACAAATACAGTTATGATGGAGGTTGGGGAAACTAGGATTTGAGGGGAAATATAAGAGTGCTTCACCTTTATTTTATTCATTTATTTATTTTTTTTTACAACAACTGCTGAAGAAAAAGTTTGTGTGTACAACAAATTCTGTCACTGCCCCAAAGTTTTTATTTATTTATTCTTTTTCACAAATTTTGTTGATAATATGCAGTCAAGTATCTAACGCTATACGCTCCACGTTTCCTTCATTGTAGATCATCTTAAATTCGATGCACAAGTACCAGCCGAGGATCCACATTGTGAAGGCGGATGAAAATAACGGCTTTGGCTCCAAAAACACGGCCTTCTGCACCCACGTCTTCCCCGAGACTGCCTTCATTGCGGTTACATCCTATCAGAACCACAAGGTAAGTCCTGCTCCTTTTGGATTTTGTTTTTTGTTTTTTTGTTTTTTAAGTGCAGTCGGCGACACAGTAACTAGGCAACTTTAAATGCGAGGCGTATTTTATGAAGCGATTTCAATTTAATAAGGTAAAAAGGAAAACGCAGCAGAAATACAAACAGGACCGTATGTTGCACACTTTTAAATATGCAGGCCGATCATATGCAAATAATGTAAAGGTCTAATTTATCGTAACCCTAATCAAATAGGCTAATTAAAAAAAATAAACATTAACAATGTCACCTGCATTTTTTTTCTACTGAACTCCTGATGGCAGGCTGGGTGTGCTGGTTGCAGGAGAGAAAAAGAAAAGCCATGCACGGTTCTCTGTGAGGTATAGCGAAGCAAAGCCTCGTCACTGTCAGCTGAAAGTCTCTGATTGAGTCACTGACAGACGAGGGAAAGCTGCAGATACCCGACTAGACGACGTCTGACCTCAGGAGACTTTTTTTCCCCAAGTTACAGGCCTATGCAGCGCTTTGTAGAGGGAGACGAGCTCCAGATAAAACAGATAGGCCTACAGATACTCCTCAGGCGGATAAACACATGATGGTGATGATGATAAAAACAGAAACAATAATAACAGCCAATATTAACGGCTGCAAATACTAGTAATAACAATATTATGTTTAGGTTTTTATTAGTGATTAAATAAATAGTTGCGGATCTCTGCTACTTTATGAACACTTTGAAATAGTTTGTGCCAATTATTTGGTCAAAATGTGTTTGTTTGTTTGTTTGTTGTTGTTTTTTTCAGTCAGTTTCACACAGGCAGAAAAACAGTGGAGGTTATATGAACTTGATCACCACATTACGAGATTATCTCTGGCCTGTTATTTATCAAAATAGCCCTTGGTGCGTTGGTGACATGATGCGCAACATAAAACAGAAGGTTACAAAGTCTCCTGCTTAAGCAAAATAAAAATAAAATACAGGCTAATATAATTAAATAAAACGAAAAATGATCTATCTAACTAATATACGTGTTTCTTTTTTAATTATATTTAGGCCTATTTATTTATTTTTAGTTTCTCGCAGTCAGTTGACGGGGCATTAACCTGTAATACGAATAGTTCATAAAATATTTTCTGGTTCTTTTCTGCTTATTTGATTGTGTAAGAGCTGAAATCATGCGAAGTTTTTTTTTTTCATACAACAATTAAGAAAATGGCATAAGCCCATAATAATATTAAATCGAAGATATATGTAGGATATCTGTGGTTTTTCGAGGCCTCGCAGTTGTTTATTCCTCCTGGAGTTAGACTTGAAATAAAACTCAGTATTTACTCTGTCCAAATTCGTTGGAGGAAAAAAAAAAAAAAAAATCTCGGGATCACAGATATCTGTAAACAGCGTCTGTTTAACGTCACGAAACCATGTAGGCCTACATGTTTTTAGTTTGGGGAATATGGGAGAAAAGGGGCGAAAGCTCATAATGTCCCCTCAGCCAATCCGAAGCCTCCGCGCTTCTGGGAACAGGAAGCGCAAATGACCGACATTCTGTAGAAACCATTCATTATTTCCAAACATGTTATTGGGGGGTTGAGATCGTAACCCCGGGCTAATTATTGGGGCTTTCCAGACCTGCTGAAAAACAAGCATTTCTGATTTCCAGGCGCGTTACCACCACTGTCTAATCAAACAGTCTTGACATCTGCTAAAGCAATATGTGCTGCAGCAGGCATGTGTCCAATTCACCTGTTTGACTCTCAGCTAATGAAAATGGTCATAGTCTCTGGTCTCAGGCCTTTTCTGTCACAGCTGTAATTAAAACTTTTTCTTTTTTTTTTTTTCCAAACTGTGTTTTCTGAAATAATATTGAGCTGAAAGACGAATGCAAATCGACAGCTCTATAGCTTCAATTCAAGTTCTATTTAATAGAAAATCTTATTTTGAGAGCTTCTCTTCTTCCAGCTAAAATAGCGCAAAGCATCTGGAAATATACCGGCCTCAGTTATTTTAATGAGCGTAGTTTGGACACAGTCTAGAAAACTGTGCAGTCTTTGAAGTTGTGAATGAATTTTTGCCCAATTGTCTTGAGTCTACTCCCAAATTATTTTTAATAGTATTCATACTCTCTGCTTTGATTATTTCCATCCTCCGAGCCCAGTCAGTAGGAGAACTCACATGTGTTTTTGCAAAATGTATTATTTTCTTTTTCTGTAAACTGATCTCAGGCTATCACTTTGGAATGGGCAATTATTTGTCTAGCTGTGTTTCTTCTTGGAGCACTTGCAGAGGGTATAGAGAGTGCACCAGGACTCTTAACTTGTTTCTTTTGTTTTGTTTTGTTTTTTTTTATTCCAAAAGATGAAACAATATGCGAACGCTCTGCCAGGCTGCGTATATTAACAAGAAGCTAGCAAAGTGTCACACGAGAGATTTTACAAGGTTTGGTGAAAGTGTCAGCCAGCGTGCAGACAAACCTCCAGTCTTGTCAGAAAGCTGGAAGCACACAAGAGCTGCCAACTAATTACCTGCCAGAAACCGCTGCTCACTTGAGGGATATCCCTGGATTGTGTTTAACCTCTTTGGGATTCACTTACTGTTTCAAAACAAATTCTGCGCTTTTGTTGTTTGACAAAGACATTGTTTTTTTTTTTACCAAAAACTTAGTCATATCATAAATCATATTATTTTCATCTGTCAAGTTTGTGCCAACTATCTGCTTAGCCAGAGAGCATCAAATGTAACATTATAAATTATGCAATGAAAATATGTCTTATTGAGACACGCTTTTTATTGAATTGTTTAGGACCCCTCAGAGCATCTTCGGTTTCTGGAAATGTGAGCTATCGTTTCGTTCTCCTGGGTGACTCGTGAGCAGTTAGATGCATCCAAAAAAAACTTCAAAACTCAGCTCCACAAAAACATTTTGTAATACTGTCATTATATGAGCCTCAAGCTGAAGAGGACTCACTGTGAGAGTCTAGCAAATACTGAAATGTTGCATTTAAATAGCTGCTATTTTTGGACAAAAAAGATTTGTGTGAGTTCATTTTTAGCGTGGCCATACTTCTTTTAAAAATGCTTCAAAGCTGAAGATCTTGTATTGACGAAGCGCAGCCGGCGCAACAAGTGGTTTCTATTGCACTGTATATGTTACTATAAAGTCAAGTGTGTTTTGCTGTTTCAGATAACCCAGCTGAAGATTGAGAACAACCCATTTGCGAAAGGTTTTCGTGGAAGCGATGACATGGAACTGCACAGGATGTCCAGAATGCAAAGGTATAGTTCAAGAAACTTATATATTCGATGGGCCCTCTTGGAGCACGTGCATATCTATATTGTGTTAGCGACCTATTCCTTTAATTGATCCTGGGCTCTGATACATGGAAATGCTGACACAAACTCAATGATGTCAAATGAGTAGATAAACGTTAACCGCAATTAGGCAGGCATAGCTGACATCCTGGACACACTGTCACTTAACAAGCCCCACTTTAATCCTTCAATCGCCCCTGTGCGAGCTAGTTATGAGTGTTATTTTCAGTGATGTAAGTGTAGCTCTTGATCGTCGGCCAGTTTTCATGCCGAAGACTTTTATGGCTGATCTGGCAGAACCTCTGAAACACAACTGCAACATCTCCCTTCCTCACAGCTCTTTCTAGCAGGATGTTCCAACTGCTAATGCGTCTGCTGCATATGTGTGTGTGTGTGTATGCGTATGTGTGCGTATGTGTGCGTATGTGTGCGTATGTGTGCGTACATGCATGTGTGCTGAATTGGTGGTATCGCTTGGTCCAGCAGCCAAGGCAGTACACAACCACATTGCTCTCTCTCTCTCTCTCTCTCCCCATCTCTCTTTCTCTGTTATTCAGTCCAGATGAGGGATGGAGTCCATACTGCGTGGAAAACACTTTTTCAAAGGACAAAATCTGGTTTTGAAACTCACAGCCCACCAACCCCCCCACCCCACCCCAGCCCCCACACCCCCCACAACCCCGCCACCCCTCTTTGGGCAGCCAATCACAGACGTCGTGTGTATGTGTTTTCAAATGTAGAAAATCCCAAACCATACAACACTTGAAAAGCTGCTTGGCGTTTCCACAAGGTGCTAAAATCCCGCTTCCTTCCCATAACCTTCATTCAGAGCCACAGAATAAAGGTTTTGGTAATTAAGCATTTCAGATTAATGTCAGGATTTATCCTGCAGAGAAAAATCCCTGGACAGTGGTTAGATCCCTGTGCTTTCGAGTAGTTTTTTTTTTTTTTTTTTCTAAATTGCTCGCTTGATTGCATCAGACGCACGTTAAGTTACTTTAAGTAGGTGCGTGCCACAAGATAATACGGCTTTTTAAGTGAAATGCATTTCACCTATCAAAACTTGCAAATATATAGATCTTGGTGAAAGTCCAAACCACACTATCAATCTTGCATGCCATTGTCCAATCCGGCCGAGTACAGTAAGCCATGCACGTCTGCTCTTGGTTACAATTTTGAAGGGAGAGCTTATTGCAAAACCAGGTCACTGTTTCAACTGAAGCGATCCCGAAAATCAAAGAGGCAAAAAGTAGCAAAATGATCTATTGACGGATCCTGAGGATTAATAGGAGTGAAATACATGCTGGCATTTTTACTGGAAAGGGTTTCCCCCAGAGGAGAGTCTCTCTGTGTGTCCCGAGTCTGTGTGAGTCAGTCATGGTGAACGTAGCGGTCTCTGAGAACAAATAAGGAAATGAACAGGATTAAACTACAAGTTTTGTTGTTTTTGTATTTAACTGTTCACGGCAAGTTCACTCTTTAATGTGCACTACAATAGAATATAGTATGTATGCAATAATATTTCAGGTCAGTTCAGGATAATTACTAACAACTGTAACTCTACTCTGCGTGTGTGTGTGTGTGTGTGTCTGTACACAGCACTAAGGAGTATCCAGTAGTGCCTCGCAGTACAGTGCGACAGAGAGTGGGCTCCAGCCAGAGCCCCTTCAGCGGGGAGGTCCAGGGCATGGGCACCCCGAGCACCCTGAGCTCCCAATATTCCCAGTGTGAGAACGGGGTCACAAGCACCTCACAGGACATGTTGCCTCAGTCGGGCTCCTACCCCCTGCCACATGAGCACAGCCAGGAGTACCACTGCATCAAGAGGAAAGGTGGGAGACTCTGCTCTACAAGGTTGCAGTAAAAACAGTGATGGCGTGTGAGGGATGTTGTTTAATATGGGACACATTGATATGGATGACAGATCAAGTCTGCTGCTGTTAATGCTCTTGAATGATGCTATTATTAAGCTGAGGGATATACTGAGTGATAGACAAAGAAAATTATTTGGTCAAAAACAACCGATAAGTCAGTGTCAGATCTGTTGTAGAGTTTATAATTACCTCCTATGTATGAATATTTCTTCACATAGATAATTACCACTGTCATTCAGGTTTCATGCAAAATTGTGATCTGTGTGTATTTTTATTTTATTTTTTTAGAAACAGTACACAATGATCAAAATTAATTAAAATGTAAATATGCCTGAATTTGGCAAATGACAAATTTACATGTCTGGTCTCTTGCCTGATAGTTTTTAGTTTGTTACCACAGACTTATACAGTATTAGCAAATAACATATGTGTATAAAATCCAAGCTAAATATATTCAAACATAGTGTGCTTTATATGTACAGCATGTAAATGTACATTTAATAACACGTTTTTTATCATAGTCATTTAATTAGTGGGAGAATAGTGGATTTAATCATTTGTTTTGGTCTTAATAAACAAAATTAAAAGACAATATTGCATAATTTGTCATTTATACATTTTTTACTTTGCATAAAGAGATAAATTGAGTAACTCTGTTCTTTAACTCATTCTACCTGCAGTGGAGGACGACTGCCACTCAGGTGAGCACAGCTATAAGAAAGCCTACCTAGAGAGCTCGTCCAGTGAGGAGGACCATTACTACCGCCCCGTCGGCTACGCCCAGAGCCTCGGCCTGGCCGGTGGGCCCTACCGCAGTGAATCCAGCCAGCGGCAGGCCTGTATGTATGCCAGCGCATCACAGGGCGCTGAGCCTGTTCCCAGTTTGGAGGACATCAGCTGCAACACTTGGGCCAGCGTCTCACCCTATGGGAGTTGTTCTGTCACCACCATGCAGCCAATGGAGCGGCTGCCCTACCAGCACTTCTCTGCTCACTTCACCTCAGGGTCTCTGGTGTCCAGACTCGGCGGGGTTGGGGGCCACGCCTCACCGCAGCTGGGCGAAGGCCACCACGCAGCCATGTACCAGAGCTCCATGACCCACCAGACTCTGGGCCGCCAGTGCAGTCCTGGGGCTGGGATCCAGTCCCCAACAGCCGGTTTACAGGGAAACGAGTACCTCTATACACACGGCATCCCACGTACATTATCGCCACACCAGTACCACACTGTACATAGTGTCAGCATCATGCCAGAGTGGAATGAGAACAGCTAAAAGCTTTTTTTTTTTTTTTCACCCTCAACAAGTGAAAACATTAAAAGGAAAAAAAAAAAACAAAAAAGGACCAAAATAAGGCAGGGTTTAGATGAACTTATATTTATATTTTTAGAGATGCTGTTCATCTTAATGAGATCAATGTTGGTCCACTGAGACAGCAGTGGATACTGGTGAGATGATGTTGACTAGGAGAGCAAGCATCTCATCACTTAACCTGTTGCGATAGCATCTGCACTTATAAGAAAATGACATAAACTTGAACAAAGAGGAGCCGGACCAGAACTTGTGCAAAGACCTCTCAAGTGCAGAACAAGAGAACACAGTGTGGAAACGCAGACACTGATCAGAAGAAGAAAAACGCTTCATGCTTTGCCACCAGTCCGCTGGTTGATTGTGTCTTCGTGCAGTGGTGTTTTTTGGATGTCAGTGTTTCAAAGACAAGGGAATATGTTTTCATCATTTTTTCAGTACAAACGTCTTTTGTACTCATGTCCCAAATTCATGTAAAAAAAAAAAAAAGAAAAGAAAAAAAAAAGACATTGTCTTCTGTCACGTTAGCCTGAGTTCTCATTTTCTTTTTAAGTTTTTGTAGTTAAACAACTTACTTTGTAGTAAAATTGCTATGAGTTTTAAAAAAAAAAAAATGAATAAGCAAATGGGAGCTTTTGTTGTGGCTCTCTGGTGAATTTGCTTGCTCTTAAGTTTGTTACAAGGGTTATTTGGTTTCCTAAAACCACGCACGTCACAAATCTAATCTTAATGCCACGAAAACGGAAACATGACGGTAGAAGTCACAAGCAGGACAGCACTTCAAGTAGACCATTTATTCACGCACAGACTCTTCGGCTAAACGCTCTTCTTCAACATTCAAACTGGCAGCGGTGGATTTTTAACCTGGACCTTATTTTCCCCACTCATTGCCACCTTGAGCCAAGATTTACAGCAATGAACTAATATAGCCATCAGTTTGCAGGCTGCACTGCAATTTTCCCTGCCTACATCCAAATCTCCTGTCAACCTTTAGGTATATTCAAAGTAATATAATGAAACTCACTTACAAAATTGAGACAGATAAATACAGATTATTGTTGGATGCGGTCATTCCAACAAGTAAAATACAACACTTTGAAGTTGTAGCAACTAAGTCCTAATCACGCATCCATGTAGTACAATGTATACACCACGTAATTGCGTAGTGCATGGATTTTGATTGGGTAGTGTTGTCTCGAATCAAACACCGCCGTCGTGCACTAACTGGAAATGTTGATCGCTGCCGTTAGCTAGCTAGCATTCGGGTTATCGTTCACGGTACCAAATCATTTCAGACTGCTAAACTAACCCAATAAAAACATACTGATGGTTTTCTATCCAACAACAGTATTGTGGTACTAAGAAAAGAAAAAAACACTTGTGGTGCAGTGTTCACTGCTGCAACCAAACAGCTGCAGCTTCCTCTGCCACCATTTTCACAAGTTTGAAAATAGGTTGGTGCATTCTTGGAAGTTCAGAAGAACGTGAAATGAGACACGCTGATAGTCTTGTTCCTCCAGTATTGAAGAAATGACAGAGGACTGGCAGCCAGAAAAGTAAAGCAGGAAGTATGTAAGCAATCACAAATGAACTAATGATTATTTCATATTAACAACGATAATAATGAAATTACAGGTGATTATATGATTTAATCAGACCTCAAGTCATAAGGCGGCCAGAAACACAACACCAAATGAATGTAAATGTTTCTCTGTGTCTGCTGGATCTGTAAATAGGCAATGGGTTGCTAACACAACTTTATAAGGTGATAATATGTCATGCTGTGGGTTTGTCACCTTGTTGTGGAGTTCCTCTGCCCCCAAGTAGCCAAAATAACATTAAGGCGGCTTTAAATGTCATAATTACTCAATCACAGCTATATAATGATAAGTAGTTAGACAATGTGACTGTCATTATGGTGGAAGGGCATCATGTGTTGATCACTGTTTGAGTTTGACTTTGGTTTCGCTTGATAGTGAGAACAGCGCTCCCTGCAGACTGCGAGGGTGTGGGCTCCGCAGCACAAACACTGATGAAGTTCTGATGTTAACGGGGGGAAACAAGGAAAATAACACCCAATGTCCCACTTGGAGAAATGGGTCAACAACTTAAATCTGTTCCTTTTGGTTTATTGATTTATTTACAGGTCGGTTCAGCACTGGCTGTCTGCCATCAATAAAGAGAGCGTGCAAAATTACAAGAATTCTGTGATTTCATACTGCCCTCGTTCTGGTTTTGTAATCCACAAAAAAAAAAGCTTGATCGAACTAAAGTCATATTGCAGTAAGAAAGAGCAACAGTTTTAACTGTAAATGTAACACTGAGATCTTTTATTCGGATTGTAGCCAGTAACACAATACTTGACTTTAACCATCAGTATACAGAAATCCTGGTCATCCTTTGTGTTGTGTTGCTGCTCTGGATCATCCACATCTTATTTTGAAATATAGAGATAAACTACAGCCTTGAGGAATTACATTGTAGTTTCTGATAAGTTTAACAATGTTCTTTGCATCTAAAACACCATGAAAACTTTGCCCTCTTTCTGACATAACAGCCCTGCGATGTTTGAAGGAGATTTTTTTTTTTTTTTTTTTTTTACCTTTGTGTAAGCGCTGGTTGTGTGTTTCATGCAGTCTCATGTTGTACCCAGTGAATGTGTGTGCTCTCATATTTTTTAAGTATTAATCCTCAAAATGGCACTTCTCTGACAATCAAATCAAACCACCACGTAAAGTAGCAGCTGGACATCACATAGAATGTAAATTTGGAAAACGCAAACTAAATTTACTCTGTACACGTTGTAAACAAAAAGTCAGTTTTACCATACAAACGAGTGTATGTTAGAGGTATGTTTTACATGTGGACAAAAGCTAATTTTTAAATGCTTGTAGTCGATAGAATGTTATTTGTCAATAGTATTTATTTTTCAACTATGTAAATCAACCTGCTTCTGCATGTATCAAAGATAGAAGGTCCAATTTCTTTTTTTTTTTATAGCCTGTTTTTTATGATTGTTTATAGGATTTTCTATTCATATCAATCATATTTCTAATCAATCAAAACAGGAGATTACTAGACAGCTGTCAAAAAGTATCAAAATAAGATTGAAACACATGAATAACTTTGTAAATAAACATGTACATAACAGAATACCTGCAATAAATTTAAAAACATGAACACATTGTTCTTTTGTCTGTTCTTGCTGAAAAGTGTATTTCTCCTATCAAAAGGTGATTTTAATTATTTTTGGCAGACTTGGACCTCCTCTCTTGTGTTGGCATGTCCCGACTGAGCTCCACAGACATTTCACTGACTCGCCGCTTCTTATCTTTATCATTATTATTATTGATAGACGGAGTGTGGTGACCTATCTTCTCCCACCATCAACCTGAGCAAAGGTCTAATCAGAATAACTGAAATAACAGTAAACTGAACAGTGTGTATGTGTAAACCAAACATTATTTGCCTGTGACATGCGTGAGTTAACATCAGTTAAATACAGTAGTTGGCAGTAAGTAATTACACTCTAGCATCCCTTTACCCTGTAGATAATCCACAGGATTAAATGTCTGCAGTCTGGACAACCTCCTTACCCTCTACACCTTGAGAGCTACTACCCCTGATAAATCTCTTGCATGTGTGTGTGTGCGTTAGTGTGTCAAACCAAGTGTCCAATGTAAGAGTCAATAAGACTAATGCTGCACTTAGATTTGAATCATGAATTATGTTGTATTTCTGGCCTAAAACTAATTATTGATGCCACTGTTTTTGACAGCTGATGGGACACACCTGCTGTGACATCACTGACCGTGAAATTACAAGTCACTTTCCTCATTTGAGTCATTTCGTTTAGCTCATTTCACAAAGAGTTGTGGTGACTGACTACATAGTTCATTCTCTTTCAGCTAAGCAATCAAATCATCATTCAAACACATGCGTTACTGAAACATGATTGTTTCTGTTTTCTTTTATAAGGAGGTAATGAACTGTGTACCATGGCTAAGCTAACAATTGTGCTCTAAGTCACCAGTGAAAGGAGCTCCACTGCTAAAAGCTTCTGATTTGATCTGTGACAGTGGTGACTCAATATAGTCATATTAAAGTTTCAGTATTAAAAAAATTGTCCATATACTGTATGTACTCTGCACCCCTAGTGGCAGCAAGTGCAACATGCTAAAAAAAAAAAAAAAAATCAACCCACAAAAAGCAGCAGTTGTCTTCCACATGATGTGATCAGACGACATTTCGCCAGGCAAGTAAATTCACTTGTGGCGTATGGAAACAAGTAACTGTGACAAAAAATAGCATGGGTAGTGTTCTAAGCATAAACTGAAGGAGCTAGCAAACTCCTACTGGTCTTAACTTGTCCTTGCGCTCGCGGAAGCCAAGCAGCATCCTTCCTTTCCTACTGCTTATATTATTATTTCACCGCACAGTTTTATTAAGAAGGACATAAACAATATTACCTGAATGAGAGGTCAGTCACACTCCAACCTGCACCAATGCAAATGCCGGATCACTTTGTGACCAGAAGCAAATATGACTCTCCCTGTTCCCCGATGACATGAACAGCGTGTGAACTCTGGTCTGACCTCACTTCAAGAGTGGATTTTACCCTTTATTGCTGAAGCTGCTCATTTGTTACCTCAGAGGATGCTTTGTATAAAGAATTCTTTCTTGGTTGCTGATTCGCTAAGTGACATTTACTTTTCATGAGGAAAATTTCCTTTGACAGTGTGACAATGAGCTGGCGTTGCAAAACACCACAGCTCTGTAACCAAAGCAGCTAAATGCAATTCAGCCATCATTATTTTTTATTATTTACACATGTGTTTTTCCAACTGTGACATGTCAAAATGTCTATTTGAAAAAAAGAGCCTATTGTGTAACAATTAAGGAACTTTGGCATTCACCCTTTTACCCATGAAGTAAAAGCTGAACTGCCTGCATCAGGGGAGGAGTGGCAGAAGCCAGGAGAGGTTTTCCAGCTGGGACTGCTACTGTCACTGGTAGACTAGAAGGTGAAAGTTATGCAGCTACAGGTGCGTCGAATTTGTTCACCCCCGGCCAGCAAAACCCACAGTAATACACCTACAAGGTTTCACAGCGTCAAAACTCTTCTTTTCAACACAACAGTGGTATCATGTATTATGAGACTGCATTACAACCTTCTTGTATCAACTCCTTTATCTTCGCTCTGTTTGTGGACATTTTCAAGTAGTGCAGAAAGACTTGTGAAAATGAACAATGTACGGTTTCACTTTCCCCTATTACTTGACCCTCACAGTCTCTCTTCTATTTGTCTTTCACTGTCTCTACCCATCCCTCTGCCCCTTCATCTCCTTTCCTCCCCGTGATCCTTTTCCCAATCCCTCCAGCTACCCCTCCACTCTCTCTACCGCCCCACAGCCAAACACACTGACCTAGACTCCCCAGCCCGCTTTGATGTGAGCGATGTGACCCCTGCGCTCCAGATGCCCCTGCACCGCCGGTCTTATCCTCTCCGAGAGAGCCGACACAGCCCAGAGAGAGAGAGGGCCAGTCATTAACCCCGTACAACCCGGGCCTCCCATCCACTGCTTAAACACATGATGTATCACAACACCCACCCCCATGCATCCCCCCCTTCAGATTCACCCAAACATGCATGTGTGGGCGAGGACTGATGATGCAATAGGCTCTTTAAACATTTAAAGAACGGGTCAGCTTTTCAAAGGGAGGAGCTGGAACCTTTGGCCACTGCTTCAGTTATCATGGTCAGCGGCTGAAAGTCTGGTGATATGTCAGAAGGAAAACAAATGAACGTCTAATGAATGGAAAGCCTGGATGATGGATGAAACTTCACACTGGTACATTGCTGGTTTATTTGGATTATGAGTGTATATCTTTGCCATACCTGGGCTGATAGGATTAGATAGGATGAAAAGAACCAATACTTTTTTCTACTGACTAATTAAATATGATGAAAAGTAGGGAAAATGTGTATCTTAGGAGAACTGTTTACTACAATATGCTGAAACTTAAATGAGTACAAGCACAATGAACTGAAATCCTTATAATCAAGAATCTTTCAGTAAACCCCACATTGTTTTGTTTCTTCAACAGAGGGGAGATTAAAACAAGTCATCTCAGAGTAATGATGAGTCATGGCCTCAGTCAACCTTAAATCTGAAACCTAAACAAGTCATAGTCTGGGTGCCCCACATGACAAAGGAGAAGAGTGCAAGAACAAGAGCATTCCTGGGGGTAGAAAAACGAGGGAGGGGGATTACTTTATTAAGATGTACTGAAACACAGATCACCACAGATGGATGAGCGCCTCGCACAAAGAGGGTTTTCACAGAATCAAATCCATCTCATGCAGGAGTCGCAAACATCTGTTTGAAAAGTCAAACTGTTGCAACCTTAGGTTACTTTCATTAGAAGCTGGGAGTCCACTTTTGAAAACCTTTAGATGACAGGCTAAGGCATCAATGTCATAGGGTTCTGTCTAAGCTTAAAAAGATGAAGAGAGGAAGTGACAAAGAGTTGAGCTCTTCTAATAACCACAGGATTGTGATTAATTCATGCATGCAATTCTAATAAAGAGGCACCAAATGTGGCCTCAATCGACAGATCATCTGGGCCATCCACATAAGGAGTCAAATGCTAATATTGCTCTTGCAGGAAGATAAAACAAAGTCCAGTCTTTTCTTGACGCATTCCCAGGACAGATGTTTGATGCCGGGCCCGAGGCTTGCGGCGGGATGGCAGCGGAGGTCACTCTGGAATTAGGAGAGCCCTCCATCAGATAACACATTTTCTGGTTCATGTAAAGACGTCCACCATATCAACGGAGACATGCATCACCATGATGTGAAATCTGCATCTGTGCACTGCGGACGGTTTTTGCCCTCACAGCCGGTTTGGGACAGGAGCGCTGAAATGGGAGCACAGACCCTTCCATCTCCCACCATTCAGTCTTTCAGCACCACTCCTGGCCAGAGTCTTTGGAAGAGAGTGGGAGGAGAAGGGGGAGGGCAGGGAGCGTCCTCTGGGGGAGGCAGACAGGGATGGTGCAGTGTTGATAGGGTGAGAACGAGAGAGTGTCTCAGGACTAGAAAGCAGTGTAAAACCCCTTAAGCCGTGTCCATACAGTAGCAGGATAACTTGCTGAACTGCTGCCTGTCCAATTTTGCACATACAGTATATACTCTTGTGATTTAAATTATTGTTCGCCCTATTCTAATCTGTCCTTCACATAAAATCAGCTTCTTTGCATCATTGCTGGTTCAAATCCAGATGGTTTCCAATCAAGTCCTCAGATGGACGATGGTGTCCCACAGGGATCAGTATCAGGGTCCCTGCTATTTAATATTTATATATCTGCTAAAGATATTAGAATGACATTTACTTCCAACAAAACATTGAAACCTCGCTGTTCCTGCTGATGATACCATGTTGTAAACTGCCACAGTCTGGCAATGTTAATACTGTGGAACTGGACAAAAATAGCTCAAAAACTAAACATACAAATTGAATTTTTATGCCGGAACAAAGTTTCTTTCTCCTTTCAACAGAGAAAAATCATCATACAATCCACAACACAGGATTTACTGATGGAGATATCCTGTATGGTCCTGCTTAAACCACTAGAGGCCATTTAATATAGTGCCATACAATTCATACACAAGAAAACTCACCACTGTAGGCTATATGGAAAAGTTGGATGACCATCACTGACTTCTACATCAGTATTTATTTGTTTTCCTCTATTACTGGAAATGACAATGACAATGTTAGCTTAAAAAGTTCATCATAGCAACCCTGAACTATGGAGAAAAGTTTTATGTTACTATGCAGCTTACCGCTGAAGTGAACTGTAAAACGAACTGATGTGTAACTACATGGCTTTGAGACAAACGCATTACAAAACAGACTGGTATGAAGACAGAAAGGAAATATGAGAAGGGAAAGATACTCAATTCCTTTTCATCTGACAAGAGGCAGATTATTTTACTGGTGAGAAAAATATTTTTTTATCATGTAAAACAATATTGAGAAACCCTGTGTGATTGTGGGCCAACTCAATTTACAGTAACAGTCTCTCCATGACAGGTAAATTATGACTGTGCAACAGTTCTTATCCCAAAAAGCCAGTTAGGTTGAGTGAAATATTGTGCTGTACCAACCATGCTATCCAGTTTAGTGCAAAGAACACACATCTATTCATCAAATACACGGCGGACACTTTTTAATCATAGCCTGCATTAATCAGGATTTGATTTTAACATTATGTTTTCATCGGGAAAAAAAAAAAAAAAAAAAAGGATTCAATGTCCCCCAATGACAGATGATTTTTAACCAAAAGGCCGCTCTCAACTTCAGCTCTCCATGGAAGATAACCAAGAGTGAGTGAAATTATAGCATTTGCTCAGTAAAGCCATCATATCAGATTTGAATGGATGGTTAACATCGCAGAAGTCCCATTCATCCTTGTCATGGGGAGACTCGGCAGGGTAGAGCATAAGTGTTTCAATGTCAAAGCTGGACCCAGCTGGAAAATGGCCTCCAGCTTTCTCTTCATTAGAGCTGATAAGGCTATGGCCAGGCTCCCTCCATTCCTCGCTCAGTCTGTGGGAATTACAGGTACAGACTGTAGGTAGAAAGCGATCCTGTCTCTTTTCCACCTGGGTAGTAGTTTCCCCATATGGAACACATTTAGACTTGTGTCAGTCCTTTGAGGTCTTGAGCATGCTGGTTTGTTTCAATATAAACATCTCTACCTGCTTTGTCCTGGGAAGATCTCTACAATGCAGCCAGGGGATGTTTAAAGTTGGGGGGGCTGTAGTGGGAGGAGCATTTTACCCCAACCCATACAAATACAATATAGGCCTACAATACTACTACTACACACACACCAAAAAGCAGCAGTAACAACAAAAGCAGCCAGGTCTATAAAACAGACTCAGTAATGCTATTACACAAATAGCTCACAATAATGCCATAACACCAATACACATGTCCAAAAGCCCATTGCGCACAACACACAAGAATATATCCAAATACGCAAATTTTTTTTCAACAAAGGTATGTCAGTGTCATGTTAAAAGTAGTTGAAAAATTGAATATTAAACTTCTCGGCGGCAGCTCACAATACTACACCATCAAATGTATTCCTCTATTGTAACGAACAGGTCCAAAAGCCCATTACGCACAGCACGCAAGAACATATCCAAATACGCACATTTTTTTCAACAAAGTTATATCAGTGTGACGTTAAAAGTAATTGCCAGCTGAATATTAAACTGCTCGGCGGCAGCTTAAACTAAATAACTTACCTTGAGCTGCAGACGATGCTGGTGGAGCTGCTCTCCCGGGAAGGCTGGACTTCATTTGTGCTCTCTTTAGCTGGTGGTTTGCCAAAAAAATCTGCCATACGCTTTTCCTCCATTGTGATTTTATCATTCGATTACCTATCAATGCTACAGCACCCGGATGTAAATTCACGCACCTTACCTTAGAGTTGACATTACCCGCCCTATGCTGCCTCTGATTGGCTAACGATCGTTGCATTCGCTGGTTGGATTGGTTAGGGTCAAGGTCAGAAGTCATTCTGAGGCAGAGCAGAACTGGCCATGTCAACGGCCGTGAATGCAGCCACAGGTCACATTGTAGTCACAGAATACAGAACAGATAAAACACACTGAACATTAATATAAAGAGCAATAAAATGGTGAGAGAAGTCTTCTGACAGTCACTAACATAAGAATAGTTTGGTTTAAAATGACCATAAAACCATCTTAAAGAATAATTCTGATTGATTACAGCTGTCGTGTTTTCATAGGTTTGACCATCCTTTCCATTGGTGATGATAACATTGTACAAAACAAATTAATTGCTAGGCCCTGGAAATGCTGCAACGTCGCTAAAACAACTCAAGGAATGTGAGAAGTCAGACGATCACACAGGTTTCAAATAGAGACTAATAGAGATCTTCGGATACCTTTTTTTCCGTCCTCCTACCATTTCCGATACCTGAACTTGTGTATCAGCAGATAATGGCAACAGGTCGATTCCATTGCATTAAAAAAAACATTTACTAGCTGTATAATACCAACCTTGTATGGATATGATATGATTGCTATAATTGTTGAATGGCATGGCTCGGGTTAAAACTCTTTACTTGAATGCCATATAATTTAGGAATAGATAGCAACACGTACACAAGTTGTCCTAACTAAAATTAAAGCCTTGTATACTGTACATGTTGCCTTTTAATTGGTGGGACTTTCCAGCCTAACTGCAGGCAATTTGCTTACAGCTAATGTTACAACCATTTACTAGAAATCAGTTCCTCTTGGAGTCAACAATAGTAAGCTAAGACTGTGAAATGTTGTTTCAACTTACCAAAAGAATACTTTACTTGAATCGACTCTATTCCCATTACTTTGGCAGTTACTGAGTTCATTTAGACACGACAGATGGCCGCATTGTAAATGTTCAAATCGATTGGAGGTCTTGGTGAAGCAATGTTGCGTGAACACTGATCACACCTAATCCAATACCAGCAGGACATAGTGGGCGTAAATATTCTGGTCATACAAAGCTGTCGATTGAGCAGCATTGCGACAAGAGTGTACCACGCCCTCATGCAAAAAGCGTGCAGCGTATTGCGCACCAGCTATGGGATACCGCTGCCGTGATCACAGCCATGGCTCTATAGGAATACTCAACGGGGAGCCCTGTAACTGCTGTGGGATCAATACCATGCCCACAGAGTAACTGAACCCGAGGGTACTGAGGCAACAGCCCTGCCTGACCCCTCTGTGCCTTCAGAGACAGTGTGCCAACACAGCAGGTCAATACGTCTAGAGCCAGCAGTATGGGGCCATCACATATTGGGACAGCAAGTTGACTTATCAAGCGTGCCACAGCTGGTCTCCCAGTCATTTTGTGAAAGTGGCAACTTGTGTTATATCTTGCGTACAGTTAAATATGTTATACCACAATATTAAAAAAATGCAGTTGTTTGTGCTTTAATTACAGTTTCAAAGACATTTTTTCTATTTTCATCATTTGTTTGTTAATTGATTACAAACTACATCACAATAAAATACCATTGACCTAAATGCCTCAACATAATTAATACTGATAACAGTGTAACAATTACACTACAAGGTGACAGGAATGGTTGAGTCTCTTATGGGATTACTACAATTTTGCTTTGGAAACATAAATAGAGCCGAGTAGAGCCGAGAATATCAGAGATATTGGCTCTTTCTATTAACACCAGTTCCACATCAATAAATGTTATTCTCCTGAGGCACTCTTAGCTGTTTGTGGCAAGGTATTGATCCTTCTAAATGCAGGTGTCTGCATGTTGCTCTTGGAGAGACACTGTGGCCTGTCTGTGTGCCAGTATACCCCTCCCTCCTTCACCCCCTTTGCCCTTTGCTTTCTCTCTCTTGCTCTCTCTCTCTCTCTCTCTCTCTCTCTCTCTCTCTCTCTCTCTCTCGCGCCACCCAGGCTAAGCAGCCAGCGTAGCACCTCCGCAGAGGCCGATGTGTGACTTGATGCCATCAATAAAACCATCATCTGAGATGGACTTCCATCGCGCCCCACACAGTTAGTCAGGCCCTCTGCAATGAATCACCTTGATAGAGGCAGGCCCTTGAGGAGACAAACACTCAATATCTCACCAGTAGGTTTTCTCAGATCCATACCAGTTCATGTTTCTGCGTTTTTTTTCTGCTTTTTTTTTTTTCTGCTTTGTACTCTAGGTCTTCAGGGTTCTGGGTTAGTCAGCAACAGCACTCACCGGATAAAGGAGGAGAGGGTTTGAAAAGTATTAAGGTTTAAAGTGAGCAGTGGATGAATGACAGGTAAAAGTCAAGCCAAAGATGATTCCCTCTAAAGTGGAATAAAGAAAATGGATCGAGAAGTTATTGCAAGAGAAATATCTGGAAATTGAAACAGCCAATCAAGGCTGTTAGTGTGTTGGGAAGTTCAGAGTAAGTGAGCACTGCACATTACCAAGCTGCTTTTCGTGTCTGTGAATCAGCTGTTCTGTTTTTATCTTACCCCTGACAGGTTGTTTGGTTTTTGTAACAGCTTATTATCTACGCATGTGAAAAAGGTCACACTTTTGTGAGTGTGTGTGTGTGTGCGTGCGTGTGTGTGTGCGCTTGTGTGTGTGTGTGTGTGTGTGTGTGTGTGTGTGTGTGTGTGTGTGTGTGTGTGTGTGTGTGTGCGTGTAAGAGAGACATTCTGGGAGAGGCTGTGATATCATGTAGGTGGTCTTCTTCTTTCTCACACTTGAAAAACAAACTGGCCCTTTGGTGAGATCAAACCTCCATCTATGAAACTTTTACAGGATCAAGCATCAAGATGCCACTGAGACAGTTTTTGCAACCTATAGTACATGGTTTTCTCCCGAGACCGTGAGGCACAGTTTTCCTCTCTATTGCTGAGTATAGACACAAATCAAATTGGGAACAAGCCAGCACTTCATTTGTTGTAATTACAATTCATTTTCATGTTGAAAGCACTGCTTAATGGTTCGGCTAACACTTGACAGTTGACAGTAACAGTATGGAAGACACCCCGTGGTCCCATATCTTAACAGAGGGCTTTATCACGACGGATGGGTCTGAAAGGACACTAAATGGCTAAACTGACTGATAGGACAGCAGACAGACACCAGTCATGATAGCCAAGTCTTTAAGTGCTGCACACAAACATAACTGTAATCTCAGAGTGTCAATTAGATCATTTTAGTCTTTTCTCTGTGATACATGAGCCACCAGTTTTCATGCTGCAAGTGGCCAAAGAAGTAACCTCTGGAGTCTTTTGGAAGAAATGTGAGAAATTAAGTGCTGCAAATGTAGAATCTGGTGATTTATGAAGTCAGCCACTGCCATTAAAGACTAAAGCAACAGAAATTCCCATCATAGTCACTGCTATGTCTATGTATACCCTTGCTGGTGTAGTTTATACAATCTTTTTTTTTTCTCTCCGTCCAAGATGAACACTGAAGGTAACCTACTTCTGCAGTGTTTGGGCTCTCAGCGAGAGAACTGCTACTCCCGGCGTTGGTCCAGAATGTAGCCGAGATGGATGAGTGTGTGACAGCACTCTCCCTTTACTCTCTCTATGGGAGGCTCGCATTGAGCAATGCAGTGTGTGTGTCTGTGTGTGTGTGTGTGTGTGTGTGTGTGCACTGGCTGTATAAACTCACCCAGAGGGACCCCAGGCTTGGGGAAGATAAAGACCTCTCCTAAAATGTAAACACTCTCTGAAGTGGCGAGCGGGGCAGCTGTAGTTGCGCACGCACGCACGCACACACACACACACACACACACACACACACTTAGAGAAATGGAGTCCCAAGGTCAAGGTTAAGCGGTACACTCTTTCAAAGCTCACTTTCCCTCTTGGCCCTCTGTCTTGCTGTTGGATCTGTTCTGAAGTTTGGGCACTGAAACATGGGCCACTTTGACAAAAGAAAAAACGTGCAACAGTGCGAAGGGCTGGTGCTACAGAACATGTGGGTCTGTTGGCACTAATGTGACACAACACAAATTCTCATTTAGGTCCACCTCTGAGTAAAACATTAAAGAAACAAGGAAGCCGACACTGAGCTTTAAGATGAATACATATGTCTTTGAGCTACAGGTGGGTTAAGCAATGAAAGAGAGGGCTTCATTTCTAAAATGATTTCATGATCAAATCCTCCTCCTTATACCAGGAAAATTAAGCTAGAACCATATTCATCCAAAGTAAATTTTCCACAGTGTAGTGTATACAGTCCCAGTTCCACCAGGCATCAGAGTTCACAGGTTCTGCATTAGCCATGTACACTTTGTAATGAACTGCAGGTACCAACTGGAGCGCAGACCGTGCAGAGAAGAGCAACCACAGAGTGGGTCTCTAACAACAATCATTCTTCTAAGCATCACAAACAAAACCTTTTTCCACAGCTTGGCACTCAAAGGTTGAGGGTAGTAGCTCATGACAACATGAAAAAATAAACAGATCAGGAGTTTGATAAATGACCACAAATTAAGACCTGCAATGCAAAAGATAACACTGTGGCATCAATGATAACCGCCATTGTTTTTATTGACGCTCATTTGTGATTCAGTGGGTAATTTTTTTTTCAATCGACAAATTGTGCATGTTTAATTTCCACTGACTGTACCACTTGTGTAGTATCATACCGTAGAAGTTTGACTTTGTGATTGCTGTGTTATCCAAAGAGCTTCTGCATCAGCACACCAGTCAAAGTATGCGGACCAGAGGAGAGCCTTTCAACAGTTTATTCCATTCAGGCAGGCAGTTGACTGCTACAGGTGATTTTAATGGCTGAAAGGCAAATGAAAGTATAATCAGTAAACAGTGGTAATGAATCTAATCAAGGCACTTTACTATCGAGCAAAAGAATGACAATAACTATAACAAATATCAATATTTTACTTAATCTAAACAAAGAAGCAGCAATAACTTTATCAAAAATCATGGACTTACTCAAATAATACATCTTAAGCACAGCCAACTTCAGCAAACACAATTTCAATCACATTCAACTCAATATGCTACAAAGCAACAAAGGGAGAGGCTTAGCAAAGGCCAGGCCTTCAACATGCTGAAGCAAACAAAGAGGCTGAGCTAAGGCCTGATCCAGGCCTCTTATCAGCTCAGGCGTGACCTGATAGGTTGAGGGGGTAAATCCTGCCGTCTTGGGACCTGACAGAAGTCAGATTTTCAACACATGCATTAGGCCCGGCATTAATATTAAGTATGCATTATTTTACACTAAAACTGCCATAACTGAATGAATCCCTTTGCATCTCAGTGTCATGAAGTGGAAAGAACATGAGTCAGCTTTAAAAGTCGGTATCAACAAGTGTTTGACTTGCATGGCTCTGTGCATAGTTTACATGTGCGTGTGCAATAGTAGTTCACAGTAAATGTTGATCATCACACTCATTGTGATGCATGAAAACCCAAATGAAGTTGGTAAATGGTGTAAAGGTAAACTAAAGTGTGCTCTCACAGGTGCCCTCCAGAATAAAGTAGCATGGCTACATGTAATGCGTCTGAATAGAAGTGTCCAAACGATATGAAGATCTTAATGCATAAATATACACAACAATACTCGCACAAAACCTTCCAGTTGTGTGTGGGTGTGTGTTATTACCAGGGTGATGTTTATGTGTACAAAGGATAACACACTTAACAAGTACTTAACAAAGTACCTTCTGCTCAGTGAGAGTGCTGTGAAAAATGAGGGGGGCTGGCGGGAATAGCTGGTAATCTTCGCTTGAGTCCATCTTTATTATCTTGGTCAATGGACAGAAGTGGATCCTGAAGTAAAAATACCCAAGCCTGCTTCTCATCAATGCGATGCTCTTATCTGACATTTGAAATACATTCAGCAGGATGAGCGAGTGCATGATGAATGGAGCCACGGCTGAGATATGTCCACTGAATTTATACATGCTCATGTTATATGTGAACATATCACAGGCCTTTTCTCGTTTAACTTTCCTGATCATTCTCTCTTGAATTTGACATTACATTCATTCAAACTGCCTGTTAATTCTGGATACAATTACTCTGATATTTTACTGATACAACTCAGAAATTATAGAACATAGAACATAGAACACAGAGACATTTGCAGACAGTTGTGCTTTATTTGTATTCAAAGCCAGTAGATTATAAACACGGTGGGCGCTAAAGTCCTAAACAGTGGATTTTAGAGGTGGAACTGTAGTATAATAATTCATATTACAAATTACAATATAATCGCTGTAATTTACATACTCACACAGCTTTGATGATGGTGTTTTAAAGCTTACGTAGACAATATATTTCTAGGAATTTGTTACTTTTTGAGAAGGAAATTAAATAATTAAAAAAATCCTTTTTGTTGGTGTTTTTCATTGTGCTGTATAAATGGGGTCAGGGCGTACGTAAAGTTTATTTTTTTGACTGACAGACAAAGTGAAAGGGTTAATAGGAACAACCATCTCTATCTTTGAAGTGCAACAGATATCAATCCAGCACAGGGAGAAGACAAGAGGGAACATTAGCTGTGTTTCAGAACGACAAAGTGAGAAATTGCAGTTCACAGTCTACAATAGTTCCACTCTAGTGAGCTATTGATTTTGTCCCCAGTTTTTCTAAGGCTCTGGACTCTCTGCGGGCTTTGGTGGCACTCTCTCATCCTCCTCCGGGATGCGGGATGAAAGGACGCCGCCACTGAACAAGTAACTCAAATGTGCGGCAAATCGTTCAGGGAAACACCTCCGGTGATGGCTTGTCCTTGTTTTTAAACTGAGACAATAGTCCTCTTGGTTTGCTGGCCCCTTCCCTAAGCTGCTGAGGGATGTGAACACTTGCTTTGAGTCGGTCAAGTGCAAAGAGAAAGAGACAAGGACCTGAAAACAAATAGGAATGAAGGGAGGACAATGAAAAAGGCAGTAAGTGCACCTTGTATATCTGCACACATGAGGAAGAGTCAGTGACATGCAAAGGACTTTCTATAACAAAAGGCAATTCAGATACCTGGATGTAAAAGTACTCAAAGAAGTTTTAGTAGTTTATGCAAGTTAGTAGTTTACATATACAGTATAGAAATATGGTTTTCCTCACTAAAATGCAAGAGTATTAAGGAAGGCAGCTGGTGTGAAGTTTAGTGTATCATTCTTGAGTCAGTGCATTGACAATACATGCACAGGTGCCATCATGACAATAAAACATCCCCTTATCTATCTATCTATCTATCTATCTATCTCTCTGATATAAAGTATATCTATCTATATGTATATAGATAGATATACTTTATATCAGAGAGTTTTAATACAGTTATTATGCTGTTATGTTGTGAGGTTCTGTTTAAACTGTATCATCAAGACTCGTGATAGTATTTTTGCTCATATCTCATAATGTTCGTCTGGCCCCTTGTTGCTTTGTCATGTTTATAAAGTCACTGGAGGAAGTTACCAACAGTCACTGGAAAGAAACCGGGAACATTTCCTATACTTGCAGATGGAAATGTCAAAACTGACCCCATATCAGAACTAGTGGGGACTTTCATCTATAAGGAAGGATTTGTTCATTTCCTGTTTCAAAACAAATTACAAACAGATATTCGGCACAACGACAGTGATACCAGCAAATACTGACAAAGAAATAATTATTAGCACATTATCATTGAAGAGGAACTTTGACGTGTCTTAGCAACCACTGCTACAAATAGAGACAATGTTAAGATGCAGGTCCATTATCAGTGTTTGTCAAACTGTCATACCCATTTTGAATTTGTGACCACTGTCGACCACTTCGACATCATGATTTTCAGGACCAATTCCTCAACATCTTAAATCATCTGTTTGATGTCTCATCTACCTTGAAAGCTCACATCAAAGTGGCTGCTGCTTAAAATGTTCGATAGCTGTGTCTTCAGAGCTAAATTAATTTTCCCTGAAGTGTTTCAGCTATTTAATAAGAGTCTCTGTAGATGAAGTTGTCAAGGATAGCTTAGCTGAAAAGAAGGAATAATCAGTCACAAGTAACAGGCATGATCATCAGTGTTTCAGTGCTGCACCGAAACTAGCAGCAAAATGGCAGCAGGAGCAGTGAGGGCATTAAGGCACCAGGCAGGCAGACGGACGGGCGGCAGATAAAGAGGACTCTATTAGTCTCGGCTCATTGTGCCACTCTGATTTCTTTCTACCTCCTAATTGGCTGGCTTCTGTAGGCTTGGCAGCCATATTTCAGTTTAAAGGAGAAGGCTCCATGGGTCACGGGAATAAAGGGGCCCATTTGACAGGTCAGCAGGCTGATGTCTACAGCATAGTCTTAGGTCAAAGGTCAAACTAACATCAAGATAGGCCGTGGCAGTGTGGGTCAGCTCCTACACCGGAGAGCCCAATAAGTACGTGAGCAGACTGACTGGAATGTTGTATCGCAGCATTTTACCAGAGGAAAAAAAAAAACGTCTTAGTGTGAGCCATAGTTTAGACTCAGTGTTTGATTTCTGAAGGAAGATACGCAGGTTTGAAACTGCAACATAAAAAAAAAGTATAACTAAAATACTTTAGAAAGTCTTGTTGTGCCCACTGCCAATAATGCACATCATAATCAATTACTGAATTAATGAACTTGAAAAGATGAAATCATTATGATCCTCCAATTCTAAATTCATTATTTTACTGCTATATTATGTCTCCTGTTGGTTATAATCCGCTGAAAAATGTTGACTTACTAAAACATGCAGTTTAATGAATCAGCCTTTAGTCCTCCCAAGTTGTATCACCTCAGCTTTAGTATTAATCTACTAGCTAATAGCTGGTAGACGAAGATGAACCCATGTTCAGTGCTTATATTAGCAAACACACACACACACACACACACACACACAACATTTACAAGATTTTTGACAGTATCTCTGCAGGATGCAAGGAGCTGACAAGTTGTGTACTGCTCTATCTGATTCATGTAATTACAAAATTTGACTTGCAGCTGTAATACATTGAGGGTAGAAATAATAGCACTGAGACTTTAGGTTCAACTTAGACATGGTGAATTTAAATAAATTGTTGGGTTCACTCTTTTATTCTATACATAACCGGAGCAAAGTAAAACAAAAAAAAACTAAAGTAATCCAATTATGAGTAATCTATGAATGGCAGTAGTCGGAGAGCTTAAGTAACTGACAACAGTCTTTAGGAGGGATTTGGTTTGTTCAACAGATCACATTGGAATCAGCACCCTCCCAACTCGATTAGCATTAACGTTCACCTCCAGGAGATGAGTAGCCTGAAAACATGCACATTTGCACACACATACACACACACACACACACACACACACACACACACACACACACACACACATAGACATGTGCACACACACACACAAAACGCAGGACAGTCTGCCTGGCACCAGACAGCAGTGCACGGCCAAATGAGATGTGTGAGAGCCCCCTGCTGCCAAGAGGCGGACAGGAAGAAGAAACAAACCCTCTCTAATGGAGACATGACATGCTCGCCGGGGCGGAAACTCAAACAAACGATTAATGGGCCATGGAGCCCTCAGTACAGCAGCAAAATCCCCTCCACGGCTCCCCCTCTCTTGTACTCCCTCGCTCTCACTCTGTCCCATGTTGGCCGAGGGGGTCCGACATTTCAAGACCCAGGCCTCTACCCCGAGGCGACATATTTCTGCCACCCCCTTACCCCAGTTCTACTGAGATCCCTGCACTGAGGTAAGTGAACAACAGGACATCACTGTCGTTAACTTCTCAGAAGAACCTCACGCACCAAGGAAGAGTGATTTAGCAGTATAGGTCAGACTGACCCCTGCATGTCTCTTTACTGTCCTCAATCTGCTGCTAGTCTGAGTTTTAAGTTTTTGTTTTTTTTTAACAGGCCAATATCCAACTTATCACTTATGAGCTGGGTCTGTTTCAATGAGCTAGAGACGGAAAAGTTCAGTCCCTAATCTGGACAAGACAAGAGTCCCGTGATCACGTCTCCTGGTAAAGAGCAGCTCAGCCCTGTTTGGCCCCCACTGGAGACGGTGACCTAACAACGGTGACGCAGCACCAAGTGAGACAACAAGGCCTGGGAAAAGATAGAGAGTAAATATCCACACAGAGGTGCACATCCCCCGGCCCCATGTGACACAATTCCCAGCCACAAGCACGTTGGAAGGTGTTGGTAACTTGTTAAATGACAGAAGGAGAACTGAGAAAATGGGGGTCAAAGAGTTATAAAGTTCAACTTTTAGCTTGTAGCTTATCAAATGGGAATGTAACACTTACAGTGTCGCGACAGTTTTGTAACTTGATCGGATTTATCTCCCTCTCCGAACCTTTTAGACATAAACTAGCAGTATTTCATCACACAGTTAGTTAGCGGCTGCCTGAGTGAGTCCAGGAAGTGATAGAGTGTGAGGAGGTCCTCCATTTTCATGGGGCCATGGAGGTCCATCCAGTCCAGGAGCTGGTGCCGTCTACTCCTTTGTCTCCCCTTCCATCTCCTCGAAAGAGTAGCGAAAGAAGAGGGGAAGAAGGGAAGCCCCTTTACGTTCATGTGTTTTGATTAGCAGGTAATGATCTTTGATCTAATGCGCTGACTGGGAAAGTGCGGCTCCCATTGAAATCCGGTGGATGCTTGGCCGACCTGGAGCCAGTGTCACTTCTCGTTAGGGCCTGCAGCTCCATGACCTCCCCATTGCCAGTCCCTGCCCCCTCCTCGCAGCATGAGCACCCTGCGTAATGATATCAATAGCAGCAGGGGTGCAATGAATACAAATCCGCGTGCAGAATGTTTGGACAAGAATTCACTCCCAGCCCTCCCTCCCCCTGCCGCCCCACTCACCACCGTTCAACCTCTCTCCCCCACACAAAGGGCTAGGTTAGGCTGTAATCTGGATGGTTGATTTCACACAAAATAGTTGGCTACTGCAAAGAACAAATGCCCCCTGCTGGTTGGCTATAACTGTATATGTTTTCAAAATGTACCAGAATGATGTCTGTTCTTTGAAAGTTAAACCACACTGAGCTTTAAAAAAAAAAATCAGCGTGTGAAAATGTGTGTGGTTGCACTGAATTGTTTAAAATTATTCATGCATGCAAATAAAACCATTCAAGCTGCAGAGTATATGATAATGACTATTACATGCTTAATTGAAAGAAAACAAAACTCCATTTGCATGAAATAGGGCAGTTCACCAAAATCTTCTATTGTTTTTTTCACTCAGTCTCATGACAAACTGAAACATTTATAATCCATAAATTGATGTTACGGCCTTGCTACAGCAACATCTGTTCTCATTACTGCATTTTCATACCATAAAATATACAACACCGACTTGCTGTTGAAAAAAGAAAACTACAACTTAGTTCTGTGAGCGGGCACACAGCCATCACCCTACCGCACACTCTGTCCAGTGTTGGACCTGACATGGCAGCCACCTGACTTCCGTCTCTGGTATTGACACAGCCGTTTAAAGCAGCCTGGCCACCAGTGCCCATAACAAAGGTATGTTCATGGAACCAGCCAATGAAAACCTCAGTGAAATCAGGGGGAAAAGAACCAATGCATTTCTTTTCTGAATTAACAAGACTGGAAAAGCTATAAAATCCCTGCTATGAGACCTGTTTATTATCAATTACTGCGCCACAATGCAGCCACACTGTGAACATACATGCGTACGCTGCAGCCATGTGCCTCTCTACAGAGATTGCTTGCTATGTGCACATGCCCGCTGCACACAGAGTCCTCTCTTCTTCACTCGCCTGCTTCATTTACTGCTGACTGAACACACCTCTGTTGGTTTCTACAAAGCTCTCGGTTACATGATTCAATGTTTAATGTGCTGTGAAATGGAGCAGTGTCAAGAACAATGTCCAGGATGCCTTAGCTTTAATTATTGGTTTGGAAGAAGGGATAAATGAAGCAGAGGAATAATCCCAAAAAGGCAGACCTCAGCGGTTGCTGAACAGCAGAGTCATAAAAATGGCTAAAATTCTTCTGTCAAATTATGATGGTTTAAAATTTGGTGTTAATTATAAGTAAAAGTTCTTGTCATAAAAAATAATTACAATTATGTTTCAACGTTAGGTAGAAATTACACTCAAACTAGAAATTTGCCAGTGTTTCTAATCTGTTTTGCCATTTAAATACCTGCACGTTTATGAAAAGTCTTTCCTATACCAAACCAGTAAGTTATAAATACTGCATAACAAGAGCAGCTGTCAGGAGTCACTGACTATAGCCTCAAAAAAAAGATGTAAGTGCTTGTTGCCAGACAGTTTTGTCTCTGCGCTGTCAGTGTCAGTCCTCTCTCTTCTTATATTAGGAGTGAAAAGCACATGCCAAGAGATGACACTGCTCATGCAAATTAAAGAGCAGGTTCGCCACTCTTTAATTAAGGCGCGGTTTGGATTGTCATGTAGCACAGAAACAGCTGGCGTAAATGAATGTGTGCAATCTCCATATCTGAAGCGTGCACTCTGCCACAGTTTGACAGAAGTTTCATAGCTTGCGGTCTGTCATCACCGAGGATGACACTGTCTAAAATCTGTTAATTATAAACACACAAGTGTGCGTGCTGTCAATCTGTGGTGCAAGAGGCAGATGAATAACGTCTTGCAGGGATTGAAGCTTGTTGTGCTTTGACTGCCTTTTATTTCTTTCCAAAAAAGCCCTGTGTAAAAATATTTCTGGTTAATATCTTTTTTAATTTTGGTTACACTTTCATTTGTGCTTTATTAATAGAAATATGTTTGTTTGTTTTTTTTAAAGGTTTGTTTCAGATTTTAGATTTATATTCAAGGAGTCACAATACTGTCAAGAAAAACCACAGATGTGTCAAATGTGGCCTGTGTTGAATATTTAATCATGTAATATATAATGACTTAAAAAAAATAAATAAAAAAAACCCAGCATGACATTTACACCGGTGTGAGGAGCCTCATCTCCACTGGCCCAACACTCAGGGCATCTTTGTCAGAAAAGCTTTTTATTCAAGTACATCTCAAATGCATTAGCATTAATACGACTACAGGAAATTAAATTTTTATGTGTACATGAAGAGGCTTCCTGGGGTCACACATTTTTTGTCATACAGTGCGTCTAGAGTGTTTAAGTATAGAGTTATTACTGCACAGATTTTCCTATTATTTTTGTTATTTTTATATGCAATGCTGACAATATACTCAACACTTCCAGATTATTTTCTCATGACAAGATGTCCCTCTAATGTTTGATAATGTAATGAAAAGTGAAATGGCCTCCAACTACATCCAGACTAAATGAGAGGAAAGATTAAGATAAATAGCTACATCTGGCTCTCACTTGAAACTCTAAAGGAAGTCGAGATAACCAAGGAGGGTCTGGCTATTCATCACCATCCAGACATGTGCCCGTACACAACTGTAACGGCTTAGAAAAACAGACACAGACAGACGGAAACTCACCAGCCATGCATACTCGAAAGCAGCACCTGACTTTAAAAAAAAAAAAAAAAAAAAACATTCAGGGAGTTTTACTGTAGAGGAGCAGAAGGGAAAGCGATGGATTGACAGCTGGGCCAGGAGGGCACCTGGTTAATGTCACCTATCATCCAGACCCTTAGTGCCCCACACATCCCCTTACATCCCTCTCTCTCTTTCTCTCCACTCTGTTCCTCAAGGGAGCAACTTTTCCTCCAGATCCTGACTGACATAAACCTCAGAGGCTCAGACCCCAAACAGAATTTGCTGCAGACCCCGGGCTGCTTGTCTTCTTGTCTGCTTCATCTATCTCTTTTTTCCACGATTTCCATTCCCCTTAACCATCGCTGCCTTTGTTCTCGCAGTCGATCGATGCACCATAACTCACGTGGCCTCTGGTGTTTGATGTCTGAGCTCTGGATATCATTTCAACCATTTTTGTTGAACCAGTGAACCACTCTGATAATACCATGTCTCACGAACACAGGCGCGCAAATGACGTGTGCATACACACACACACACACACAGATGTTAACACACACACATTACACATACACATACTAATAAAAAAAAAATAGATATTCAGACAGAAGGATAACCTGAGTGAAAAAGAAAAAGAGACAGTAAGCCTGAGAACAGTAGGTGATGTGTTAAAAGACTTAACTTTAAGAGAAGAATAACATCAGGCAGACTAAAAGCTGAACCACTTGATGGTAAAGTGATGAGTATGAACTTTGCATAGAAAACCATATGCAAAGAAAGGGAGGTGATCAATTGCTTATGGTTCGGTTAAGTCTCCTTTCGTCACATCTGAACACCAAAGTTGAAAACGTGGCTATTGCAGCTACACTTTAAATAGTTACTCCAGGATACTTTTATCTAATGGTCAGTGCATTGCTCATGGGCACTCCAGCAGTGAACAGCAGTGAGCAAATACTTCTATGTCACAACACTGAACCCACGGTCTTTTGATTCCTCTTCACATCCGAGGATCCCAAACCTCCTGCGATTAACTTTTAAATTGTCCTCACTTGCTGAAACATAACCAACAGCTAGATACACCTCACGTGAGCAATGAGCGAATCGGTGGGTGTGAGCTACACTGATGGAGAGATGTGCCCCAACGGTTCACAGAACTACAGCACAATTCACCTGCGTTATTTTCCAATATTAAGAAATGTTTTCAAACTGTGTTTTTGCACGCAAAGCTGGAAAATCTGTTTCTTTGAAAGAACTTTATCTGCATCAACAACAGAAACGCTCAGTTATTTAGTTATGAATGTGAAAGTTATGAATATCCATGTTAGAATACTTTAGAATGTTTTAAAAATAATTTTCATCAAGGTTTTTGAAGTCTAATTATTATTTTAAAATTATTTTTTAAATGAGTTTCATTTTGACACATCGCCATACTTTTTTGTCTTTCGTCATAAGTCTCGCTGAAGTAAAAGCCGGATGACTTTTCTTACACACTGTCTGTAATATGTTACAATAGCAAGTATTGAGTGGCTCTGAACTTTAGCCAACTAACAGTGTTGGACTTTCCAAATCACAGAAAGAAATATACCTGTTAACAAAAACACCAGGAAGTGGGTTGTTGTGAGCTGGTTTCTGCTTGCATCCTGCAACCACGTTATTCTGCAAAAGTGTTTTGAGCAACTGCGGCACCTTTAGAGCTCCAATCATAAATAATGATACACGTCAAACTGTGGGGATTTACAGGGAGGGTTGGGAAAGTACTGACATTCTCTTTATCTAATAGGGAGGGAAAGTTATCAAGTAGCCCTCTGAAAGTTAGAATTTCTTTAATTTTCTTGTAAGTTGTGCAGCATTTTAATATTTGTACAGCATTTACATTTAGATCTACATTCAAATCTAAAATTACTTGTCTTTCATTTATTTTTACAAGTATTAAGGATTTCCACAATGCAGAGCACAACCAGTAAGAAGGTTAGTTGGTGCTTAAATTAACACAGTTATAATCACATTAGTTCTGTGTGGAAAACCATGAACCAAACATA
Source organism: Seriola dumerili (assembly GCF_002260705.1). Taxonomy (NCBI): domain Eukaryota; kingdom Metazoa; phylum Chordata; class Actinopteri; order Carangiformes; family Carangidae; genus Seriola; species Seriola dumerili. Next base: position 261,436 of record NW_019175347.1, read on the forward strand.
CTCAAGAATGATTATGTACAAGGTGCAATTTGATAGAAATCAGTAATCTATACAACTCCTACCTCAGCTCCCTTTGTCTTGAAGCAGGCTGACTTACCAAACCGTAGCAGTGAGAGATCTGATCTGACCTATCATGTCATGAGATAGAGGAGTGTGTTCAGGTGCAATGAGCTGGGAGGGAGTGCAGTTGTCATGTTCCCTAACGTGTAGCAGGATGTATTGCTGGCAGAAGCAGCAGGGGAGATCCAGAGTCTCTCCTGAACACTCACAGCCTCATGAAAGAATGATGGTTGATTACCTGCATGAGATGAGCTATACGCGGGCCCTCCAGAGTCACAGGATAGCACTTTAGCTACACTGCTGAAGATGACTTAGAAAGGAGGAGGGAGAAAATCCATCTTTGTCCTGTTTGTTGATTTGACTGAGTTTTTTTTTTTTTTTTTTTACTAGATGCATCCAGAAAATAAGACCTCACGCATTTAATGAGCTCATATCAGTCGAATTTCTTACCTAATGTAGTCATCATTTGATTTAAAGCATGATTTCACATTTTCATATTTGTTATGTGTGCGTCTTTGCACACATGTGTATTTGTTTTTGAAAGTAATTTCTGAAGTAAATGTGCTTCAAACAACAGGTTTGACCTAAAAACAGCGCGGTGTGTATAAACCAGCAAATGAAATGAAATGGCAGCTTTCTTCAGCAGGTTATTCGTGAATATGAATGCCTGAGCCTGTTAATGCTACACCGATCTTTACTTTCCCAAACTTTATTACCTGTTTACCATCAACACCTGTCAACACTGTTACCTAGCGCTGGTTTTCTTGGTTTTTAAAAACACGTCATATTTAACATAGTCATATTTTCCTTCTTAAATTCTTCTTCAGATGTCGCTGATGATACCCCCTTTTTTGTGCCACAGCCCCGCTCTCTGGGAGAACAAGGTCCAGATGGCTTGGGGGCCCCGTCAGTTTCCCCCCACCAGCCACTCTGCTTATCGGCAAGTTCACTTCACTTCAAGGAACCACTGACAGCTCTGTTAATTAGCACCTTTAGCCATTTTTTCCCAGACACGGACAAGACATTCATATGTCCTTTAATACTTGTCCTCTTTCCCCACATCTTTAGCTTGTTGGCCTGTAACTTTACTTTGATATTCTGTTATGTAAAAATGACCAAATAGAGAAATCTGACAACAGTTTTTTCCACATATATAACATCATATAATTGTCTATTTCTTGTTTCTAGTCAGAATTGAAGGAGCGAGTTACGTAAAAAGATGAGCAGGAATAAAATAAAATCATTAGGTGCAACTAAAGTGTAATCACAAATAGGGAAATCAGAGCTTGAGTTATGGATGATTTGTTCTTTTTTAATGATAAAAAAAAAATTCTTTCTCCCACAGCAACAGCAACACTTGTGCAAATTAGTTTTTGCAAACTTGAAGTGAACCCTCCATTACCTCCAGATGTTTGCTGTGATCACAATAAAGGAAACATTGACCATGGCAACAGTTTGCAGCACAGTTTTCATTTTGACCCCTTTATTGTCAATATTAACAATGATGTGATTATCACAGCATTGGATCCTAACACTGACACAATGCAGACAATAATAGGCTAAAGATGAGTCATTACAAATCCATCACCTCATCATTAGCATCACTACCACCGCCATGTGCACAGCACCACTGAACAAAAAGAGCCAAAATCAGACAGACTGCTTTGTCTGAAACTGAATGCCATAAGACACAATTCGCAGCAACGTGGCATCAGTCCAGGGTTAGTCCCGGACCCTTGGCCTCTACCCTCAGCGGAACTGAGTTCCTGACCTGTTGGTCATTTGTCCAGAGTGCAGGTTCGACCCTGGACAGCCTGCAGAGGAGGAAAATCAACCCAGAGCTTTGATCTGCTGTTACCACGGATTGGGAGTAATGAAAGTGCCCCTGCTAAATTACAGTGGGGTTCAAAAGACAAATAAATAATCATGTCCACCAGTTACAGGTGACTGGTGCAGATCTAGGTCACATTCTATAATTAGAGGATTACTAATGGATTAAGATTATTAAATTCATCAAGACAATCCAACAATAACACTCACACTGCTTCAAACTGGTAGAAATATTTTATCCAAATTGAGAAAGTAACCGTTCTTTTCAAGGTTTTCTATTAATGAAATAATAGCAAGATCATTTTGTGTCTTTTGTTTTGTTCCTTTTCTTTATTTTAGAAGAATTGTTTAGGTCATTAAGACTCAGATTCTTATTGACAGTGAGTGACCCTAAATTAATTTGTTAATTTATATAAAAGAGAAATAAAAAGAGCTGGTCATGGGTCTAATCCTCCCTTGTGTTTGAAGTGGTCGTTGGAGGCGGGACAAAGGGTGTTGATTGATAGCCACTTGGCCTATAGGGCTGGCTGAGCTTCCTCCAGAAGGTCACGTCCTGTCTGGCCCCTGTCCACTGCACACTTCCACAACATATCCGGGGTCTCGGCCCTCCAAACTGGCTGACGCACACACCATACACACATACACACACACACACAAACTCTGTACCCCCTCGGCGCCATGCTGCGGTGGTGGTCAGGGCCTTGCGTGCCATCCAGGGTCTGGTGTGAGGGGGGAAGGCAGGAAGCAGGAGGGAGAGAGATGGGAAAATAGTCCTCAACCAATCACAACCCTCAATTCTCCTTATGGAAAAGGTTACAGCACCCCACCCCACCCCCCCACCCCCCACCCCCACGCTCTCCAGTCACTTTAACTGTAATTTTAGGTCATTCTGCCTTTCACGTCTATATTACCCAGCACACCACATGTTAAAGTATATAACCTGTTGACTCTGCACCTGGCTGTATATGTAAATGTGTATTATATATTAGCTTTCAAGGGGAACAATCTACAACCACTCAAACCTACATGATGTCACTGAAAACTTAGTGGCCACTTTTCAAAGATGCTGCATCTTGGTAATTCGGAGCGATCCCTGATGAAGGGCTCTTTACACAAACTTTTCCACATTGACCAGTTCCGACATTACAGTGGTTTCAAACCCGCTCACAAACATTCAGGAGTCAGACCTCGATGGGAGGCCCAGAGCAGCTTGCTGGCCTTCAGGCTTGCCAGTCCGACCTTGGACAATGGCTGTAGCTCCATCTTTTGGGAAGTAAGTGAAGTGCAGCAGCAACAGAGGATGTGTGAAACAGCTTTTCTTTGGGCTTACACTAAAAAAAAAAGTTTTAGAAAAACTTTAAAGGTAGTCCTATAAAAGAGAAAATTCTTGAAAAAGTACTGCAAGGAAGAACATCTGAATACATACTGAAAATAATACATGGAAGTAAAGCAACATATAGCAGCAGATTTATTGGATGATATAAAAGTTAAGATTATGTGGCCTGAGGAAATAACATCATTTCACCTATTTATAAATATATATATATATATATATATAATTTTATAGCCACATATATATAAGGTTATAAAACTATATATATTTAAATTAACTCATTCTGTGTTACGTTTTTGGTAAAGCTGACAGGTTGATTAAAATATAATAATAGTCTAATAATAGTCATTGGCATTGTGAAAATAGTAAAATGTACTTAAAGTTTCCTGAAATCCTGGTTAAATGTGACTAAACAAAAGAATTGTTTGGCATGGCAAGCTTCTCAAGGGCTCTGTCTTAACAAGCTTTGTCATCTTGTTATCCAGGGTTTGTCTTGAACGTCCTACTACTTCACTGTCCAGTGATTATTTTGATTTTTTGTGTTTCTCTGATCCTGGGGAAGATGAATGAAGTGCGTAACCACAGAGAGACAGAGCGCTCACAGAGGGTGAAAAGAGAGTCTGGGAAAACATTCCTTAGACAAGGAAAGGAGAGAAGGGCATATATATATAATAAAAAGTGGAGGAACGGAAAGATGTGGTAATAACATTTTTCAATATGCTCAGACTTGTACAATATCAAATAAAATTTTATAACCCAGATTAGGATTCACTGAAAAGTTAAAGTGACTATAAAGAGTCTCAGACCTTATGAGCCAAGGTTTTTTTTTTTTTTGGGTATGACACATTCACTGCTGTAATACAAATGAGTGATTGGTGTTGTGTATAATCAGAGGTTTGACATTGTACATAATCACACTTATTCTGAATGTGCATATCGAAATAAGAACAGCGATTTTAGTCCCATTAACCCCAAGGTGTTGTCGTGAAAGCAAAACACATGTAAAACAGACGAGAAAGGGGAGATAAATAGGGCACAGAACAGTTTGGGGAGAGCATATATATATATATATATATATATGGATGACAAAATAATTATAATTGTATTTAGTGTGAAATTGAATAAACTGGGATAAGACGTAGTGGAGCACCAGCGGAAACGTGATAGAAGGAGATTTATTTAAAAGTGCTCGGTAAGGCCAAGGGTCGCTTTAGGAAGCCGGGGTCAGATCTGTGCCAGAGAGGGGCGGAAGGTGTTGACTAGATGCAAACGAGTTGGCCTCATCGAGGAGCGACAGTGAGACTGATAACCCACTTTCCACCCACCCAGAGAGGACCTCTTTATAAGGGCTTTCTGCAGGGGCCCCAGGCACCTGAACATCCCCAAAAATAACCCTCTCTGAGTCCAATGGGCTGCGGCTCCGTGCCAACACGTTCCCCCTGACGGCACAACGCTCTCCTGTACTCTCAGTCCTCTCATTTACCGTAGCTTCACTTAATTGTGGATTAATTATATGAATTAGAAAGAAGAAGTGTTTTGATTCTATAAATGTAACATCCATGTGTTTTTAGTAGATCTTTAGGATCACGTTTTCAACTTTCAAGAGACGTTGTTGAACTCTGCCCTTTGGTTGTATATTTAACCAACTTTACCACATACATATACATTCATGTGCAGTTCCATCGATGGGTCCATTTATACACACATCAATCCCAACAACGTCTAATTTCGGCGCATGCGGTCACAATGACACAAAGTAGAGAGAGAGAGTGTGGGAAGATGCGGGTAAGAGAGTAATAAAAAAGAAAAAGAGGTGCAAAACAGAAAAAAAAAGGAGGGGGGGAGGCTTTGCGTGCTGACTGTATTTCACTTTCATGGCACACAGGCAAGCAGCGGAAACACTGTCTTGCAGCTTGCTTTAGACGTAATAGTCCCTGCTGAAAAGCCTCTTTCCTTTCTCAGAGGGTGCATCCAGATTTACAGCTTGACAGCAGCAACAGATCATAGCAGAGAGACGCAGCTCTAAGGCCATGAAAGATGTTCTTTACATCACAATTGGCAGGTTGTGGTTTCAGACGGCATGTTTTTTCCTGTTTGATCAGAAAACAGAGAATTGGACACTTGGAGGGGATTATAATAAAGCAGCTGTCAAACATCTGTGAATTTTAGGTCATCTTAAATTGACCGTGACATTGTCAAATCCACATGGCTGACATATTAAAATGATCATTACTGTGGTGCTGGTAAAAAATGTTTTCTCAGCATTTCAACCTTTTACCAAACATCACAAAGTAATGATAACAGATGAGAAGGCCATTTAAACCCTACAGGTAGAGGGCATGTCAACATGTAGTTTGTTTAGCCAGGGTAGGAGCGTGCTGGGGGTGAATTTGACCAATTATCCGGAATTATACATATAAATTCATACATTCGTCCAACACATCAGGTTAGGTTTTTCATAGCGTGCTATACAGAAAGTGTAAACAAACATTACAGAGAAGTAGAAGACGGCCGCAGCAGGTTTACATCTGAACTGCCGTTTCAGGTTCATCACACTTCATCACAGAAATGTAAAAATTTTCAAAGGAATTCAGATCGGTGTGATCTTTTCCCCAGTCTGGTTCCTAGTCGGTTTACTGTAAATGGCCTACAGCCCACACAACCCCAACAGACATTTTCATTTCTAATTAGGAAGTTTCTGGCCCGAGACAGCCCCAGCGACTATGAGGTCCCTCCCTTGTGATCAAGCTAATTTAAGGTTCCTTTAAAGCGTCTGCATGGCAGGTTGTTCCAAACATCTTCATGAGCTGCCTGTTTCCAAAACAAAGCCGCAGGACTGTAATTACAATATGACAATAAACCGAGCTAACCAGCGTTTGACCCAACAACATCTCAGCTCCACCCAGTCTGAGAAAGCAGCACTGCATGACCTTTGTAAAAAAAAAAAAAAAAAAAAAAGGAAAAAAAAAAAAATACAACAAAAGAAAATGCAATTGGTGGTTTTCAGCTGGTAATGAGTTTTCAGCAGTTTTCTGTGTAAAAGAATGAAAATTGCTGAGGCGAGAGCAGCTAATGTCAGGGATGTTGGCCCTGTCATTCCTCAAGTGGCCTTTTGCCTCGGAAGCGATAGCCTGAGAAAGGGCAGCAGTCTTATCGTCGGACGGGGGGCATAGAGAGGAAAGGAAAGAGGGTCAGGAAAGAGACGACACACACACACACACATATCTGTAAACAGATAAAATGCGTGATAATAGATTCAGATTAATGAGATAACTATGGGGGAAAAGATCTCATTATGTTGTTCAGATAGGCTGCATCTAGAGGGCAAGCAGCAACAAAGTCACTGAGTGAAGTGGGTGGTTTTTGGATTGAAAGCATGTGTGCTTTCCCAGATTTAAAGGACCATACCGCTTCTTACCATGTCTTGTTCGCCTATTAACTATGTAAAGGTTTACATGATTGCTGACATTTAAGATTGGATTCAGCCATTAGATTCAATTTTTTCTTGTGTAGTATATATATATATATATTCCAATTTTTTTTTCAATTTATGCCACTTTCCATTGATTGTTCCAGACTGAGAGTTAGAACGACTCTCAATCATGCAGATCACAACCACCTCAATGATGAGTGTGTTTGTGTTTAGTGGTTGTTCTGATGTTTATTTGATGAAGATATCTGTGAGATATTCTCTGTTAAATTCAATTTACATGGAGATCTCAGGACAGTGTGTGTCTGACTTTTGTCTTTGTGATCTTGTACAGGTTTATCGGATGCGTGTGTTTTCACAATCTGTTCATTTTTCTAACTTTCTACATTGATTTTTCAATCCTCCAAGCAAACGCTGGTTATAGTTCAATCCACAATATTATGAAAATCTATTTGCAGAAAACCTGAAATGTTATTGGTGTAGCAATGCAGTTGCATGGGTGGGGAGGCTGTTTCGAAACTTTCCCAGCTTGGTGCGCTCTGTGACAAGCCGCCAAGTGTCAAGTAGTCAGCTCATGAGTGACGCCATCAGAAAAAAATACGAAGCAAACATGGATGATTGTGGAGGGTGGAAAAAAGCAGTGATATAGTGATATGCAACGTTTATACAGATTGAACAAAGAAATTTAGAACTTTATATATTTAAAAAAGAAAAAAAGAAAAAAGCTTGATCAAATATGTGGACAATGCTCAGACATTGTCCTCTATCACTACATACACACATATGTAACTACTGCCTATAGCATTTCTATCCCACTGTTACGACAGCAGCGGTGCTCTGATGCTCAGGCTCTTCAGCATATCTCAAGTGGATGCTGTGTCAGTCCTGGGAACCCTAAACAAAGATAAAGCTGCCGTTCCTGGTGATTGGAGGGCTGCTGTAGCACTAAAGAGCGCTGGGACGGGGAGGGGGAGGGGCAGAATATGAGGTAAAGGCAGGCTGTAGCTCTCTATCTCAGCATGAGGATTAACTGATATCGTAGGCAATATAACCCCCTACACTTCAGCCTGTTCTCGTCCCAGATAGTTCAGGGACAGACAGTACGAATGCTCTCTCTGGATGTTATTTCCCACAGATAACATTTTAAAGGTTTAGCCTGTAGTACACTCAGGTGTGTATTTCAACAATCAGTTGATATACAAGCCTCCGTCACTCACAGAAAGGCCTCTCCTGGCAACGTGCTCATAAGGATTAGAATGAATCAACTAGAAATATTTGTTTTTGATAAAGTCAAGTGTTTTCTTCACTGGCCTTATGTGCCTGTCTTTCTTTATGGTCTCTTGTCTCAGTCTCACAATAAATTGTCTTTATTGTTGCTCGATCAGCAAACAGTGTGCTGCTGAAATCTGATTTAACTTTAAGATAAATATACTCTAATCAGATGTCTAAATATTATATAAGGAAATCATTCACTCCAGTATTCAGGCTTTCGGGTGTGAACATAAACTGAAGATTCAGTCTGTCCTTCACTGGGAATAACCCACTTAAAAGAAGAAAAAATATTTGATTTGGATATTTAATATAAAGTGGCACATAATCAGTTCTTTTAACACAAATGTGGAGGAAAAAAAATCCAAATATTCTTGTTTGTAATTGTGAATATAAATTATTAAGTACTGGACACGTAGATTTCAAAATGTCAGTGAAAGCAATGAATGATATATCCTGGGAACAGGTTATATTAATACTCACATTTAGATTTAGATTAACATTAAAAAAGAAAAACAATAAATGAATTCATAATTTTTGGAATAAGCTCATATTGAAAAAATATTACACCTGCAGTAAGATATTGTGTACTCACTTCAGAATCCATCATTATTATACTATATTTGTACATTTATCTATATTTTGAACTTTTGTGGGATGTACTGTATGTACATATATGCAAATGCAGGCATAATACATGAACCTGTAATTCCTCTATATATTGTATTATACTGTATATTGTATATATATACTGTATGCTATATGCACATACATTACATGATAAAAATATACATGTGCTGATATAATTTTGAATTTGTTTTGTGTTGTTAATAATATATTAACAATATTATATATATTTCTTTATTTTTGTAACATTGTGTAGCTTTGTTTTTCTGTAGTTACAGTATATAGGCTAACATAAAACAACACCATAGTTATTAGTAGCAGAGTAGCAAAGAGTTATGTAAATGGGTGAATAATGCCTATAATAAGACATATGACTACTTTGGGAATATTGATACAGTTGTGGCTTTTATTGATCTGAAAAGTCAACTGAAACTTTATTTGCTCTACCCCCTGGATAGACTAGCTGCTTTATGAATGGATGTTATTTGGAAGATCCCCCTTCTATGAAATATGACAGTGCTCTGGTTTGTGTCCCGTGACAATCTCCATGGTGACTCTGCTGTGTTTGGACCAAATACATTACCCACCTACCACCCATTTTCTTCCATCTGTAGCAGCATTCACACAGACGACTGGAAGCACAAATCTTCATGGAAGAGCCTCGGCCCATGAGTAACTGCGGCCATGAATAACCTATGATAGCATGTACGCATATCATCAAAAAACAGTCAGCAACGTAACCACATCCAGATGGACTGAGCCACTTGTTTCGTTGGTGTGGTGCTGCTCCTTCCTCTGAGGCTGCTGTGCATGTGGTCATGTTTTGCACCTTCTCAGCAGCTGAGGAAATAAGAGAAGTCTCCTTTGCTGGATGATCAACTGCTGTATCTTCTGCAGGAAATAAATTACATGATCATTTGACATGTAGCCAGAGAGAGCAGTTGAATGTGATGCTTCTCAGATGTGAGAAAATCATTATTGATGACAGAAAAAACTCAAATCTTGTGTGATATTTGTGATATTTATAACAAAGCCCAAGATTATCGTTTTAAAGAAAGTTACACAATTGCAATGTACAGTATTTCTCAATGAATATTAAATTAACAAGACATTTTGTTTAACTTGGTTTCAGTTTAGCTTGGTGAATATTTTACCATGAGCCCTTGATATGAATCAAATATTATTAACAGACAGTATAAAAAAGTGATTGCATGTCATAAGCAAAATACAAAAAATGTAAACTTGAAATAACAATAACTCTTCATGCCTCAATCATAACACTTATCTAATATAAAACTTATATTAGATTTTTCTTAAACATGTCTGTCTAACTATCTTTTAAATTCCTATATTTAGGACAAATGTGGCTATCGAGTTCAGACTCCAAGTATTTGGACAGTTGCCGTTTTTGTTCTCCTGGCTCTGTGGGACTATTTTGGACGAAATCTCCAAGATAGGCTTTCTCTATATTGATGTAGACCTACTTAAATTAAAGCTTAGACTTAACACAAAATAAATAAATGATGTAAAAAAAAATACAAAAAAATGATGTATCAAATATATTTCTTGACTTCATGTGTATTTGTCCAATTACCTTTGAATCCCTAAACTTTGGGCGCTATGTGTTAAAAGGCTTGTATCTCACATATAGCTCTTTCAATATCGACGTAAACAAATCAAAGATGAAACTTGGCACTTCAGTGTAGTATCCATTATTTTCTTTCAGACTGAACACACTGAGGGACAGACTCTGAAGAAAAAAAAAAAAAGGTGCAACTGTCCAAATGCTCACTGTCTGACACTGACACTGTGACGAACAGTGAATCCCTGAATCAAGTTAACAGTTCTGTAGGGTTCAGTTTCCTGAATCTGGATACTAATAAATTGAGGCACGAATTGTGCTAATCACATTGCATCTTATAACATTAACGTATATAAGCTATGTCAGTTTCTTCTTCTTCTTCCCAATGAAAGTGACCTACCATGAGGTGTGTTGAGTAGAAAGCAGCAGTCCTGAAAACTCCTGGGACACTTGGTGACACACTCGCCGAACTACTTTCCCACCGATAGAGCGCAGTATTGTACCATTTAAAGATTAAGTTTCGACTTCTATTTCAAACCTGCAATTATGGATGGAAATTTTACAGAACCAGCAGTTTCAAGGCTTTTTACCAAAAACATTAACTTAATGGACAATAACATTGTCTTTACAGAGGAGATGAAAAATGAGAGGCGGCATATCGACAAACATGAAGGCCTGAGACAGTCACATCAAACAGGCTTTGGTGTTTGTGGTTACACTGACTGGGCACCACAACACCACACAGAGACCACAGTGCTTCTAATAATATAACCCCATTTTAATTGAGCTGTATTGTCGTCCTATATGTGGCTGGAGTTTTTCTCAGATGTGGTTGTCTGTTGGATCAGCGTGTAACCAACTGCAAATAAAGACATGACACAGAATATTGCCTCATTCACGTTTGTATTTTGCCATCAGTTAATAATGTGTATAGACATATTTTAGTACTTAAACTGATTTAAGAAGAGTATTCTGCCAAACATTTTTTTTTTTAAAAAAGAAAAAAGAAAATCCAGTTCAGTGGATCGTTCTTTACTTACTCTGTGACAAATATAAAGTTCAGTAAGTTATGAAGGGAAAAGATGAAGTGCATCTTTAGAAATGCTTTTCTCAACTCTCGTCCTCCTGCAATTCACAATCACACAACCCAGCATGAAACTCAAGGTGGACCGGGACAAAACCTGTATTCGTCATTCAAGCCCCTCGTGGTGTCCTTGATCTCCAGTCTCTCACAGAACCAAGCGTCCTCCTCACAGTCTCTTCTTCATCTTGCCTTTCTTTTGTCCGCCCCGTCCAAACCCTGACTTCTTAACTTCGTCGAGCCACTGTTTTTTCTTGGCACGGATATTCTTCATCCCTCCGCTCTGCAGGAACTGCTGCTTGTCCCTTTTCTTGCGCTGCTTCAGGATCTGATCGCGCGTCTTCAGCTCGGAGCGCACTCCTCTGCCGCCGGCCGTCTGCTGCGGTCGCACGGGGCTCTGGAAGTTAGGGCCGAGACGACCACGGCCGCGACCTGACACACGGGTGACAGGGAAAGGAAAGAAGAAAAAAAAAAAAGAGAAGAATTTATGACTTGTAATTTTTGATGGTACATGTACATTTATAGAAAAGATTTATAATGTAGTAAGAGACTTTCTACTTGGAAATTAAAGCATGTCTGTATGTTAGCTTAGCTTAGCACAAAGACCAGAAACTACCAATGAGATATAACATGTTAACTAATGATCTTTACAGAAGCTGGTAGGCGGAATTGGTCACCACTGGACGAAGCCAGGATAGTTATTTCCTCATGTTTCCATTTTTTATGCTAAGCTAAGCTAACTGGCTAACTTGTAGCCTTATATACAGTCCATCAGCTGCAATTCATTAGTTATTAGTGTTCAAGTTGTGACTCCTACCTCCTCCTGGCTTCCTCCCTCCTCGTCCTCCGCCTCCTCGTCCTCCTCCTCTTCCTCTTCCTCTTCCTCCTCCAGTTTCTCCGTCTGAGCCAGATCCTCCATCATCCACCTTGTATTTTTTCTTCCACTCCTCGTAACTGTCACGTCGTTAAGGTCAGACAAACTGTCCACAACACAGCCAAACATTGTCAAGAGTGCGAGGGAACAGCAGCAGTAACAGTAAATAAGTACATAGAGACATTTTGTTGGAAGGATACAAGTTCTTCTTGTTCTTCTTACTGATGACCTGACCAACATCTGTTCTAATCTTCTTCCTCTGGTCTTCCTTTCCTGTGTCCGTCACAAAGCGTTTCCTCTTACGGTCCCTAGAAGTGATAAGCGAGACGCTAAGTTATGGTACGGAATGGCAAAATAAGAAGCGTCTGATGTCGATAAAGAAGAGGAGAGAGACAGATTTAGAGTGGGTGATGGATTTGATAATTTTCACCATTTCATTATTTTTTTGTGCTGGTTCAACCGGTCTCCCTCATCTCCCATGAGGTCCAGGACAGCAGAGGAGGCCTGCTGCTCAAAAGCAGTGCCGTCTCCGGAGAGACTTAACCTAGAACAACACAGAAAAACAGTCACAGGTTAGAACACACAGATAATATATTTGAATTGCGTCTGATTTTACACACATTTAAAAAAAAAAAAAAAAGGAAGAAAAAAAAAGCCATGTTTCATGCCTCACCCTCTCTCAGAGTCGAAGTCTTTGGGTCTGTAGGGGATGTAATACTCCTCATCTTTACCCGTCTGTCTGCTTCTCTTTGACCGTTCTTCCTCATCTTCCCGAAGGCCTCTTCTCTTTCCACCTACCACTGCAGAGAACACCCCCTGGTGGAAACAGGAAGTATTACACTTGACTAAAGTCTTCTACTGTAGGTTGGCAAAACGAGGATTTGCCATAATCGACACACAGGAGAGATGCTGCTCTGTCTTATTAAAGTCTGTACACAACATCAAGTGAGTGCAAACTTTTTACAGTAAAAAAAAAAAAAAGCGTCTTTTAGTGGTGAAATGATTAGTCACCAGAAAATAATCAAGTATTTCTACTACTCCATTAATCGTTTAAGTAATTTTTCAAGTAAAAATGCCATAACATTCCCTCATACTGGCGTCTCATTTGTGTGGATTTGCTACTTTCCTTTTTCTTATGAGTTAATAAATGGAATATTTTTGGGTTGGAGAGAACTTGTGATTGTGAAAGCTTATTTTAAAAGTCTTTTGACGTGGAATTGATAATTAGCTTTTTTCCTTGTTGAATGTGGGACAGCGGTAAATGACATTACTTCCACGTAAAGACCAATGCACTAAATGTCGATCACCTGCGGTTAAAGAAAACACACATGCTCCCGCCACATGCAGAGCGCGTTCTGAAGAAAAAACAAAACTGTAGATGCTTAGTTTTTTGAATCAAAACGCCACACAGGCACGAGAGTCTCTAACCTTTAGAGTGTCCTCGTCCTTGCCTGTGTTGTCATCATCGTCAGCAGTGGTGGGGTTGACGGGCTGATGCAGGCGGCTGTCTACAGCCAGGTCCTCTCTATGTTTGCTGAACTTGTCCACCAACCGTGTGTCCTTGGAGCGTTTGGCGCGCATCACCTCACTGGCCTGAGTTTTACTGTTGGAGTTGATTTCAAAGATAGTCTAGAGGAATATGAAAAGAGAATTTTTGATTTAGGTTTTATTCCAGGCTAGCGGGAACTTGCGGCACTAGAGATATCTGCATTATTATCTACTGTTACTCACCGACTTGGATTTGTAACCCTTGATGGCATCAACTATTTGAAGGCGCTCCAGTTCCATTTTCTCCAAACCTGACCCTGAAACAACATCAGTTAAACACCGTTACCAGCTGCTGTCTGAGCATCATCAGCATCAGCATCATCATCATCATCATCATCATCATCATCATCATCATCATCATCATCATCATCATCATCATCATCATCATCATCACTGATCTCTTCATTGTCCATCCAGCTCTAAACTGACCGAGTAATGGATGGACAGCCATGCTGGACAGATCTGTGTTTTTGACCCGTCTGATTGACTCCGGTGAGGGGTTTGGTCGGGATTTGAGGTACTGCTTGTAGGCGTTCTCCGAGACGCGATGCAGGTTTTCCAGGTCCATGGAATTTTCGTGAGCCGTGACGAGATGAGAGCCTTCGTCATCCAAGATGCTCTGAGGGACCCGGCCGAACACACCCTCTGAATCTGCAGGAGAGGGGAGGTTTGAACGGCAGATAGCGATAGTGAAGACAGTGATAAATAAACTTTTTACGATTCTACTTGCAGCCTCAGATGGGAGGTAGTAGATGTGTAGTAGAGTTAATTCCTCAGTTCAATACCTTGTGCGTGTTCAGCTGTGGCGAACTGAACAGGCCTTCCGAGGAAGAGGTGAAGGTCGTAGACAAAAGGCATCTCATCTGGACAAACCATACTGTAGGCTGTGCCGCTGCGACCAGCACGTCCCACACGGCCTGATGGGAAAAGACAGATGAATATACTAATGCCTCAAATCAGTCTCATCACTTATTAAATGATCTTAAATTAAAAAAAAAAAGGGATATGAATTCGTGTATAAGCCACTCACCGACTCTGTGCAAGAAGAGCTTGGCCTTAGGAGGGAAGTTGTAGTTGATGACGTTGTCCAGCAGGGGGATGTCTATACCACGAGCAGCGACATCAGTCACAATGAGCACCATGGCTTTCCGATGCACAAACTTCCCTATGTTGATCTTTCTGGCAGTCTGATCGAGGGCACTGTAGATGTAGGCACACTCCAAACCTTCTGAAGAAAGCAGCTGGAGATCAAAACAAAAGAGGTGGATTTATGTGAGGGTTCGCCCAAACCTCACAGAGAGAGGGATGTAACCGACTTATTCCTCTGTTTGTACCTCACCTCCTTGATATACTCTACATGGTGCTTGGTGGCTACAAAAACCACCGTCTGCTCCTGAGGCTTCACTACATTTCGTAGGAGATGAAGCAGCATTGCCGGCTTGTTGTCCATGCGCAGATGGAAAAATGACAGCTGATGAAAGACGAAGTGACAAAGTGAGAATTTAGCTCTGATCTTTACATGCACATTTATGAGTCATTTCTGGGTAAACGGCGTGCTAAAGGTTTTGTTTACAGTTGTCCCACTCATTACATGAACAGGGGATCACCCCTGAGGGCATTAGCTGTTTTCAAATGCGTCAACAAATGCATGCACTAAAAATACAAACCACTTCTTTGTTTTTGTTAATAAAAAAAAAAAAAAAAAAAAAAAAAAAAAACATACATCGAGTAGAAGTTTCTCATAGCACAGTTTTGCAGTTAAATGTTATTATAATCTGCTCCAACAAGTACATTTGTCATCCTGTATTATTCTTATTATACCATGTAAAAAGAATAAAACGCACATTTTCCCTCTCTCAACAATCCAGAATCATTCATTTCCAGTTTTATCATGTTTAATAAGCAAAGTCCTGTCTTTACCTTAATCTGGTCACTGAGCTTAGAATCCACATCCAAACGAATCAGCACTGGTTCTGTCAGACCTGGGAAAAAGGTTAATTTAGTTAGCCTGGGCCTTAAGCACCAACACGCAGATGAACCCGAGATGTAGAGCAACACAGATTGGAAAACCCTCTTCAATCACAATGGATGCACGTAAAACAGAACTGACAATAGACAGGATGAAATATGTGAAAGTTGATCTCACCAGCTCTGGCGAACTCCACCAGCAGTTTGGGCAGAGTGGCAGAGAACAGCAGAGTCTGTCTGGTGTCCGGAAGCCTCCGGATGATCTCCTGAAGCTGGTCGGCAAAACCCATTTCAAACAACCTGAGCGGAGGAGAAGCACGGATACATTAACGCATACATGCACGTGAGTCTGTGCCGTGTTATGAAAATATGACAAATGTAAATGCACGGTTCCACTTCTCACCTGTCAGCCTCATCAAACACCACGTACTCCACGTTCTGCAGCTTCAGGTTCATCTGCGTGATGACGTGCATGAGACGACCGGGGGTACCCATGATTCTGGAGGGGAAAAGGAGTTAGAGATACAGTGCACGGATTGGGCACAAACAACATCAAGAGTCAGGACGACAGCGAAACACTCACATGTCAGGGTTTTCGTGAAGAGCAGCAAACTGATCGTCCATTCTGGAAAGGAGCAGAGGTGTTTAATGTAAATTCATTCCAGATTTAAAAAGGACAACTGTACAACAGTAAAGCTGTAAAGTAACAGGAGTCACGTACCTGTCTCCACCAAGGATCAGGGCAGTCTTGAGGCCAGTGAATCTTCCCAACTATAACACCAAAACAAAGGACAAGCATATTAATTCAACTATAAATTACACCAGCCACCTTGAACTCCTAAAAGCACAATAAGCGCTCATCACTCTGCTCGGTCTGACCTCTTTTGTGAACTTCATGGTCTGCAGGGCCAACTCTCTGGTGGGGGTCAGGATGAGGGCCCTGGCTCCTGTTTGGGCTTGAGGGGCCTTCAGCTTCTCAAACATAGGAACCAGGAAAGCAGCTGTCTTACCACTGCCAGTCCTGGCCATGGCTACTATATCCTTGCCATCCAAAATCACTGGGATAGTCTGAAGGCAGGGGGGGGAGAAGGGTTGGGCATGAAACATTGTCCATCTAGCAGTAAGAATGTTTGATTACAGGATCGTGAAGTCGCACTGACTGACCTTTCTTTGGATTGGAGTTGGGACTTTGTAACCTTTTTTCATGACCCCTTTGTATACAGGGTAACTGAGACCTGAAATCAGATGTAATGTAGTCAATTAAAGACTTAATATAGATTTTTTTTCAGTTCAAATGGATATAAACAGAAAGATTCACATGCAGTGAGTAACCAGTGGAGGTGCAGCCCTTATCTGGACACTCCTCTCTGGCTCTTACCCATGGATTGAAAGCCTCCGGACTTCTTTTTCTTCTTGTTTTGGGCTCTGACCAGCTCCCTGGTGTCAGGCTCCACATCTGACATATGGTCTGATGATGTAGGGAACCGCGGCAGTTTCCTTCCTGGCTGTGAGACCAATGAGAAAACACGATGTTAACAACATGACAGAGGTAAGACACGACGCCTAAAACAAATTCATGTAGAATCCTAATCTCTACGCAAGTTGAAAAATCTTTTTCCTTTTGGGGTAACGAATTATTTGTTTAATATAAATGTTATGCAGTGTGCAAGATTTTAAGAATGACTCAGGGGATACATGTACTACCAAAATAACCTGTTTAGCCAAGGTGGTAAGCCACGCTCATCTTGATGCATCCGCTCTCATGATTTATTCAAAAACAACAGTGACACAAATTGCAAAACAGTTCCTGTGCTCTTGCTCCCTGAAGGTGAATGTTTTATTTCATGACAGTGTATTCATTATTATGATGTTAGCAGAGAAGATCTTTGTTTCAGCTGATGTAGTTGACGTCTACACAGTGGAAAACCCTGCTAAATAAGTATTGATATATACTTAGGCTGGTTAACAATAAGTAATATTTTTTTGTTTTGTCTTTTTTCATTATCTATTAATTAACTAATCTGCCAAGCACATGTTCACATTTCTGGCCATCCAATTTAACTGCCCTGACATAACATCAAACAGTACTAAGTGAAAATTCAATTATATGGTAATACTGAGGTCATACTTTAAGGTGGTGTTGTACTTGGCTACATTATACTGAGAGGTGTTTCTAATTTTTTTTATCCTCCCTATTTACATGCATGAGAGGGGCAGAATATTAGAAACACCTTTCAGTATAATGCAGTCCAGTACAACACCACAACAACACACCATGACCTCAGTGTTAAATCATATCATTTAATTAACAGTATTATGACAGTATCAACAAAAACTCTATGCTTCAACTTTACAGGCATCAAAAAAAGTCGGTTTTATGGAAGAAAAATTGGACTGAGTTGCATTAGACTGATATAAAAATTAGTTCCTATATCTAAATCTTCCTGTGATCGCTTACTTGCTTCTCTTTCTCTCATATGGTGGGAAACTAGCACTTCAGTAATGTAATATGCGTTAGTGCAGAGTGTCTAATCTATAATCCATTATATATTGTGTATCATGTGAAGTTTGTTAAAGTATTTACAGGGGGCATCCGGATTTGAACCGGAGACCTCTTGATCTGCAGTCAAATGCTCTACCACTGAGCTATACCCCCAGCTGTATACACTATACATATATAAACCGGTTCTCTTACATACCTGTTACAAATACTAGTCTTATTTAACAGATTTAAAACATGTCAATAAGTCAAACGTGATAACCAGGAACAGCAGTTAGCTGGGTAAGTTATGTTAAAGTGTTGTTCCTTACAGAATCATCGTCCTTAATTTCAGCAGCCAGTTCAAAGTCCCCGCTGTCTGAGTCAGCCTCCGGCTCTCTGCCCGCTGTGTGTCTCTTCTTCTTCGTCATTCTCTTCTTTCTCTGAGCCATCCTGAACCTTTAACGCTCTTTTTACCTGAGGTCGATGACTTTACTGCGTAGATTAAGAAATAAAACAGCTCATGGCATCTCAACGCACAACAACACGGTAGGCAGACATGTTGGAAACACGTGTGCGCTTCTTCTGGTTCTTCTTCTGCTTCCGTTTTTGTGTGACTGCTGGTATTCCGTCCAAAGCTCAACACCGCCACCTACTGCAACGGAGTGTGAGTGTGATTATATTGTAGGGTGTTTAATTTCTCTTCAACTCCTCACAGCGCCTTACTTGTAACAATATAGCATTCACTGCATTTACTTTTTTTTTTTGTAAAAATGGAGTGACAAAACTTTTTAGATCATTTATTGCACAAATAGAACCAGAAAAAATGTTTTGTTTATATTCAGTTCCATAGAAATCAACATTTTTCAAAGATTTGTTTGGCTGGCTTTTCACCTAACACATGAGAGAGAATGTATAATACAGCATCCTCACCCCGTTGTTTTCTATGTTGGCACAGAGAATGAAATGAGTGTTAATTGCACCCTAATTTCCGCAGCAATGTCTGTGATGCCAAGATGTCACACAGCCACATACGTAGCCCAGTACTGATTTAATCACAGTTGGCCCTTTATTTCTCTTCCTTAGTGGACACAAAACTTTTCTTACTTGCCATGATCATTTTCTCTCTGTCCCCTTTTAACCGCACATTAAACAGAACTCTGTGATATAGTGTATCTGCAGAAAGAAAACAAGTCAAGCTAATAACATAATAAGCATAATTTGTCTTATCTTTAAAGTGAAATAAATTATTTATGTTCTTTATTAATCCCACTATCTGCATTTATTCACAATTTACATATAGCCCTGCAGTGCATGATGAGACAAGAGAACAGAAGGATTGCGTGTTCATAAGTAGAGGGTTAGTGACAGCACTTGTCTTGCAGTTCCAGTGTGACATTAAGATTTTTAGGTTTCACATTTTGCAGAAACAATCTCAGTTATTGTCTGTCTATCTTAGCTTCTGGAAACCCATGAAGTGGCAAACATTTCTTCAGGCATGTACAAATGAGAAAAGTAAAGCATAAAAGCATTAACCCTAATATGCCTTTATTCCAATGACTACATTATGATGACTATATATTTATATAACTCAAAACCCATGGGGCTGAGAACAACAATCAGTGCATTTCTTTGTGTTGCATAACTTTTCATGAAGTGAGTGCATAGGACACTTCGGCAGGCAAAGCTTACCCATCCATGCAACAACTGTCACACTTATGCTACTGGAATCCTGAAATATGCTACAAGATTTCTTCCAAAAAAAAAGAAAAAAAGGGATTTTAGTCCACTGCACAAATATAAGCTCAGAGACAGAATCTCTGTGTTTCAGCAGGCATCGTGTACTGAATCTGTCTTTAAATGCCAAATTTATTACATACACATGCACTAAGTAATTAGTAGCATATTAAACACGAAGCTGTATTCTGTCATTCCTTGTCAAATAACAACATGCTGTTGCTGATGACATAACAAAACAGAGCTTTCTGTCCATTCATAAATATTGCTCTCCAAAAGCTTTAGGAATATCCTCATAGCCTTGAATTAAAATTAGTCTTACACAACCAGTTGAATCTGTAAGGAGATCAAATATGAGATCCAATATGAGTTTTTTACTTCCTCGCTCATCCAGATTTAGCCTAAAATGGTTTAGGATAAGTCATTTTGTCAAATTTTGTCCCTGGTCGTCTCCAGTAATCTGTGCTTTTACTTCTTCTGCACATTGATTGTTGGGTAAATGTAAAAGTCAGTGACATATCATACATGTGGTTTCATTGAAATGTGAGGGCAGCCACTGCTCAAGAAAACAGCCGCTCAGCTTATTATTCATTAGTAGTAGTAGTAGTAATAAATATATTTTGAAAAACAACATATAAAAGTGTGGATTTGTTGTTGGAAAAAGGGGATAAAAATAACCATTGTCTACTGGTCAGTATGTCTTCAGCTTGCATGACTTTTTGCATTTGGTCACAACTTTCAGTTGTTTCTCACCAGCCACAGTTTAATTTTTTTTTAAACCACTCAGTGGAAATGTGTCCTTTGGATGATAACACTGACACTAATATGGCAGCCAAAACGTGTGCAGCGCTGTTTGAAGTCAGTGGGCTGATGTTCAGTAAATAAGTCAACACCATGGCAACAGCCTGGAGCTAATGCCATTCATATTCCCTCACAGAGCTTGGCTGCGGTGGCCTGGAGCCAAATCTGTTCAGGGAGCTGAGAGGGATGCAGGGGTTTGCGCGCAGGCAATAGGTGCAGAAAGGCCACCTATAGGATCCGCTTTTGTTCTTAAAGGTGATTTAAGTGATAAAGCCTGAGGGGATTAAGATATGAAGCTGGCAGGGATGAGAAGGTTGTGGTGGTTTCGACTTGGCATCCAAATAAACAGGGTGTTGGCATCAGTGTGCTATCAGGTCAGCCTCCAAAGCTCCTGGCAGTGTCTTAACTCTCAGTTTACCCACTAGTGTAATGTCAAACTCTCATGTTGAAACCACGCTCCTGACTCACCGCTTCATCTCCACACGATGCGGTTCAGGCAATTTATTTTCTGATGTTGCTCATTATTCATGCGACAAAGCTTTTAACGTTCCTCTCGATGCGTATCATGGACTACATGTGAAAGAAAACGGAGGAGCATGTTTTGATTTTCCTTTTGGGAGCATGGCTAAATAACGCCCCCACCTCTTACAAATCCCCCGAGAGCCCCGACATTGATTTCACAAACTGTGAGGATAAGATCTGTAAATGACAAATATAAATAGATTTATGTAGGCCAAGCTAAGCTGCATCCTGAGATATAGGGAACTTACAGCAGAGTGTCTGACCTTTAAAAAAATCTGTGGCGTTAAGTTGTTTCAGTGATGACATGGCTTTAGTTAGTGCACAAACACGCCGGTTCACCAGGCAGTCAGAGACTAAATGGGCACTAAATGAAAGTCATTAGAGAAACAGATGTCAGCATGTCTCAGGTTGGATTTTTATAAAGATGTTCTCCAGCAGTGTGTTTGTGTGTGTGTGTGTGTGTGTGTGTGTGTGTGTGTGTGTGTGTGTGTGTGTGTGTGTGTGTGTGTGTGTGTGTGTGTACACGTAGCAGATGCTTCCACTAAGCCTTGGAGATTGAAGGGAATGTTTAAATTAAGAGATTATTGAGCTGATGGTTTGTAAAGCTAAGCCTTTAAATGGGGGTAGCAGTTAAATATTCTTCCATCCTATCTGTGTCGATTTAATTATTTATCAACCAGCTCTTTAAAAGGCTGGACTTGGGTTCAGTGGACCTTTTAAAAATAGTCCAAACATCCAATTAGTATTGCGAGTGATGTGCTGCAGCATATCAGGCAGGCATGTCCCTCCAGCACGCCTCCAAATGCTGGTTTGATTTTCCATGCCAGACTCTGTACATCCAAAGAGCGAATTAATCTCAGAAATCTGATAACAGCTCCTCAAAAAGTTTGGGATGGCCATGTGAGAGGAAATAGCAGCTTTGGAGTTGCATCCCGTGAAATGATTACATCAGAATTGTGAAATGTGAGATTTAGTGTGAATGCTGAAACTGTGAAAACTTCTGTTCTTGGTGCTATGGAACTACTATGGTGATACTAAACAAATCACCATCCATAGTCTAAACTAAGGTCTGTGTATTGATTTACGAAATGCGTAAAAACAAATCCTCAAACATTTTGTCACTCAGCGGGGTTGTGCACAACACCTTATAATTTGTTCTTAACAATGAATCCTGCAGAATATGCCTCTGGATCTGCAACCAGTGTGCATCACGCAGCCGTGGGTAACCTGATGAGGAAGACAGTATAGGCCTTGGGGCAGTTGAAGAGAGGGTCACAGCCCGGTCTTGGGCTCTCTGGGCTGGCATGGCACTGTGAAGGAGGTAGTGCCACCCTTAGTGACAGCGGCAGATGGTGAGAGGGCCCCGGGCTTTAGCCCCAGGCTCCTGGGCACAGAGACAGAGCAGCCATGCACAAAATACCCGGCCACTGATTGGACCCGTGCCTCTTAAGATGCCATGGGGCGATAAGACGCTGAGAGGAGCAAGCGCTTACATGCTTGAGAAGACTTATAATTATGTTCACCCGGTAGTTACTTTGGACCCTCCACTCACCCATCATGGTATTGTAGCTTATCAGGTCAGTAAATAGTGAGTCTTACTTGGACACTGGCTGGATTGCAATCTGTAAAAAAAAGACAGGAGATAACTAATTCTATGATTTTTTATTCAGGGGATCATCATATGCACAAATATATAGAGCATTTATGGAATTATGCGCTCCTATATTGATTAGACACATGCAAGGAAGCAACTACAATTTGAATATTTTAATTCATGCAAAGCAAGAAAATATATAGTGCTGTGTTTTTTTTTTTAATAAATAAAATCATTACATTTCCTCAAATGTAAAGAGTGTAGGCTATTTTTTAAATTAATGCAGAAAATCAGCACACTGAAACCTGAATATACACAACTCATATAAAAATGCTGGGAGCCATAATTCAAAGGGCAATAAAGCAAAATGCTGAAGTGCTTACATTTCCACAACTGATGTTAAGCCTTGTGCTGAGACTTCTCCTCTGCTGTATAAGGAGAATCCGGCTTTGCGCTCCCTTTAGTGTAAAACTGCAGAGGCACATACATTCGGTCAAACTTTCAATTACTTGATATTCTGGGTGCTAAAAGGCAGTTTCCCTTCAAGGCTCCAGTGGTTAATCTTGCAGCAAGTGCCAGCATTAAGGCGATAATCATGGGACATGTGACAAAAGCACAAAAACTGTCCCTTGAGGGAAGCAAAAGAGACCCCCGAGGATTTCTCCAACCAACCAGCGAAATTGGTGGGGTATCAAAGTCTCAAACCTCATTGCTCTACATGTTTCTGGATTTTTGTTTTGATCTAGCCACACATAGCCTGTAGAATATCTTTCCATGTTGTGGAGTATTGTGGTCAAACACTGCTGGATTACTGCTCATTAACACTGCAGAGAACCCGCTGGGCTGTGGTTAATACACGAGACTTAATGGCCATTTTCAGTTTCATCTGCCCTACACTTTTAAGGGAGGGTTATATGCAGTGACAGATGCCCAGAATTAAAGCCCACAGAGCAGAATTAACTTTTCATGTATTTCCTCCTCACATCGTGGTTGTTTTTCTTTTTGGTCGTTGCTTGCACGGCCTCGGGCTCACTTCTTCTTCTGGTGTCTTAATTGCAATTTCATCAAGAATTTAAAGCCATGTAGGCATCCCTATTCTTGTCACTGTCACTCCAAACTAGCCACCGCAGGGGACTTCAAGGGTATTTAAAGCAGCTATTGTGTGTCATAAGATAAGTCAGGAGCAGCTTGGGGAAGACTCACTTTCATCATTGTAGTACCGCCGGACACCCCCCCTTCGAAACCATCCTTCTCTCACTCTCTCTTTCATGGCTTTATCACTCAGAGGCTCAAGCAGCTCAGCAGAATATAAATGAACAAGGGCTGTAAGATGGGGAAAGACGGAAAAGGTCGTGGCAAAAATTGCATGTGCACATCAGCACTCGGGCTGTTACAAGGACTGCTCTTTCATGCTTCACACCACTCAGTTCCGTCGCGTTGATGCAATATGACAATTTGGCATTACAGATTCATCACCCCACGTCCATGACAAATGGGAATCTCTGGATGTTGGGACATGAACCGAGATGTAACGTGTTAATTAGTAAGCTTTAAAGGAGCTGGTAGGTGAAGTTTGTCACCACATGGACGGAACCGGGGTAGCTGTTTCTCCTCTTCCGATCTCCAATCTCGACCGTCTTCTGGCTGCAGCCTCATGTTTAATGCACAGACACGAGAGCGGCAAGAAAAGCCCGAAATGTCAAGCTACTCCTTTAAAGTCACACTTCACATACACATACACAAGAATATTGATTATAGCTAAGGTTGAAACAGCATCTTTTCCTCTCTCACCCCCTCATACACACACACACACACACACACACACACACACACATACACACACACACACACATACAAACGCACACAGCTGTCCACATGACCCTCTCTACCTACCATATGCTTCACACAGATAGTACACACAGCTGGCATTTCTTTTCTCTCGCCCTGTTTTTCTTTCACACACACTCACACACACACACACACAAGCAATGACTCATGAATAAAAAGCACAGAGAGGAGAGGCCACTCACACACAGCTGCACACACTTACAAATAAAAAGAGGCACATGTATGTGCGTGCGGGAACACAGCAAAACGGTGAACTGCAGGCCACGGTTTCGAGGAGGCATTTGCTTGTTTTGTCAATGAGCTCTAATGAATAAAAAGCTTATCCTGCATTCCACCGTAATCAAAACATATGTGGAAAGATCTGCACTTGCCCCTGTAAATATGTCTTAATATGAATGACAGTGATCATTGGCAGCCATCTCTCAGGCCGGACCATATGTTGCTTTGGGTGGGGAGGGAATGAGGGCTTACTGCAAAGCCTGCCTTATCCTCTGGCATTACAGTCTCTAAGAAAGGATTTACTCTTTAATTCTTGATTAGATAGAATTTTCTCCCCAGTGTGCGGGCACAGTGATACACCGAGCACAGATAACCTGCCCTATTGGGGAAGTGTGTGCATGCGTTTGTGTGTTTGTGTGTCCTTTGGCATTGCTCCCTCTCTGAGAGGCACACACATGCACACGCTCACATACACACTAACCTGGCCCCCCTGGTGTGCCATCCCATTTAGTGCCTGGGCTTTTAACACATTGTGATAGGGCTATTATTAGAAGCAATGGATTATCAATCAGGAATTAATCCTGATTGATGTGGTTGCCCAAACTGGAAAAGGACCACACTCACAGCTACACTGTTTGTTTTTATCTCTGTAATGAGAGAAGGTGGTTCTTTCCTCTTTTTTTTTTCTCCTTCAGGAAGTGACATGAGAGATCCTTTTTTTTCTTCTCTGTGATCAAACCCCTAGTTCTCCCAGCTTCTCCCTCTCAGGACGTGAGGAGACCGCTGAGGAAGACATTCATTTATTTAGTTCCTTCGCTGGTTTATCTTCCTCCCCCTCGCCTCTTTGCCTGACTGGCTGCTGAGCTGACTGGCTGTCTGGATGGTTGGCTCCCTCTCTCACTGGACTCTCACTGGCAGTTCACTCACACACTGCGTGAGCTTCGCTGAGGCTGTGGTGGAGAGAGACAGTCGGGTTGCTCAGGCTTTGGAAAGTGGGATCTCTGCTAGATTTCTCCCTCTGTCTGTTTTGGTGGACTATTAGATGAGAGTAGAGGAACTCTTTGGATCTCTCTCCTCCAGCACTGACCACTGACAACCACTACTGTGCTGCATCCATGACTTTACATACCTGGCTGGTGTATGGGCTTGGATTTATCTTGGTTTGGGCACTCTTCTTGACACAAGGTAAGTGGGATGTATTTTGGCAGTGAAATGTATGGAGAATTTTGTAGTGCAAAGAGGCATATGAACAGGCTACGTGTGTGTGTGTGTGTTTGCGTGTGCATGTGCATGTGTAGCTTTGTAAGTAGGCTTAGCACTAATGATATCACAAATACAATGGTCAACAGCCTTTTGCAGGCAAAGTAATCAATAATAAATGCAGGTATTATATTATCTATACTCCAGGGTATAAATACAATACAAGTACAGTAAAAGTATTGAAAAAAAAAATCAACTTTAAATGTTTGCAAAATGCTAACACAGCAATAGAATTACAGATAATAGACCTGTGAATGTTCCAGACAAAAACTAACAAAACGGATGACATCATTATAATGAACGACTATGTTCAAAGGTGACGCCAATAAATATGCCTTTGTTCTGCATGTAATTGACCTGGGAATTCAAATCCAGGTCTCCTAACAATAGGTGATATCCATAGGTGGCAAACTAAATTTCCCTGTAGAGCAATAACGATTGACCTGACTCGGCTTGTCTGCAACCTTTGTTTCACTGAGGGGCCGAACATGAGGAAAACTGGGGTGATGTTGTGCGGTGAGATATTGCTTTGCTCGATTCATATCTCAGTGTTTGGTCGGAGTCAGATCACCTCTGATCCCAGCTCCAAACCAGCGGGTGAAGTGAGCTCCAGGGCAGATTAATGATATGGCCTTTACCAATAAGGCAACGTCCACAAACAGCTGGCCATAGATCCATTGTTGTGTATTATAAACAGTGTCAGATTTCCAGATTATTGTTATTTCTGTATTTCATGATGAGGATAAAATAATATTATAGTCATGTGATGTAATCCACCCGAATGTAATCCAACAACTGTGGTTTAAAACATACAATATTCAATAGGATTCTAAGTGAGATGATTGTGTTTGTATTAAATGTTTTAATCAACCATAACTGTCAAAAAACATCAACAAAGGACAATGACCTTAATACTATAATTGCACAATATCTATCGCCTATTAAGTATTATATCCTTATTGATTATAGTAATCATACTGCATTCAGTTTTAACATAATAAGACAGGGAAACAGTATTACCTTTCCTAAATTAAATCCAAATGTTCTTATGATACTTCTTAAAATCCTTTTCCTTTTTTTAAAAATGGCTTCTCAAAGAAAATCTATAATACATATAATTATGAATATAATTGGCTCCATGTTGAAATGCTGATGAGTTCATCATGAGCTCAAAACCAACAGTGCTTGATATTAAATACTACATCAGATTTAGGTCACAATACATTTTGACGTATTCAGTTAATCAACATTTGCAATGCATAGTGGGAAAGCTTGGTGTATACTCATAACAAATCGCATTGAACCATGGGAGCCCAATGTCTTTCCAATATGTCCTCATTATGTTGACAAATGCTCATACCGGGTTGCTCATCAATGTTTCATACGTGTAACAACATTGCATCTCAGTGAATTGTTAAATCAGGTCGTTCTCCAGATGTAAATGGCCATTCCGCTGCTTTTCATTTCCACTACCATTACCCCAGCTCTAATGAAATACTCCAGTATTTATGAGAGCTCTCACTGCATAGTGTATCACCAACAGGGGACTATCCGGGGACTATGACACATCCCCTAAAGGCTGGCATGTGCTCTCTGTCCCTGTGAGGCTTTACATTGATTCCAGCAGATTTCTAAAGTGATTTTTGTAAGAGCATTTGCCTGGGATTAGTTTGCTCCTGAAAGCTCCATCAGAGCTTTTGGTGGGCTATTTAACAGAGCAGTGGCGGCGAGAGGCTCGCGTCCGCTCCCTGCCCTCGTTCTGAGTCCACACAGGGCTGCACAGATAAAGAGAGAGGATTGGTTTCAGCCAAAGCTGATCGTCTATCTTGTGTGTGTGGGATTTTGGAGGTCAGGCACAGGTGTGTGAGGGGTCTGAATTTACAGATAATCCCTTTAAGCTCTGGTGGATTTGTTCTGTTTAGGCTTAGCCTTACTTTCTTGAGAGAGTTAGACATTTGGGAAGTGAGAGGCATGGGAGGAGAGGGAACTTGAGATGAAAGCGGTCTTTGGAGGACTTTTATTTCTGCAAAGATATCGTTTAAAATTCCATTGTATTGCGATACAGTGTGTGCCAGTGTGTCTTCTTTTAACTGCACAGGGAATAAAACCTATTTTGGCAAATGATCACGTTAACTGAGTCTATCCATTTTAGACATGAGTTGAGAAGGAAAAGTAAACAGCATTATCTGGCTGCGTGTTGGTTTAGTCCCTCTCAAGTCCTCCTCTGTGCTGTAGCTTCTACCACTTATAGGGTGTTGAGTGGTAGAGACACAGCTTTGAGATCACAAGCTGGAGCTGGCAGACAGACAGCTTGGGATGGGGTGTACTACTCAGGGTGAGTCACCCTTAAGCGCAAGAGAAGAGAAGAGAAGAAAAGAGAAGAGGTTATAAGTCAAGATGAGAGCAAATATCAAACTCTGGAACAATGTTCCTTGTTGGAACAGTGACATGTTGAGAGGGACTCTTAATGCCTTTGAGATGTACTTCTCTTGAAATACCATGTAAGATACTGGCTTCAGTTGAAGGTTCAGCTGAAGGCAGTATTTTTGCTTGAAGGGTTGTCTCATTTGCACCATTTAAGTGCTGCATATAGCTTCAGTAAGAAGGAAGATGATGATACAATTTAAGTCTAATTCTCATCTTCCTAAGAAGATCATTCAAATTTGAATCAGACTCAATGCAAATGATGTAGATTTTCAGTCAAAGTCAAAGAGGCTGTTTGGGTGTAATTCAGAACTTGGAAAACTGCAGCTCTGTAGTAACAATATCACCATTACCAACACTGCTGAAAAGGAGGGTCATTTCAGGCCAGCAGTGTACCAGCACCAAGAGTCTTAAAAAAAAAGTATGGCAGTTACGACACACACACACACACACAGTGGAATTATCCAAAAAGGCGAGATTATGTGCAGTCTTATATTCAGATGTAACAGTTTTTTTAATTTTTTTTTATTTTAAGTCAAATGAATGTGTCGTTTAATGTGTAAATGGGTACATAAGGAGAATAGTCTTCAAAATGAATGAGAACAAATTAGCATTATTATACAGTTTAATGGTATTTTGCTAAAGATAAGGTTTAACAGGCAAACTGCATCAACAAATCAGTCATGAATTGAAACTGGGATAAGATACAGAGAGGGCTTATGAATACCACTAATTGGCATGCAACCTTATGTGACCCTCATAATAATCAGGGGTCACCATAGACTCTCTCAAGATCTCCTGCCTGCAGTGCATACAGGCAAATATATGTGTTGATAAGGCTCACACGTGGTGTTGCTGTGTCTTCCCACCCTTTTCTGCACATACATTTAATTTATAATAATGATTCTATTAAGGTGATCTGCATATGTTGAATACTTCCATAGCCCAAAAGTAGCAGGGAATATGGTATTTCTTACGTATCCCAGTGGTGTCACACAAACACGCCATGTTGAATTGGACCCACAAACAAGTTGTCATGTACTGTGTTTCCCCTGCAGTCCAGGGGCTGCAGTGCTATGGCTGCAACATCATCCAGGGCCAGAGGTACGTGGACGTGGGCTGCTCCAACCCAGAGGTCATCACCTGCACCCACTCACACAAGGGCTTCAAACACCGTTTCTGCATTAAGACAGAGAGCAGTGAGTAAACCCCTGTATGAACAATACTGAGTGACTAATGAACTGAAATCTTTCTTCTCTTCTCTTCTTTTCTCTCCTCTTCTCTTCTCTTCTCTTCTCTTCTCTTCTCTTCTCTTCTCTTCTCTTCTCTTCTCTTCTCTTCTCTTCTCTTCTCTTCTCTCTTCGCATCTGTGTATGATACTTATTTGGAGAATATTTATGGGGTAGCAGATTAATAAATGATGAATTCACTCTGGCGTGCCACTGGACATTGGCATAATCATTTTTAATCATACTTTCATGTAAATGTTCTTTGTTCGCTGACGGGAATATTCTATTTCTCCGTGCACCGAGGATGGTTACATAACCCTACTTTGGTGTGCTTTGCTGAGTAAATTATAAGTCACTCATTGTTTGATGTTAAGCCAAATGGAGGATGTGGACATCCACGACAGGATGGTGATGGTCAGATGAGTAGTTCTGCTGATATCCATGGAAGCGTGGACAATCCAGCTGTTTGCTTGACGTCTCAGGGATCTGCTCGCGTTGAAAGGGCTGATGAGGCACCTTCGTCCATTTGCAGTGAAACAACAGGCTCAGACAAGGGCTGACAGCAGCCTGTCTGACACTGTATGACAAGCACTTTGTCAAAATCTTGAAGCAGTGTCTTGGTAGTAATCTGTGGCCAGTCAGCCTGTTAATCTTCATGTGACCCTGCCAAACCAAAATCAGACAGATGCTGGTGAAGTTCCATTA
The DNA here is from genome assembly GCF_002260705.1 of Seriola dumerili. Taxonomy (NCBI): domain Eukaryota; kingdom Metazoa; phylum Chordata; class Actinopteri; order Carangiformes; family Carangidae; genus Seriola; species Seriola dumerili. Next base: position 291,856 of record NW_019175347.1, read on the forward strand.
GGGTCTTAGAGTTCTAGCCTCCTTTGTGCTCAGATACAAGACATCTGTCCTTAACCCATAATCAGTCCTTCTCTCCTGAGCGATGTCCTCTCACATCTCAGTGGTCTCCAACCTAAACTGAAGTGAGGTCTCCTGACAGGCATAAAATGCCTTGATGAATAAGCACTTTATGTGATGCGATGTTAAGAAAGGCCAGACTAAGAATCATCATCACAATTTAAACTAGAATGGCAGAGCACATATCTCTGCCGAGGCCTAACATTTTCTTCGACCAGGTCCGATTCATTATCCAGATCTTCACCCCGTTGTACAAAGTCATAGATCTCAACACCATAAATGACACAAACAAACCAACAAACAAACATAGGTGAAAACATAACCTCCTTAGCGGAGGTAATGAAGAAGCCAGGCTGATCTTCTTAGGTTGGCCCTGCTGCCCTCACCTAGAAAAACGGGTCACTCTTTTGTTTTCAACTTGGATTTGGAACAACAACCAGTGAGCTGAGCTCCTGTTGTCTGGGGATGTCACGTTTAGATGTTGTCGGGTTCTAATCAACCGCAAGAGAGTGACCAGTAAAAAAAAAAAAAAAAGTTTAGAGAAGCTGAAGTAGGGCAAAGATTTCCATTTATTTATAATTCACTAATGCCAAGTGTTGCTGTTGTCACATTCAAATTATGCATTTTAATTCCACTGGTTCTTAGCTGCAGGGACTCAGAACACTCAAAATATCAAACAGGCTGCAATACAGTAATTATTGGATGCCAGTTATCAGTCCAATGCTTTTCTTCAAGACTATATATGACAACCAAAAGTGAGAGAGACTCCAGTGGGTTTGCAGCTCTTAGATAAGTATGGATTTAGGAGAGGCTAAACTGTCTTTGTTTGTATTTTTTTCCCTCAGTATTTGCAGTTAAATAAAGATGTTACAGATTTTTAAATACAGCCTTTAATGAGATATTCAGAAATCGGGGGCAGAATACAGATTGTATTTGTCAAAGTCTTGGTTTCTCATCTGTGAGGAAATATCCTATGGAGTGTGCCTTTAAGATCTCTAAGTGGCTTCCTCATTACACACTTGCAGTATTTGGTGCTTACTTGTGCTTTTTTTTTTCTTTCTTGCTGAGCCAAACACCAGCTCGTCACTCTTCGCTGACTGACTGACTGACTGTCTTCCCTCCTCTGTCCTTCCAGCGGCCCTGGGTATTGTCCTGACCAGTGGTTGTGCCACATCCAGACACTGCCAGCAACAAGAGCTGCCAGGGGTGCGCATCCACTGCTGTGACTCAGACCTATGTAACAGCGCCCCCTCCTGGCACCTAAGCACACTCCACTATATCTGTGCACTGTTCAGCCTCTTGCTGCTGAGGATGTGGTTGTGATACGGAGTCATTCTGGAAGAGAACATAACACGAGTGGACTATGGGAGAAACATTTTGTATGAGAAACTCTCATCTGTTCTCTTTGCTGCTGATGTTTAGGGCTGAATGGGAGTTTGACTCAGTGTGGTGTTACAGGTGAGCACCTTGAAATAGTAGCTTTTGTCACATTGTTAGCTTGGACTTGCAGTCAGAGAAATGGCAAAAATCATCCTGTGAATATGTTTGGTCAAAATAATGATGAAGCAGCTTGCAGTCATCAGTGAATTCATTGTGCACATCCACTTTCTCAAATGTAGCTTGAAGTATATGGGATATTATGGGACATTTTTGTTGCCAAGAAAGGAATATGTTCTTTAGAGTCACATGTCAGTTCATTAAAAAAAAAAAAAAAATTTCAGTAAATCATCCATATAAGCAGAAAAAACACTGACTTCAGTTTTGTAAAGGCTTAGATCCACATGTACTGTAAGACATAAATCCCTTGTCTCTGTTAAGGAGTTCATTATCTTTCTCAAGATCAAGTCTTTGTGTGCGGTTTGTTCTTTTGATGTCACAGGCTGTTTACTTTGCAAAATGAAAGATATTTTTTTAGTTTGCTGTCCAGTTCTCCAGGCTGAGCTTGGGAAAGCACACTGCATGTGGTTCTATGTATGACTGTGAGAAATATTGTACAGTGAAAGCATGTAATGTTGTGAATTGCTATATTAAATTATTTCATATTTTTCAAAAGAAAATCACTTTGAACTCTGCTATGTCTTTTATTCCAAAATGCACCATGAATGTCCTATACCACTCATGATCAGAGAAATCTACAATTACTTGCGATTCACATGATTATATGTGAGATAATTCAACAAGTGACTGGAAGAGTGCTTTCTTGTACATATGAAAATATGTAAATCTGACATGGTCATCATACAATAAATAGAATAAAACAGAAATGAAACATCCCCGGTAGGCTGATATATCATTATCATCATATAAAGAAATCTAATACTCACCAGTCGTATGGGGCCTTCACTAGTTTAGTGCCATGTACTTAAAGTGTATGAGCTTTACATCACAAATCTGCCATGTACAAAACATACTGTGTATTACCCAGTACCAGGCACACAAATTGGCAGTGGCAGAAAAGCCCCGCTGGAGCAGAAATTACAGTCTTACACAGGGATAAGTTGGCAGAATGGATGCTGTCCAACTCCAAATGTTTAATAAACAGCTTATAGCCCTGCTTTCCTTATTCTGATTGTTTGCATGAGACAAATGTCTACTTCCTCTGGATAGAACACAAAGGCCTTTTTTTAACACATTAACAGATGTCAACCTGGGCCTCAAGCTGTCATGCAATGAAAAAAAAAAAAGAAAACAAAAACACGTATAGAGCCATAATCTCACTGGGAATGTTTGCCATGCTTTATATCTCAAGAATCTACAAAACATTTTTGACAAACAGCTAAAGATGTTATTCTTGAATGCAGGGCTGCAAAATAAATAAGTAAAATAGGTTTTCTTTCTTTTCTCTTGCAGTATAGATGTTAAAATGAATTGAGATTATTTATTTTACCTGTCAAGCCATTTAAATTGTTTTATCAATGGTTTGCCTATTTTAAGGGGTTGCGGTTTTGATTAAGGTTCACAAATGGGTGCTATTGTGGTGCTATATTAGGCTACTTATTGTAGACTATGTAGTGTACATGTAAACATCTGTTTGTTTTATGTATTTTCTTTTAATATGGACCACAAGATAAGTGTTCTTGTAAAAGCAACAACTAATGGGGATCCAAATAAACAATAAATAATTTTTAGGTCCTAGAATGGTTATACAAAGCTAAAACTGACATGTCAGAATCAGTTTGATATAGGTCTTTAAAGTAAAAGGATGCTGAAACAGTACCTGAACCCAGGTCAAGCAGGAGCCCCTGAACACTCAGTCCTCTGGCTCATGATTTCAGTTAAGTGATGAATGTATTATCTGATGCGGCACTTAATTGGTGTTAAGTACCATGCCAGTACAGTATGCATGAATACACCTGTGCAGGTGAGATTGCCTTCCACGAAGGGGTGCACTCTAGTGGTGCTCATACCGCAAACCGCCGCATACGATGCTCTTTGTCCCAGAACCCATTGTACACAGCGGAGGAAACCCTGTGCCGCGAGCAGCCATCTTGGATAGACAGATCATACTTGAGCCAGGATAACCTGCAGACCTCCTCTGAGCAGATCAAGAACAGACAGCTCAAAAGACTTCATTCCTGGTAAGGACAGAAATTTGGCAATATTTGATCACACTCACACACACATGTACAAAGTGTCTAGTAAACGCGGAGGCACCGATATTCAAAGTATTAAACAGCTGGAACAGTTTAGCCAGCCTGTGTTTGTCAGGAATCAGCTAATTGGAAAGCTAACGAAGCTAGCTAACAGTTGGCTAACACTAGTTTGGTGTCTATCGTTAGTTTCCAAGAATATGAGATATTACATATTGAACTGTCAGAGATTACTAATGTGGACGAAGATGGGACTTGCTCAGCGATGACTAAATAAAGTGTGACAAGCAATCGAAGCTACGTATTTACCATAATCCAACCCTCGCAGATAGCTAGCAAACTAGCATGCTAAAGCCACCGCTAGCTGTCGTTAGTTTGGTGTATGGTGGCTTTTGTTGAATTATGCTGAGGCCAAATTGTTTTCCGACCGGGTTATGCTAATAACATGATATTGGATTGATTATCTGTGTGCTGATAGAGGCAATCAACTTACGTGTTGTGATTTATGTGATTTGTTGTCAAGATACATCCACTGATGTCAGCAAGCAGGTAACCAGCTAACGCAAACTTAGCTGTCAAAACAGCTAAGATAGGGCCGTGATATTTACTAGTCACGATCATCCAGCTAGTCAACCAAGTAAATGTCAGCTTTTACTTCTTCCTCTGCTTAGTCACATTTCTAGTCCTTTGAGTGCTAACTAACAGCAGAGAATTAACCTAACCGACCCTGTCATTTTGCCGGTTGTTAAGCTAAGATAGCCACCGTCGTAGGGGAGCAGGCGTGACGTTACAGTATCAAATTAAAGAGTTAACATGAGGCACTCCAGTCCGGTTTGTTTGGATTTGTGTGTGCTTTTAATTGTGTTTTGTGGTAAGGAAGTGTTGATAATACCGTTATCATCTGTAATGTAGCGTTGCGTTTAAGGTCCCATGCTAATTCCTTAGCCATTAGTACGTTAGCCTCCCCTTTGGTTTTTATTTTTTTTCAGACAACAGTTGTGTATAATTTCAAAACGGAATCTGGCTGCAAAGGAGACAATTAATGTCTCCAAGTGTTGCACAATTTGGATAGATCTTCCCTTTTCCACCATAAAATGCTGCATCATTTCTGTTTCTTGTGCTAGTGCTCTCTGTGTATTTGTAGGCTCGATTAGAAACATAACAACGTTACTTGTTGTTCTTTTGTATTGATTTTCATGGTATAAATGTTATAAATCATCATAAATTCAATTTGTATGCATTGTGATGGTGTGCTCTGCCTTGCCTGTAAACGGTAGTGATGATCTCATTATATTGTTTTCTAGGGTTTGAAAAGAGTCACATGATTTGAAAAGTGGGCCTGAACATCATGGAGGCACCGTGACTGTGTCAGGATTTCCTGATTGCCCAGATTTAAGATACACACAAGTCATGCGTCCTCCCCTCTATGGGAAGTGGTTGTTGAGCAGAGAAAAGGCTTTGACAGTGTGTCTCTGGAGAAAGATTCAGTTAGTTGAGAAGTAAGGCAGAAGTGCTGAGGCTGCAGCCTGGTCACATGGTCTTGACTTGCCTTCTCCTTGATAGATACTCATGTGGTTTATTTGTACATAATGAGCACAAAATGAGGTATCATAACTAAATCACATTTTGTGGCTGGTTGGTGATACTTTCTGTAACACCTTACCTTCCATAGCATTGAAAACTGTCCCACTGGGGGTAGAGGTGCCACATGAGGGTCATGTGACAGCAGGCAGCTAAGAAAAAATCCCTTAAATGTTATACCCAGATTTTGAGGGATATTAATGGTGTAATTTTCATGGTCTGTGTTTCAATTTGAAACTTTGGAAACCTCATTGATGTGTGGGACCTGCTCAGTGAAATTTCTAGGACTTCCTTCAGTCTTATCAGTCGGACTTAGTAGATTGAGAATTAATGCATTAAGTGATAGAAAAAATGACATATTGCAGTGTCATCCTTCACATTAGCACAAGTAACTTTGTAGTGTAAACAAGCTTGTGATAGCATGTTTACTGTTGTCATTGTTGTGATATCAGAGTTAGCCATATTTTTTTTAACAAAGTAATAAGTATCTAAGCTAGGTATCCAGATAGTGCATGATGTAAGTAGCAACTTCATACAGACTGCTTTTAGATTCAGTTATCCAGTTGTTGTTAGCCTAAGTACTTTTCAAATGTCAGGTCAAGTTGCAGTTTGTGGAGGACTGCAATGTGTGAGCCAAGTCTTTTCTGAGGCCACCAACCAAAAAACAGTTACAGCTTGCTCTGGTAACCCTGCAAGTTGTTTACATAGTTTGAAATTCAGCAGCTTCCTCTGTTATTAAGTCATATTTTGCTCCAGGAAATTTGAAATACTGAAACATACTTTGAGTTATTTAATTTTTCATCTAATTTATTTTCATTTAAGGGGGTTGTACCTGGAGTCAATATGAGTGTCAGCATGTGCCATCATGAAGGTACCTGAGCCAAAGTTTTCATTAAAACAAAGGTTTATGACATTGACCTGAATTAACCTCGACTATGTAGCCTTGCAGGCCCTCTTTATTTCCTGTCTAACAAATTAGTGTCTCCAATCCTCTATATTTCACCCAGTTACTCCATTTTCTTATGCTACTTTAAGTCTACTCCCCTTATCAGCTTTTTTCATCCCTTTTTCTAAATTACTTTTCCTTTTACTCACTCGCTCTATCTCTGTTGCTTGTCTCTTAGACTGTCTTATCACACCACATCCACATTTCTTCTGGTTGTGTCAGCATTAATCTGGCCAGTCATACATGATCACCAAACTGCAGATGCAGAAGTAGGAGCATAACACTAGCACTGGGCTCTGATGTGGCCCAGTGATTTCAGTTTCCAGGAACTGCTTTAACTGCAGAACAGTTTTCACTGAGCTTCAGACGGTTTAAGGCAGACTATCTTTGCGAGGGACATAGAAACCATCAGGCTGCTGAATGATTATTCTCCTGATTGTTATGCCTGAATTATTTACTTCTCTACAGCAGTTAAGCTGTATAGCAGCACCTCGTTACAGAATTATAAAGCAGCATTTATTCAGCACAAGTACAAAATAGCCTTAATGTCAGGAAATTGCTAAGTGAGTTTTACATTGACATTGATCATGAGGAAAACTGCCTGCTTTCCAGATCAGCTTCACTGATGTCGTACATGACCAGATCATTTATTTATGAATAAATCTGAACAAGTTCCAAAAGAGCTTCTCCCCATGGCTATTTAACTGTGTATTTGTGTGAATGCTCTTTTGATTTAGTAGTAGTAGAGGTGGTGATATTGTGTGGTAAATCTGATGGATTTTCCTTTGTCTATTTGCTGTGAGTGGAGTGTGAGCACTGAAGCATCAGTGGATATCAGATAGGTGTCGAGGCTATTTTTAGCTCTAAGCCTAGGATGCTGGAGGTGTTCTTGTGTACATGTAAGTGCCACACTGTTAACGTGTCACTGTGTTACAGTAGAGACAGCAGGATGATGTGGTTAGTGCTGTATACTGACCACTGTGGAGCTTTCCTCACCCCTGTGTTAAAAGTTATCCATCACCTCACTTGTCTACATGCCTACGACATGCCGTCGTTCTAACTCTTAATACCACCAATGGTTCTTCATCACTCTCTGAAGTGATGATGTAGCTGCATACAGTATATTTAATGAATGAATGTCACTTTAAAACTGGACTTGGATTTTTATTTTATTTTTTATTCAGACTTTTGATGGTTTGGTTTGTTGGTTATTATTGGGTGAAGAAAAATAAACTCTGACTCCCATGTAATTAACATAGACAGTATGGGTAATATTGTTCGGAATACTGTAATCACCTAGGTCCAGTGAACACTGGTGCAGCATGTGAAAGCTTTTTTCTTAATAGCTGAATATGAAGCTAACTTAAGCTGTAGTGATGATAGCTTACACAGTGGCTCTGCATCACCTGAGTCAGCTTGGACTAGGTGTAGGAGTGGTGGATGATATACTAAACTTAGTAGAAATGTATGTCTTGTGGATTGTGTCCACAGTAGCATAAGTTAGATAATGGGTATTACTCCTCAAATTTAAATCGATTAAGTCTTTGTATAGTAATTTCTGACTAATGATTAGTAGTTGCTTGTGCGCTGGTTGAAAGGACTCAATAGAATAAGTATGTGCATATATTTGCTTGCTGATGAATATGATAAGTTGAAATATGACTTAATGCCAACCAGTTTGTCACTGATCACCAAACTGTAAAAAAAAATACATGGCTGTTTTCTACATTTATTTATGTAAGCAGAAATGTTAAATGTGTGGGAAGTGCAGTCACAACACCTCCTAGTTTCTTACCAGCTGAGAAAGTATTTGTGTTCGATTTCATTTTTGGTTACTTGTACAGTCCCAGCTGTTGCATTGCAGGACATGGGAATGATTTTGAGAAACATACGCACATTTTTTCTTTTAGCGTTTTGATCAAGGTCATACTAGCTGGTATTGATGAGCACTGTTCTTATAGTTGGGTAATTTATAATTGCATAATAAAATTTTGTAATTACTCGAATGGTGTAACTGGAGTGTTTATAGAATGTATATAATTTGATGCGTTCAATCACATCCCTGCAGAAGATTTTATTGCTGTACTTCTAGTGTGCAATGATGATGGATGTGGCTGGCCTTCTCTGTCCTCATCACTATGGTCCTGTTGGTCTAATAGGATTATAGGTTTGGAGAATAACATTGACCCCAAGATGACAAGTGTAATTAAAGCGTGTACAATATTTATTGTGTTTTTATTTTTCATCTACACATACTCGGATTAGGGTTTAGCCTATCCTCTAGTATAGTATGTTTGTTTTTTTTTTGTCATATAATTGTGTGGAAATTAGCAAGATGTATGTATACCCTGTGTGCAGCATAAATGTCTTTTTTTGTCTGTTTTTGTTGTATTTTTTCATGTGTGAGAGAGAATATGTCCTGCTGCTGATATACAATAGCCCAGCATGAAGAATGAATGTGGTCAGCCATGAGTAGTAGTGCTTCACTAGACTGTAGACACTGATTGGAAGATAAAATAATGAACTTTTACTTAAAAAAAAAAAAAAAAACTTTTACTTAAAAAAATAAAAAAATAAAGGATTGTAATCCACATTCCACATGTAATTGTTGCTCTTACTTGCATTACCTGGAATTCCTATAGTTGAAAAACAGCAAATTGTCCTTACTGATAGTTTAAATGCCTAAACCTCCCCTGTCTTTTCTCTCTTTCAGAGCCACAATGGCCACTGCACCGTACAACTACTCCTACATTTTCAAATACATCATTATCGGTAAGTGAGCAATGCCAGCGACAGCCAGTGTGCAGTCTCTGGAGCAAGCTATGTTGATGAGACATATCCCCTTTTCAAATGAAGGTCTGATGAATGATCATCCATATTTTTTAATATACATATGGGATGCTACCCTGTACACTGAGTGGATCCAGCATATTTAATTTTTTGCTGTCTGTTTTAAAGCACCAAATTTTAACTGATGTTTCTTCACAACTGCATTAATTTGCTGATAGACAGTGATAAACAAACACAGTGACAAACACGATCAGTGAAATTGACAAATGCATTAGTCAAAGAAATCCAATGACTCTTAGTCCCCTAAGATTTTCTGTGATGAGAGTCAGTGTCTTGTTTTCAAAATTATTTGCTAATATTTTAGTGACATACTACTCTGTGTTGCTTAGCAATGAAGAGTTGAGCATACATTGTGAATATGTAATGCATTTTTCAATGCATCTCCACTTTTAGCATTATGTTCCATGTTTTGCTGACATGCTTCTCAACCCGTGGCCTAGAAGTAAACACATTGCTGCTTAAACTTGTACATAGATTCACAGCCATACATAAACACACACGCCCATAGCTCTGGGCTGTTTATCATCTTCTTCTGTCAAGCGTATTACACCCTGCCTGAAAGTTTAAGCAGGTGTTTGAATGAGTCTGTAAGAGCAGCCTCGAGGGATAGTGGCTTGTTACTTTACTTTTTGTTTATTCTTTTTTCTTTTTTTCTTTTTTTCTTCTCTCGAACAGTGAAGTTTTTAAGATCTCATGATCGTGTTTGTCAGAGTTGCACACAATTTTCGAAGCTACTTATGATTGTTTTGGCTGAGTAAAATAAACAGTGAATGCCTCAACATCAGTGCTGTTTGGTGTTTCTCAGCATTTTCTCGTGAGTATCTCCTGAAAACACCAGTAGTTAGATCCAAAATATTGGCACACTTAAAATTTCAAGATATTATGTCAAAACTATTGATTTTGTCGGTATTGCCCAGCCCTAAAACAGATGAATTTGTTTAATTTTGTTTGCTTGCAGCATCGTTTTTCTCATTTTGTTGAGCTGCAAATGAAGGGTTCATCACAGATCATAGATAATTGCTCAAACAGGATCGAGGCACAAAACAAATGCACCATTGGTGTCAAAATGGTTCTAAGCATAAACAGTATTGACAAACTCTGTAGGACACATTAAGGTCTTTCTGTCATTCTTCCACTACTCAACATGAAATTTTAAGTATCGTCACTGACTGTCACAGAGGGGCTGCTACATCATGCATGGGGGCAACACTGCAGGCCTGAATAGAGAATTGTTCTTCTGTTATTTCCTTGGTTGACCTGAGTTTCTCTCTGTCTCTCTCTCTCTCTCCACAGGGGACATGGGGGTGGGGAAGTCATGTTTGCTTCACCAGTTCACAGAAAAGAAATGTAAGTGCTGCCCTGATTTTTGACTCCTTTTCATCTGTCTGTGCGCCACAGTGTATACAAGGTTGCCAGGTTCAACTGGAGCGCCTAGACCACTTTAGATTTCTTTGTATGCCAGCGGAAGTCAGTGGCATAGAAGTCGAGTGTGAGCTCAGCAGTGAGACTCTTCTTCTGTGCGTGAGTCAGCTGCAGCCTCCCATTGCCATTCAGCCCTGTTTTGTTTAGCGCTACTATTAACAAGCCAGATGCTGTATTCCTCATTCACTCATCTACGATCACATCCTGCATACACACACTTACACACACACACACACACACACACACATACACACACATACACACACATACACACACATACACACACACAAGGGTGATTTAGAAAAGTTTTTCTGTGTCAGCTTTGAAGACATTTGTCACATTCTTAGTGGTGATACTTTCAATTTACTGAGTATAATGAATGTGATCAATTATTGATGCACCTGCTGCAGGCTTATAATGGAGATGTGTGAGCGTGTGTGTGTGCATGTGTGCTTTGTGGAGACCAAAATGCAGGAGGGTTTAGGGCGAGGTTAAGGGTTTTGGGTGAGGCTTTCAGTTGAGGGGAAAAATGTAAGAACATTCAGGATGTGGAAAACTAACAGCGGTAAAAAACTAATTGACACAAGAATTGAATTCACAGTGGCCTCACTTTCTCTCCCCAGTCATGGCAGACTGCCCCCATACGATTGGTGTGGAGTTTGGTACAAGAATCATCGAGGTGAGTGGCCAGAAGATCAAGCTGCAGATCTGGGACACGGCAGGACAAGAGCGCTTTAGGGCCGTCACCCGCTCCTACTACCGCGGAGCTGCAGGAGCACTCATGGTCTACGACATCACCAGGTACAGGCACGATTGTTCTGTGGTGATACACATTAACTACATGGTTTCCACTTTACACCGAAGCTTTCATGGATCACGCGATAACAAGTCTGGTGCATGTTACAAAAATATGTAGGAAGAAGAAGTTAAATGAAAACAAAAGCATGTGACAACTGCAGCTCACAGACTCCTTTCTGAACAAACACCAACAGGTTTACTGCTTGTGTTCAACCTTTGTGCCCGAACTGTTAGATAGTATCAGTGGCCTGCCAAGTAAACACAGTTCAGCATTTGGAATGTCCACACCACACCCAACTCCAGTAAGGGCCCCTAGGGTCCCACAAACAGTCAACTGGAAAAACTAATATGAATTGTTTACATTTCTGGCGATTTGCCTGCCCACAGCTGGTCTAATGGGCAAGAACGGGAGACTAAGATGAGTGTTCAGTGTCGTGCATGGTTGCTTTGAACACAACTGGTAATTCCTTATCCATATCCTGTAATTAAAGGGTGTGGCTTTAATAACTGGTTTTTTTTTTTTTTTTAATATTTGTATTCTCCAGTTTAGTGTACAGTGTCAGTGCATCTAACTTTGGACCTGTTCCTCTGTTACTTTGACTCACATCACATGGTGATTGTCATTATGATCAAACTGTAATGTTGAGGAAATGGGACATTTATTGGAAAATGGAAATTGAAATTGAGGCTGTAACTCGGAACAAATGACAGAAATGACCTGTTACAGTATTGTCAGATACAGAGAGAAAGCTGTTCGGTTGAGTTACTACACCAATATAAATCTCACATGTATCCGTAACCCCAAAATTTGTCGCTCTCTTTAATGTTCTGTTACACCATCCTGATGCTGCGGCAGCTGCCAACTCTTTTCTGATAGCTCCTCAGAAATGGCATGATGTTCTGTTATGCCTGTGCTCGTCGTCATAGTAACCTCTGCCCTTCTGTTTATGTCCCGCAGGAGAAGCACGTACAACCACCTCAGCAGCTGGCTGACTGATGCTAGAAACCTCACCAACCCCAATACTGTAAGAACACATTAACATCATTTCACTTTGCACACTGGAATTATTCTGCATACCCTCTGCTCTCTGTATATCTTTACCTGTGTAGTTTTCTTTCCCTCTGTGTCATCCCTCTTACTTCATCACCCCTGTTGTCACTTCCGCTGCTTTGTTTCCTCTCTATCCCCCTGTGTTGTTCTCCCTCTCCCCTGAGATTGTTTGAAGCCACAGAGCCCTGTCCCTCTCTTAAATTGGATTTCTTGGTAAATATGATTAGCTCTCAATCATACTGGTCTCATTTACTGAGCTCTGTGTTTCTTCAGAGAAGTGGGTTTCTGCAACATGTCACTTCTATTCCAAATTGAGAATGTTTTCCTAGTCTTAAAACAAAAATATTTCATGCAAATATAGGGGCCTCTTGTGGAACTATGTTTTCTTTTGCTCATCTTATGGATACATAAGACCACAAAGTATGAATATTGTTTGAATAATGAGTCTGTGTATTTCTGTTAAAATCCACTCTTTCTTTCATAATTTCAAAGAAGTGTTTATGTAAACATTTTCTTCAAGTGATGTTCATAGAAAACAGAGAAATCCACAGCAGTCTGTTAGTGGAGCCTGTTTTCGTGGTGATTGCTGTTTTTGCTGAAGCATCTTGTAGCACCCATGTGGTGGCACTGTTGTAGTCCAGTCATAGCTTGAGCCCCAGTTGTCAACATTTGCAAGTGATTTTTTTTTTTTTTTTATTCTGGCTGCTCAGCTCGAACTGACACAATGGTTGTCAATTGAGTGAAAAGTGTTATGTAAGACTTTATTGTTATTTAGCAAGAGCTTCTAAAAATCTGGACCTCACTTCTCCCAGTAACAGCCAACAATTCAAGGCGAAGAACTTGAAGTTTAATCTTTTGTAAATTCTATGTGAACATCAACATCAAATCAGCAGTGCTTATGTTTGTCTTAGTGAAATAATATTAATAATTGTGTTTTCCTTGTGTGTGCACTTCCATGCACGTCGTACTTTTGCTCTATGTATTCTGCCTGTCCTGGCCCGTGAAAGTCACTAGCATATCACAGTCGAATTTTCACCTCAACGCTGATAATGTGATAATGATTAGCTGTTAACATGGTGAGGATCTTTTTCTTTTTTCTTTTTTCTTTTATTTTTTTGAGCACACAGCAGTTCAGTGGAGAAGAGTCTGTCTCTCTGGTACAAAGAAGCTCATTACATTACACCAGTATATTACAAGTCTAATTACATCACAGTTGCTAAGGGGCACCGAATAATGTGCTCATATGGGGGTGTCTGTTCCTCAGTGTGTTTATCTATCGATTCCTTAACACACAAGTCAGTGGTATAACAGCTGATTTAGGAAGTCTTTCAATACTGCCCTTGGCTCTCTTATCTCTTGGAGGTTTAGAAAAGAGACTTCTCCCTGAAAGGCCATACTGTCTATCGGTTTGTCTTACTCTTCCTCTTCCTGTGTCTGTATTCTCAGGTGATCATTCTCATAGGAAACAAGGCAGACCTGGAGGCCCAGAGGGACGTCACGTACGAGGAGGCAAAGCAGTTTGCTGAGGAGAACGGTGAGCCAGACACAGAGCAATGCTTGTTGGGAAGATGGGAAAGAAGGTTTTAGGTGGAGGAGTCAAATAAGATGTTGAACCAATCATGTTTTCTGAAAACACATCTTCCAAAACTCTTGACTGTTCCATCCTCAGTTTCAACAAAACAATAATCACAGGAATCCTGACAAAATATCCAAATATTTAGAATTTGAATGAGAGTTAGCCTCCCTGTTCTTTTCTGAATGTTTATAATGAAAGCTCTTGTGGTTGATTTCAACAGACAAAATTGAAGATGAACATCCTTTTCTGTTTATATTACTAAGACAGAAACTAGGAGAAGGTGACTTAAGGAAAGATTAAGTGAACAGAGATTAATTGAAGGAGGGGGCAAATGAGGACTTGGTATGTGAGTGTGGAACAATGTTTTACTGACGCCATCATCGTGTCTGTTTTGTGTTCTGCAGGTCTGCTGTTTCTCGAAGCTAGTGCAAAAACGTAAGTCTGCACAACTGCAGTGCGTCAGTGACAGCAGAGTACGAGATATCCCTTTGCTTACTTTCTTTAGCTCCCATTTGCTTCCTTTTCTCACGCTTGTGTTTATGCTCTGTGTGTTCAGAGGTGAAAACGTTGAGGACGCCTTCCTGGAAGCCGCTAAGAAGATCTACCAGAACATCCAAGATGGCAGCCTGGACCTGAACGCCGCCGAGTCAGGGGTCCAGCACAAGCCCTCAGCCCCTCAGGGCGGCCGGCTAACCAGCGAACCACAGCCCCAGAGGGAAGGCTGCGGCTGCTAATGACCAAGCAAACCCCCTTCGCCCTCTCTTTCTCTCCCCATCTCTCTCTCTCTCTCTCTCTCTCTCTCTCCCCCTCGCTGTGTCCTGACCGCCCTCCCCCAACCACCACCACCCTTTTCCATCCATTTCTTCACCTCCGTACGTTCATCCACCCTCACTGCACCAGGAGCTGCATGAGAGCAGGGCTGCGGAGGGAAGGAACGGGGGACGGATATTGACTTGGGCCTGACTGAGCTGGGCTGTGTGGACTACATCTCTCCCCTCCTCCTCTCTGCCTGTCTGTCTCCCGCTGTTGCTGTCTCACTTCTCCTCTTTAAACTGTCAAGTGTGTTGTCGTCCCATAACGCTCCTCTTTTGCTCCCCTCCGCTCCTCTTGCACCATTCAGTGTAGTCCCCCCCCCCCCATCGTAGTATCGTAGACACCACCACGCATTACACGGGTTACTGACACTTTAGATAGATGTAATGTTCATACGATAATGATAAACTGAGACTGTTTTTTATGTTTGGTTTTATAGCTATATATGACATGTAAACACTGCATTAAGTTTCATCCACCACTGATAATTTCGTTATGAATCAAATCTAAATTATATTCCCAATCTCCTGGCAGCCTCTCCTGCATGGTTTACCAATCCAGCATTTTATCGAGACATGCAGGTGCGATATCTCACACGCGGGTCATTTTTGTGGGATCGGGCAGTGAAGGCAATGAAGTAGTGTATCATGCAGCCACGCAGGTAGAAGCCCACAAGTGTTGTTCAGAGAATGTGAGCTTTTTCAGCAGGTTTCAACCCCTGCTTGTGGCTTTTTAATTCTACTCCTGCTGCTCAGCACAAAGCAAATCCCTTTGCCAGATGTGGCAACACTGATGTTCTCAGGAGAGAGAGGAAAACATTTAGAAAACTAGGAATCACCTACAAATTCCTTGTGGGTGATTCCTCAGTCTCTCCTGTGAGATATCATAGGGAGGAATATTGGATGTTTTCCAGTTTGTCTGTGTGTGTTTGTGAGTGTCAGTGTTAAGAAGTTGGATGGGGGTTTCTTTTGACACTTAAACAAAAACAAACAAAAAAAGAAAAAGAACATGGCTTTTCTGTTTTTGATGGAAAGATTTATTCACATCAGTTTCTTTGCACCAGCTCTCTCCCTCCTCACCTGTCCGACCCCAAAACTCTCCCCCAGGTCATATCAACAGATTCTGTCTTTACCAGCATTGTCTTTGTCATTGTTTGTTGCCTTATTATAATTAATATGTTATTACTCTTTAATCTTTATAGTTTTGCTGCACTTGCTCTTATCACTGCTGTTGGACTCACCCCGACTCAGTAAATGATCTCTTCTTAGAATAATTATTGCATTTAACTGGAGAATAACATAAACACACAAGTGGTGGCTCACATGGTCAAAATATCAGCAGCATGGTCTGAAGCCCACATCTCGACTATTCAGATGTAAAAACAAACTCAAAACTTCAAGTGTAGCTGCACTGAAGAGCTGATCTGTTCATAAGGACAGTTGGTCCTCTTGTATAATACAACACCAAGCAGCATGCCCCCCTCCCCAAAAAAGATGAAATTCTAAAAACCCAATTGTTTTTTTTTTTGTTATGTTTTTTTGAGTACAATTTTTCTGTATCATAGTGATTCCCTGATTGGACAGCTGTATATATTGCTTCTTAACTATTGGTGATGACCTCGCTACTCGGGATTTAGAAATTTATTTGCTGGCTCTGCCAAGATCTGTACAGTTGATGTGCTAGTGGGTTGCCTGTAATTCATGCTTGGGAAAATTCTGTAACATAGTTTCTATTAATAAATGTATGTAAAGGACAGACACCTAAATACCCCCACCCCCCCCCACAACCACCCTGTCTGCACACTACTGAACCTGCTGATTGGTTGAGGGGAGAGGAAGTGGATTGAGATGATGTGCAAAGTAGTATTTATGTCTGCAAACTTTTGATTCCTGTCATTTCTGAATGGAGTGGAGAATGGGGCACTTTCATGTTTATATTCTGTTTTCTTTTTCCACCCCATTATAGCCCCTCCACATGGGAGGGGCCTGCATCGCCGTCTTAACTTTTGGGGAGTGGGGATTGGTTTGTTGTCGTGGGAAGTTGGTGGGCTGGGTCTTCCTTTTTCCTGTGTCCCACCTCTTTGCAGTCTGAGTGACCACTTCCTGCTTTTGTCTGTCCACAAGTACAAAAAAAAAAGTACATATGTATAAATTTTTAAGGAGCTGTGCTAACATTTAAATGCGTTCTTGCGTGTATATGATTTTAAAATGTTGACATTTTGATTTTAATGACAAAATACTCTAGACAGAAAAAATAAATTATACATAACCTGTTGCTGTGTGTCTGTTTTTTAAATCTGTTCATGTAGAGAAAAAAAAAAAACTGGCTTTGATAAAGTCTGGAATTGATTGAGAAAAAAAAAAAACTATAGGATCATGTGGAAAAAGCACCAGACTCATTAATGTATTTCAAGTAGCACAACTGCTTTGTATTTTATTGCAACAAAAATTGCACCAAGGCTAGAGAGAGAAACGGAAAGGAAAAAGGAAAAAGAAAACATATTTACAAAGGAAAGCAAAGTTTGTCTACAAAATTGGTGAGGAGGCTTAGTCACAAAGTGTAGTGGTATGGTTGATAAAGGGGAGGAATAAAAAAAAGAAAAAGCCAACACTGACAGTACCATGTTGAAGTCAAGGCAGCTTGCGGTTGACTTGTGTCCTCAGGCATCGCAGTCAGACAGGGCACATGGGGTGAGACGACTACAGCACAACTAGTGAAAATGTCCAAGAGATGCAGACAAGAATAAAGGAACGTATGATGTTTCAGTGGAATTTCATGGGTTCTTTTAGTCTATAATGGTCAGCTTCTCACTTATACATTATTTTGTAAGACAGCAAGTGACAGATCAATAAACATTTCAGTCCAGTGTTTCCCCCAGGATATATATTTTTTTTTTTTGCTGGGGTGGAAAGGCCTCTGAAACAGCATTTAGACCATGTGACAAACTCTCCATCAAAGCTAATTCTCTCTGGCAAAGAGGCCCTTCAGTGGTCAGAGAAACACCGTGTCAGTCCATGATCCCTCTTTACAGATCAAACAGCATGCTGCTGCTAGGCCAAGCTGCTACTGATGGCTTTTGTGACTGGCATGTAGAGAAAGTTGAATTAAACCTATTTAAAAAAAAAAAAAAGAAAAAAAAAAGAAATCCAGTCTAAGAACAACATAAAACAACAGTCAGATCCACTAAGTTGCAGATCACCCTGGTCCCTCTCCAGCACAGACTGGAGACAAAGGTTTTTGGTATGGCAAACGTTTCAATCCAATAAACAAATCAACACAGCTATTCTTGGACACTTGGCACAATTCAGCCAAAGCCACATTTCTGCACTTGTGAAGTGAGAAGTAATTAAACAGCTCCGTCAATAGTGTTTAAGGCACTATTTGTTACCAAAGTGTGCAGTGAAGCAAAAAAGGGGAAGGCCGGAGGCTCGTTCTCCCTCATTTGCTTGCTCCCATTATTATCTTATGGCACATGGTTGCAAATACTGCAAAAAGCATTCATACAGAACAAACACTGACACATTTTCATCACTCAGCACACAACCAATCACTGATGACACGGTACAAAGCGATGGAAAATGACGGGATGCATTGGACACAGGCATCAGGCTATAAACACTGTGCTTTCAGAAACCCCCCAGTTCTTATAGGTGAACAATATGGACAATATGACATCAGTCGTTTAAGTGTTAGAAGGTATCCTAGAACAAGATGAGGTTAAGTGTTTTGTTTTTTCTCATTGTCATCGGCATCAATGGAAAAAAAAAAATCAAACACAAACAGTGATGGAAACAGATATCACAGGCCTTTTTTCTACTAGTGTCATCGCTAAAGGGGAAAAAAACTACTAGCATACATAAGACATGATCATTTCAAAAATGATTGCTGAAAGGTCATGTTGATCAAAAGTTGGCCCCTCGCCCCCTCATTAAGGCCAAAAGACACTGTTCATTCATAGTTAAGGCTTTTCAATATTGCAAACTGTCTGACAACGTCTACAGACAGATTCCTTTGATTCCATCCACAATAACCACAGGCTTAAGTGTTTCAGAGTGTACTGTAGTGTGAACCTACACTCTGCTGCTGTGCTCCAGCAGGCTTTACCCTTAGCTCTCCCACGTGAGCTCAGGATGAACCGCGGTTCATGCACATGCTCAGAAAAAAAGGGGGTAGTGTAAGTTACAGTATCAGTTTTATGTCTTGGTATTATAAGCTTTTAGGGCGCTACCTCTGAACAATGTCACTTATTTCTTTGACAGAGGACAGCAGCTTGCTGAAGTCCTGCTGTGCATTGGCGCCCCCTGTGGCAGTGGGGCAGATTTGCAGCTCACGCAGGCTGCTCTCAAGCTTGTTGATGGCCTCACGGAAGGCAAACTTGTTCCTCATCTGTTGGATGGAGTCAACGTAGCTCACGCAGTATTTCGACAGGTTCTTGCCGGCCTCCAGCACGGCGCTATGGCTACCCGTCTGCTCCGAATTACGGCAAATGGCTGCGCGGAGCAGCTCGGTGCCCTCCAGCACCATCTCGCGTGTCACGGCTGAGTTGGGGGTGCGCTCGGAGGCCTGGCGGGGTGCAGTCTTGCGGAGGGAGCGTCGAGTGTTCACTAGCGGGATGAAAGCGGTGGGCGAGCTCTGATCGCCGGGAGAGGTGAGGGAGGAGGAGAAGCCTCCTAGACTCTGACTGGAGAGGGAGGTGGTCACTGAAGTGGAGGAGGTGGAGGTCTTCAACGGTTGAGGTTTGGAGGTGGAGCCCAGGGGCAGCTTCTTGGAGCCCTCACTGAGTGGTGAGCGGGCTTGGTCACTGGCAGTGGTTGTGTGGTGGGGCTCTGAGACAGAGGGGAGGCCCTTAGCTTTGATGTCTGAGGTGGTGGAGGAGGGGGAGGGGAGTTCTTGGGTGGGGCTGCGGGAGATCTTGCCTGTTTTGGCATTAGTGGGTGGTGGAGGTGGAGCCGGCTTGGGTTTCTGCAACTTTCCTCTTTCCCTGACAGATGAGGAGTCCACGGGGTGCTTGTGTCTGCGGGCCCTGCACTCCTCTCCAGCTGCCCCCAAAGCAGGGAACACATTGGGCTTGAGAAGCTCAGCATGGAGAGCACTGGTTTTGGAGTTCTCCAGCCCCGGCACACCTGGTCTCCTAACCGCCTTAGGTGTTAAAGCCTGGGGACTGGAACCAGGACTGGGATCAGTGTCTTTGCCTAAGAAGGAAGAGGTGGCATCTGATGAGGTGTTTAGACGTGGCGGGGGTGTCAGGGTGCCCATCCGAGGGGCGCTCTCCCCTTTCTGCTCGCTGGTTCTCTTGCGTGGCAGAGCTGGCTTTCCCCCAAAGGTACCTGAGTCAAAGTGGCGCTGGCCCAAGTCTCGTGGCAGTGTGACGGACTTCCATTCATTGCCATCCGAGCCAGAGGGCATGCTAGAGGACCAGAGAAAACGCTTCGAGTTGGACATGGATTCCTCCTCACTGGGTGGTGTGGTAGCTGCTTTGCCTCCCGGGCCAGGCACTGCAGGAGCCCCCTTCTTCCTGGGGAATAATGGCCCTGGGTAGGTAGGAGCCCCATTCGCGATGCCCCCTGCCCCATTATTGTTAGTACTCAGGAACCTGGAGGAGTCAAGGCCATGTGTGTTGTCATTAATGGCCAAAGATGCACCATTGTTGAAGCCATCACTGTCTCGAGGATCTGGAGTCACGCCTCTCCTGTCAGGGTGGACGTCCATCTCTCTGAAAGAGGAGCTGCGTTTGGGCGGAGCGGGTGCATTCTTTTTCTTTTTCTTGATGAGGCTGAGAAAACTTCGCGTCTTGTCTTTGGGTATCAAGCGGTCATCCTCATTCAGGTTGTTGTCCAGGAGGGGGCGCTCTTTCCTGGGAAGCATGGGTGACGACACAGCTGCCTCTGGCTCCACTGGATCTGTGGAAGTGCACAGAAGAACCAGGGAACCATTAGTGATAAAGAAAAATAAAATACTTACAATGCTTTGACACACTGAGAAAAAAAAACAAAACAATGGAGACTATTGTTCAAGAAAGGTTTGGGAATGTTTTAAAAGGAGACTGAGCTGGTTGGCAGATGTTCCCTGAGCCAAAGAAACCTGAGGGCGCAAACTCCACCAGCCTTAGCATGTTATGTGGTTAGAGTCAGATCTCTGACTGCAATTGATCTTAAAGGATTTTAAAAGCTCCTAACTCAAAATAGAAACTAAAAGGAAGTAAGTGACGAAGTTTAAAGTCTTTACAGTCCATTTTATCAAGTATTTGTAAGTGAAATTCAGTAACAATAATTCCCCCTGCATACACTATTCATTTCACATATTCCTGTAATTATAATAACAACTGTTATAAAGTTGTAGCAACAAGGGCAGGAGTGTGAGTGCGTCTAACCTGGACTATCTCCATCCCGGTTGTCCATGTTTTTGCGGAGGGTTCTGGTCTTGGTGGGCAGCTCGGGAGCCTGCTGGATAGAGCCTAATGTCGCCTTCTTCCCTTTCTTGCCCAGCTCCTTTTCCACCTCTGAAAATACACACACAGTCAAGATCTAACAGTTAACCAAACATGACAGTCCCACATATTAACAACTGCGAGAGGAGAACAGGTGGTGTGTTCACTGAAGGAGGGTATCTGTGGCTATCACAGAATATTACCCACAAGAAAAGATGCTTTCAGGAGAAAAGAAAGCAGCACTGACCATCAGAGATGCTGGACTCCTGGAACATGGTTTCAAAGGCTTGGTGCGTTTCAGCAAAAGAGGGACGTTCTGAAGGATTCCACCTCCAACCTGACAGGAAGACAAAACAAGAATAAAAAAACGTCCTTCTAATAGAGAAGAGTGCCTGTAATCATATTCTGGATAGATGTGTTTCGCTACTCACAGGCCCTCATGAGCTCATAGACCTTCTCGGGGCAGCCCTCTGGTCGGTCCATACGGTAGTCTTTCTCCAGCAGCTCGTAGACCTGGGACAGGTCAATGCCGGGGTATGGAGACATGCCGTAGGTGGCGATCTCCCACAGCAGCACACCGAATGCTGGAGGCGCAAAACAAAAAGATGTTCAGAACTCAATCTATCGAATGTAAAGTCATGGTACGAATATGTGCGATATGAAAATGAATACATGGTTTTCCCCTTTTTGAAAAAGAATGAAAGAAATTAGTTGTTCAATCAGGAACATAAGGAATAAATTTTAGTACCACTGAAACAAAATCAAACTTACCCCAGACGTCAGACTTAATAGAGAACTTGTTGTAGGCCAGACTCTCTGGAGCGGTCCACTTGATGGGGAACTTGGCTCCGGCGTGAGCAGTGTAGGTGTCTCCTGTCATTAACCTGCTCAGACCAAAGTCTGCAACCTTCACCAGGTGGTTCTCACCGACCAGACAGTTACGGGCAGCTAGGTCCCTGCAGGATGTGTTACAAAGAGGAGTATGACAGATGAACAGGAGGCAAAAGTGAAATCCTGACTTTCTACCATCAAAAATAGACAGTAAAATAATCCAGAAAATGCATGAGCTGATTTGAACACAGATCCTTTTGTAAGAAAAAAAAATATCAGCAAAAATATCAGTCTTGTTACAACATTCACTGAAGTGTTGGATTTCTACAGATGTTTTGTGTGGAGCAGAGTCACAAGCTGAGTCTTGTCAGGTTTAAAAATTAAAATGCAGTTTGGCAAATATGAGAGACATAAATCATCTTGTTGCCTCTAAAGGACCCTGTTAAACGTGCCAGAACAAACTAGCAATGTTACAACATCGACTTTTCTGAGATAAAAGTCTGTCCTCCTGTGAGAGCAGACGGTGGAGAGAGAAAGAGGAGAGCTGCTCAGAAAAAAATTTGTTTTCTCTGGTATTCACACAACTCTGACTGAGGACTCAGTTTTATTCCAAAAAGGAATTAGAAGATTTTTACACCCACCTGTGTATAAAGTTTTTTTTCTCCAGGTACTCCATGGCAGAGGAGATCTGTGTGGCCATGTGAAGCAGCACCACAGCGTTGACCTCCTCTCTGTTGCACTCTCTCAGGTAGTCTAGCAGGTTACCGTGGGTCATGAACTCTGTGATGATGTAGAACGGTGGCTCCCGTGTGCACACACCTGCGATAGAAACAAGTTTGCAAAAGAAAGGAATCGTTATTCACAAAATATTTTCTGTATGTTGCTTTCATCTGCAAATCTGGTTACAGCTTTTATACAGAAAAAAATCCTGAAAACATACACTTTACCTGGATTATACTGTATCTGTTTAACATGCAAACATAAGGACATCTGCATAACAAACTATCTTAATCCTAAAGAAATTCTCTGTTAATTAAATACAGGATTAGATGTTAGAAATTAAGCAATATTTTTATTATTATCCTATCCTATTCCTGTCAGCCAGATTTCAGTCTATCCACACAGACAAAGGGACAGACTTTTAAAAAACAGTTTACATACCCAACAGTTGTACCAGGTTGGGGTGTTTGATCTCTTTCATAACAGCAGCCTCCTTAAGAAACTCCTCCACCTCCATCGTATCCTCCTGGGCACAGTTGTTGGCAAAAAAAAAGTCAGCAAATCCATAGACTGGTTGCAGTTACATCCATATATCACCAGATGGTAGCATTATTCAGCCAAAATAAAGATTTATAGCCGATACAGTGTAAATATTTGACAACAGTAGGTGTCGAAAAGTTATTAAAATCCATCCTTTCCTCATACAGTCAAACACATAGGATTAAAAGCAGAAATAAATCCGATTTCCTTTTTCTTTTCTTACCTTTAGTGTCTTGACTGCCACAGTGAGGTTGTACTTCTTCCAAACACCCTCATACACCTCCCCGTACTGGCCCCCTCCCAGCTTGTGCTTCATGGTAATGTCAGTGCGCTCCATCTCCCACTTATCGTAGTTGGGAGAAACTCCGTAGATGGTGGGCTTGTTGCGCTTCGGCGCCGGGTAGTGCAGCGTGGTGATGAGGCCGTCGGCCACCGTGGAATGGTGGTGCACCAGCTCCGCCAGTGTGTTGAAACGGCTTTCTGACGAGACGTACAGCTGGGGGGGACAAGAGGTTCTTTATGTGAGTCCATGTACATGAGAAGTCAGTTCATCTTGGGATATTGACAGAGTTTATAACCAACTGTGATAACACTAATTTATGCATTCCATCAAAATACAAGATGAAATTATGTCAACTATGGTAACGTAGGTAGGTAACTATGTCAACCACTGTCTACGTATTTTCCAAAATAAGACATACAAGTTAAAAGTAACTTTTCATTACGTTTACATGACAAACAGTACATGGTATTATATCCAGCATTAACTGAAAAACCATCAAAAACAGACCATGAAATAATCCATTAAAGTCATAGTGATACAGAGAGGTCTCAGGCGAGTCACGAAACCCACAAGGCATTTGTCAAGAAGCTGGTGGAAGGGAGGATATTGGTCAGGGCTCAGTGGACACAGTCTTTTTCATTGTCCAAGTCTTACATAACACTAAAAATGATTTGCTCTACAATCTGCACTTTGCATTGCTTTACTGTTGAACGGGCTCTTTACGCAAGTTGAAGGCATGTGGAGGAAAAAGTAAAAAAGAACAACCTTGACTGTGGTGAAAAGACCTTTGAGATCTAAAGAGGATTTAATGGTCAGTTGGCTGCTCTCCTGGCTCAAACCATGACCATTTACGAAGAGGAAAAAAAAGAAAAAAAAGAAAAAAGAAATCAGTTTTTCTTACAAACAAACTTTAGCTATTCAGTGAGCGTGAGACAAAGCTGCAGCTTGGGGGAGTGCTGAGGTAATCTCAAATTATTGGAGAAGCCTATCATTCCAGACTCTTGAGTTGTAGCTCAGTAGGAGAATGGAAAACAATATGAGATGGGGAACCAAGTGTGTGTGTGTGTGTGCGCACTGTCGCTGTCTGTATCTGTATCTGTGTTCATCCATTTGTTGTGTGCGTGTGCGTGTGTGTGTGTGTGTGTGTGTGTGTGTGTGTGTGTTTGCATACTTGGCTGCAACTGTCTGTGCTAATGCATGTCTTAGCATGGGCGTCAGTGTCTGGCCCGGCCTCGAGTCTGCTGGCCATTATGAGCAGCACAGTGGTGGTTAGAGGCATTCTTGTCATAGCTAGCGTTCCTGGAGCTAGCTCACCTCGCTGCATTACAGACAGGAGGGTGACCCAGCCAAAATGGCAGCGGCTTCTTGACTGACATAGCAATTTGGGGGAATCCCACACCAAGATATTCAGCAAGAGTGAAATATGGCCTACACTAATCTATCATGACCATCGGGATGTGATACCCTGCACATTATTTAAAAGCTCTTAATCTAAATGTGTTCCAGATCACCTGCCATCTTTACCCAACCTGAAGCTCTTCACACTGATGGTTTCAAGTAATTCATCATGCAAAACCTCATTACATTTTGAAGGATTTTTAGGGAAAATAACAAAATAAAAATCATAAT
Organism: Seriola dumerili; assembly: GCF_002260705.1. Classification (NCBI taxonomy): domain Eukaryota; kingdom Metazoa; phylum Chordata; class Actinopteri; order Carangiformes; family Carangidae; genus Seriola; species Seriola dumerili. Next base: position 316,970 of record NW_019175347.1, read on the forward strand.
GTCAAATTCTGTCTTTGTGTTGGAGGTCTGTGAATGATGGAAACCTGTGCTCTAGTCAGCTTTAAGAGAGAATACAACACTGCGCTGGTCTGCTCTTGCAGGCATGTGTCACTTTTTCAGTGTTTGATACTTATTTTTTGCTATTCTTTGAATGACTGTATCTGAAAACTATCTTTAATGTAAATGAGCTACAGAAGATACAAAATAATTTAGAAGCTTTGGGCACATGCTGTAAGCGAAGTCCTGCCTTTATGACACAAGCAAAAAACCACAAAACCACATGATGGAGTTTAGCCATTAGATTCATTTAGACTCCAACATGTGTGAAACACAGTGTCGTAAAAGTATTGAACTCAGTTCCCTCAGAAAAGACCTTCAAAAGCATTTCCATTTTTGTTTTTCTTTCTAAGATAGTTACATTAGTTACAGCCTTTTTTTGATGTGGTTGCCAGTAGATGTTGGTAGATGTTACACATTTATAACCTACAAGTGAGATCAGTGCAGCAGTAGAATGTGCATGCAGAAGGTTGCTAGGCAAATGTCAATTTTAGCAAAAACTTAAATGGATTTAAATTACTTAATCACTTTTATAAATTGATTAATGTATCCACCATTTTCTGAAACATATCTGTGTCCAGATCATGTTAATTGATTCAATAGATTACTAGGATTATTGTTATATACTGCTGGGAGGTACTGACAAAAATGTGATATAAATGTCAAAGAAATTCATGTGCTAAAATAATTGTAAGTCTTACTGTCCCTACAGATTTTCTGCCACTGTTTGACTGGCATGACCATGGAAACTGTATGAAATTGCTTTCTACGTCCTTAAAAGTCTTAAATGTAATTTGATGAATACTGAAGAAACCCTGGTAAAAGTATTTTAAAAGACATTTATGAGTTTGTGTTGGGGTCACTTTGACAAAAAGTCACCAGTATTTTTTCAGATGTCTCTGCTATTTGATGAGTAGAAACCATTCCTGGTGTCTATATGCAGTGTGTGTCTGTGTTTGCACCGATGCCTACCTTGCCGTCAGACGCAGTGTTAATCCTATAATGGTAGACTCTCCCCTCGTACCGCAGAGAAATGGACCTCTGGCCGGGGCTGCTCTCACTCTCGCGAACCAGAAAGCTCCCATTGATGCCCGAGCTGAGCAGGTACTCTGCAGCGTTGCGTGATACAGGTCCATGGTACCAGCTGTGCTTCTCCAGGCTGTTGACTGGTGTGATATAGTTGGATGGCACCCAACCCTGGCCGTTCTTGGTCTGTGCCTCGCACCACTCGCCATTGTGGTTGTAACCCAGCACACGCAGCTTCTCTCCTAGTCAACACGTGAGATCAAAATGAATTAAAAAAAATATCCAGGCTAATTGTGGCTAAAGTACCTGGTTGGCTGCATACACATACTTTAATATTATTTCTAATGGTTACAGCGCATTCCTGCTGATTTTGAAAAGAATATTTCCACAGCTGGGACTGTTATAAAGCTTCCATATTCTTTGAGTAACAGGCTACCATAACATGGACACTGTACAAGAGCTGAACTCAGCATGTTTTGAGTCAGACATGCAGGAATCCACTGTATCTAATGTCATCTTTCCTAAGAACAGGAACTCGGGGGCTTTTCTTTTCCACTGGTCATTTGGTGACCTAAACTCAGGAAATTGTTTTCTTTCCTTTCAGTTTGGACTGGATACAACAAAAAATAGCCTTAAATGATGCATCTAAATTAAATAAATAAAACTTTGAATTCAAATAGTCATGTAATCCATGTTTTTTTGACAATAAAGACCCAAAGTAAAATGAGCCTTTCATGTGCAATGGACCATCTTAGAATGAAATGAAAACTAATGTTGTACAGGACATTTTCTTGTTTATTCCGGTGCATATGTTCTCTCCTTCCTTCCTCTGTTTGTCTGTGCGATCCATCTGTGGTATTGTTTTACAGTCGGTTCAGTGGAAAAAACAAAACAAAAAAAAAACCCACGGGTGAGACCATCGTCAGGAAGTGAGAGTCAGACGGGGATAAGGACAGAGAGGGAACGAGACAGGATGGGAAACAAATAAGCAGATTCCCAGTAAGATTCATAACCTTATCGAGACTTAAATGTTCTCCCGAAGTGCGTGTGACTTTACATGTCATTGCCAACATCCACTGATAGTGACAGTTATCAAATCTTTTTGGGATTACTGTCATATTTGCTCAACCATACCGTTAAACCCTGTTGCAAAATTTTCTGAATAATTCCTAGTTGTACTCAAGAACTACTCTATAGAAATATATCAGAATGAATGGCATTATTTTTTCTCTTTTCCTCACCTTTGGTAATGCTGAGTGTGTTGTCACCACTGGCAACGAAATCATAGAGTGCCACAAACAGGTTGGGGTCATTCTCGCTGGGTCCAGCCAACAGGTTCTCTTTCGAGTTCCACCGGGCCGCTTCTGTCAGACCCTGACCCTCAAAGTCTGGTCTTTGGAGAGCTTCTGAAAAAAAGAAAAAGACAATCAGAAAATCACAAAATCAGAACACGTGTAGGTGACGAGAATATGAGAGAAAACATCAAACAATGCGTTTCTGAAGGGAGACTGAGGGAGATCTGTAGGCGTGTGTTTGGTATGCAGCGACATTGTGAGGCCGTTTTCCCATACAGCTTCACACATGGTGAATGATTCAGCAACAATGTCAACCCTCAGCCTCTCCATGTGTCATTTATATTGTTCTGCATCCCCTTCTGCAGGTCATCAGCTGTGATCCCACTGTGGCATTAGAGTAATAAACCTGATCATGTGACTTGCCATGTCCCAGCTGTCTCTACAACTTTTCATTTCCTGGATTATCCTTGCCTCGTTTTCATTTCTTAAATGCCTAGACATCTACCACACATCAGACCATGAGAATGCATCCCAGCATGAATCTTTACTGAAAGTGTAAAATGGTTGTGCTTGCACTCACATGCATTGAGTTCAGAGAGCTTTAATTCATAGTTATGTTAATTACAGACACAGCAGTAAAACTAATGGCTAAATTATAAAATGTGAGAAGTGGAAAGAATGAGGAGAAAAGATAAAGACAGTGTTTAAGAAGGAAAGAGAGAGAGAAAAGGAGAGTGAAGTGATGAGAGAACTTTTAACCGTTCAGTTTGGCCTAAACATGAGCTCGGCTGCGTGGTTTGCTCAGCTGTTGTCACACATGTTTGAGGCATCTTCCATTTCAATCCCCACATGTATGTATATATATATATATTTAATTGATGTGATAAAAAAAAAGTCATTGCGAATGAGAAACACAACCAGAGCCTAAAAAAAGTGATGTGAAACTTAATTTTCCAATTCTCCACAATTATATTATGACTGGAAAAATTAGGGGCTAGCTGCTGAGTATTACTGGCCAGGCATAGCGATGCATATTCAAACATTTAATGCTAAATCAGCATTGGGCCATTACATTCCTTTGACTGCTTTGCATTTTGTCCAAATTATGGCATATGTATGTATTAGTCCTTTTAGGAAACTAGGCAAAATGCCCTGTTCAAAAGTTGCTTCAACAGCAAAACACAGCCAGACAGACAAATAACTGAAAGAGACATCCTGTGACCTGTGGAGTCTGGGGATCTGCTAACACTGGACAACAAATACTCACTTGCAAACAACTGTAAAACTACTGACAAAAGAACAACACAATCCAAAAACGTCTTTGTGCAGAAGTGACAGTTGAAGTAAGAATGAATTTGCAGTTGCAAATATGAATTTTTCACAAATCCTGATATAAATAACAAAAATAACACATCCTATGACAAAATATAGACTGGGCCTAGGAAGTAAACTATTCCCCAACATAAATGAATCATTCAACCAGGAAAAGTGGTCTGAGGAAAAGTTTTTGCTTCAGAGGATAAAGTTAGTGTGATTTATAAAATTGGAAAAAACCACATTGTGGGTTATCCTAAAGGCTAAAATGACAATTTATTTGATTATCACCCCTATTGGCAATTAAAGAGCAAACTTTTGTTATCCATGGACACGACGCGACACTGACTGGCTGTGATCTTTGTAGGTGTGGGTGTGTGTGTGTGTGTGTGTGTGTGTGTGTATTTGTGTTTGTGTGTGTGTGTGTATTTGTGTTTGTGTGTGTGTGTGTATTTGTGTTTGTGTGTGTGTGTGTATTTGTGTTTGTGTGTGTGTGTGTATTTGTGTTTGTGTGTATAATTAAAATTCCCTGGTAACAGTGGAGACTCCAGCGAGAGATGAGGTTTCACTCAGAGCATCCTCCTGCTGTCACAAACAATGAGTTTCAACCTTCACAAAAAAGGTATTTATTCCTAAAATAGAATGCCCAAATTGGAGCTAAAATGTCCCACTGATATGTTGAGTTTCACAGCTCATTACATTTGCAAAGATTATAAGCTTTTGCTGAGGATAGCTCAGTAGCATACAAAAACAGACCTTTACCAACATGACTGAAAACCAGTTGTCAATGACAGTTGAGTGAGTGCATTATATCAGGCCATTGGTGCCACAGGCAGGAAAAATGTGACCAACTTTAAGCATTTCCCACTCCACTAGACACAAACAAGAGGTACAGGCTATCTATTACATCATCTCTGTCAACTGAAAACCATATATCTCTTCTGTTTTCTTCTACCTCTTAAGCTCATAAAACCTACTGAATTCACGTGATTATGTCAGAAACACGTGTCACTGCTTTTCAAGGCTGCTTTTGTGAAAAGCTGATATATTGGTTTACAAGCTTTTCATCATATACCAGAAAGCACTGGAGCAAAATCAACCCCCGGCCACAGATCTTCAATGTGCCTTTGCAAGAAATAAGAAGTGAGATCACCTGATGTATCATGATAGACATATTTTGCCTGTAGAAGATGCTCTAAGGTCTGTCTAGTCTGAAGGAGACCGAGATGTAAAAGCAGCCAGAATTATCAAGAACCTTGACTTTGGGGGGAAAGGACAATGTGTACTAAGTGATAAAGACACAGCTGGTGGAAACAAAGCAGAGGGCTGATTGAGCATGTACAGAAGAGTCACATGCACCCTCTCAAGATGATTTTGATTGTTGTCAAATACAGAGCTGTGAGCAACTACCACTGTAGTACAACCACAAGCTTTGAAAGTGTTTGTGTCAACCCCAGATGAAGGGGCCTAAGCGTTCGAACCATAAATTACTTAAACTAGTATAACCCCAAGGAAGTAAACAGAACATATGTGGCCCACAGCCAGTCACATGACACTGTTGACAAGTTGCAGGCATCAATGTATTTATTAGTGGCTGGTGAAAGGCTTTCACACAGCGTCTTCTGCCAAGCTAGCTTCGCCAGCCTTAACACAGTGAGACAATCGAAGCCAAATACTGTGATTCTTTTAGGTCACAAACCTGACTGTGAGAACATGCCAGATTTGATTTTGTCTGTAGCACACTGCCCAGCTCAAACTCTCATATTTATGTGTGCTCCAAGCCTAAGAAGAGAGACAGACCTGTTGCTTTTTGGAGCTACAACCAGGGGTGCTTCACACAGTTGGCAAAGATATAGGCATCTAAGTGCCTCATGCAAAAATAAAGAGAGACTGTAGTCCCACATTCACATGGTTAAGAAAAACAGCACAACATGCCACTCTTCATTAGGTACTAGATCTAAGCCTGAGAATGTAGCCATGTAACAAGATCAGTTTTATAAGATATCTGTTTGAAATCAGAAAGACAAGCCAATAATATTCAATTCAATGGCATCTCATGATGTGTGACAAGGTTTTGCGTCATCTTCTTGTGCTAATTTAGCCAGTTTCACAGAAAAAAAAAACTTTGACTTGTTTGCATCCTGTCTTGAAATTGCAGTTCAGATTTCTTAAACATATGATTCATGGTTCAAGATAAATACTGGTGAGAAACTCATAGCACCTCATGGTAAAAAAATTTAAACTATCTGTTTAAGTGCTATACAATCATTTAATCCTTGTCTGACATAGAATGAAAACTTGTCAAGCACCCTCAGCCATTTCTTCATAATTACTAAGCCCAATTTTAAATTTAAAAAGATTACAATTTTCCCAATATAAAATCATATAAATGAGTCAAAAATTGTAAACATGGTTTCAACAAAGCTAGTATTGGTTTACATTGCGAACGGGCTTAAGATATGTTCACAATCACATTTGTGAATAAATGGCAAGAAAAATAGCAGCCAAAGATTTCCACTTCAGTGTATCCCTAGGTTACATAAGGAAGAGTAGTATGTTCCCAGTGAATATTTTAGATAGAGAAAAATACAAATAACTATGGATCAAGTCAAAAACACAGCTGTGTTTTGTCAGATTTGGGCTAAAGCTGAGGAGAGAGATTGAGCAAGATATAAAAGAACACTGATACTCAAGACCCAGACCTGAAAGCAAGCTAGACATACCATATGTCCAGAGTTTGGCCTGGTCATAAAGTGTGTGGGGAGCGCATTTGAGCAGTCCATGCCACACATGTCCACTTTACGGGCCACAAATACCACAGCTCTTTGTGAGAGGGTGACAGCACACTGACACATGGGCCAAAAAACACACAGTCAGAGAGAGAGGAAAAGAAAAGTCATATGAAAAAGGAAACTCAGGAGGTAAGTGAGAAAGAATCAGAAAGAATGAGAAAGACCTTTATCGAACTGCAGTTCTCCAGAGTGGGTGCAGTGGGAGAAATTACACCATGTCCTGGATGCATCACTGAGAAGACACTCAAAATGATTAAATATGTACGGAACTTGCACAAAATTCATAGCTATGACTGCACCAAAACTGACACAGTGATGCAACACAGGACAGAAAATTCTTCAAAAACCAGACTACTTAAAAAGAAAAAAAAAAGAAAACATCATGTCTGGTTTCACTTGGTGCTGGTGCTCATGAGAGACAAGAGAGCCCTGCTAGATTTGATTCCAGTCATTTTAAATGAGCTCATTTACACCTTGGATGAAAGGCAAATGTGGGCCCAACAGAAACCAGCAGCGAATCGTAAATCTACACAACAGCGTGGCGTTCACTTCCATGAAGTCAGCCCTTGTCCCAAACCACATATTTCTCAGGGTTGAGAGAGGGAAAACCTCTAGCTTACATATTTCTCTTGCATCACCTGTCATCACCTGAGTGGGAGGTGGTGGAGAACAAGGCGATCTGATTCCAATCTTGTGATATGGTTCTACCCGCTGTGGGAGCTATTATTTTAATGAGAGGATGTTCAGATCAGAGCCCTATAGAGGTGGAAACAAGGTGCAGGTGAAAACAAGGCAACTTAACATCACATAGAATAACTAGAAGATGTCATACCATTTTCCTGCTATTAAGCTTATAGATTTTTATTCTAAAATCTTACTAGTTGGAGCCAATGACAAATAAGGCCTCCAGCTCTAGTGGAGTATTTCAGGGCAGAAAATTAAGTGTGGAGTGGGACATCATCTCTGCATGAGATTTGCTATGCCCTGTACCATATGGTCTGAAAATTAGAGACTCTTTATAACTGTCATCCACTTCAGTGGAGAGCGTACCAGGACCATTATCTCTATTAAATCATTTGGTTGCACAATCTTTGGAACACATAAGACTTCACTGAGTTTTCCATTACGATTAAATTGCTGTGTTGATTATGTACAATGTGCCCTGGATTTCTTTGAATTACCCTCGTGTTTCATACATCATGGGCAAATCAATTACACACTTTATCTGTGACCAGAACAGTCTAATTAAAAGTCATGGAAAATAAGTTCACTACAAAGAAACATGAAATAAATATATGTACATCTATATCTATCTTCTAAGTTCATTATGGAAGCAGTACACAAGAGCCAAGTATTAGAACATGGCAGAGAACTGAAAAGGAGAGTGCAGACTGAGATTAGATCCCCTCTCCTCATAAACAAGAGTTAAGTGGGACACAGCCAGGAGTCAGATTTCCTTGTATTCTCTTCTCCGTCTCTTTTTCCACTTCTTTCCTCTGCAGCTAGCCAGTGTGTCTGGCCTCCCTCGCCCTCCCCTGTGCTTACTCTCCTCTTTCTCCTCCCCATTCTTCAGTTTCCACAGTCCAGAAATCATTGTTCAGACTTAACTTGCTACTTCATCTTCTATCCTTCTTCCTTTGTCTCTTAAACCCCAGAATTCCCTTTCCTGTCTGACACCTCTACTTTGATTTTTGTTTACATTTTCCCAAAGTAAACTTGAAAGTCACAGCCAATGCTTAAGAGACAACACTATAACCGTCAATAAATATTCTTACCTTCCAGGTAACAGCTGGAGGAGGACGAGAGGCCTTTCTTAGATTTACACCCCACCAATTTCAGGCATATCTCCAACATTTTCATTTGTTTTCTTTCCCTTCCCGCTTGAAAATTTTGTTGCTTGTTCAAATCAGACGTCCCTCGAACGTTTCCCCTCTACATGTGTCCAACGGAAGAAAAATTCAAACACAAGAAAAAAACCGGAGAAGAGGAGAAACAGCACCAAGCCAAAATAGGTGATGAAATATGCTAGCTTTCTTTTCCTCTGTCCTTTCAGCTGCTGTAAATCCTCTTCTTCTCCTTGCTCCTTTCTGAAACAAAAAACAGAGTCCACTGTCCGGCAAAGTCTACCAACTTTCTCTTCTGAGCGTCTCCATGTTTTTTTTTTCCCCCTCTTTGGCTTTTGGGCTTTTGGTTAGCTCCACTTCTGTAAGGCACAACAACTATCCAAAAGCGTGGGTCTGGTCCAAAAGCTTGCTAGACTTATAGATGTGTCAGTTGAGTGGGCAGAAGGACAGTCTGAGCGGTGCCATTCCTCTCTCCTGTCCCCTGTGTGAGTGTGTATCTGAGGCACAGGGACTACTCGTGCTACAGCTGCCAACAAAGGGCCTCTTTCAGGCTCAGCCTGCTGCACTCAATGACATCAGCTGAGCCGTCCCACCTCCAGCAGCAAACACACAATGAGAGGGAGAGACCGCTACCACACACACACGCACACGAGCATTCACCAAGAAGAATACAAACAACAGCACACCAGCACCCAAACTTCATGCCAACACTTGACATGAAAACTCCGGAGGTCTTATTTAAATCTTTGATTGAAGTTAAGATTCAGTATGGAACTGAAACAGTTCTCCTCTGCTTCTGTTGAAGTCATGAGATGATTACAAGAAGCCCCTCCCCCAACTTTTTAACCCCCCTTCCCCCCTCTCTCTGTCTTTCTGCCCCTCTCTCTCCTTCTCAGCCATGCTTTTTCCCTCTCTCCAGTCTGAAATGTTTACAGGTTAAAGAATCACTTCTGGAAACAGGCCTGTGTTGTTAAAGACATAGCTGAAACTCTCAATCATTGGCAGCTAGGAGGGACCAAAGTATAACCTTCACCAGTCCTCTCTGGACTTCACACAAGGCTCATTTGCCACAAGCTATTTCAAATGGGAATGAAGTAAGCAATATATTTTAATTCATCAAAATGAGAGTGTTTATTTTTTGATCATTAGAGAAACATGTCTAATCATGTGATTTTAGATAGCAGCAGTGGGTTGGCCTTATCTGTAGGGAACAAATAATCCTTGGTAGCAGGAAAACTCATATTGACATATTATAACTTCATATCCATCTCTTCTGTCTTTTATCTGCTATCTCCAAGTGTAGTGACATTCAACTTAGTCAGAAGGTGAGTCATAGCTTTGAACTAAATCCACTGAAAGCAAACCCATTGAAAAGTTTGAAATTAAGACAAAAGCAATAAGGACAGTTGTGTAACTATAAATGAAATTATAAATGTCTCTGTGTCTGAATAGATTGTGAATCAAAGCGAAATTCAGGCATTATAAAAGCACCTATTTTCCTTTAATACTGGCACTCTGAGGTCCTTTCTTCTCCCATTCTTTCTTATGGGACAACACAAGTCCAAATTGTGTATTTCTTTAACTTAATTAAATTATAGTAGGCCATCTACTGGGAGTCAAGAACACCCATACACCTAATGCAATTCAAAACAATAGCCATGCAACAAAAGCTTAATTTGTGGACCTCATGTTTTTATTGTCAGAGAGCTTATGAAACCCTTTAATAATTCATGAGGTGTGCTCTCTGTTTTACTGCCGGATACACTTGTGCGTTTCTGTTATTTTGTCCATTCGTGTTATATATATATATACATAAATAAATAAAAGGGGATTCACGATCATTATTACACTCAAGACTGAAACCAGAATAGACCGAGGGCAGCTGTAATCTACTGACTCTGTCTGGCAAATATTTCTCCATTTAAATGACAAACATCCTAGTCTGTGTGTACATGTTTGACTTCAGAGATAAGAGGTCCAGTCAAGTGGGTAATTACATTCTGGTGGGAGGCTGGCTTGATGACACCATGCAAATAACATGAGTGCCAACCCAGTTTACTGGCTGACCAATTCATTGGAATTTACGGTCAGGGAGCAAAAGCACTGACGACAAATATGATCCATCCAGGTCACAAGGTACAGTGGCTTTTACCGTTTTTAGCTTCAGTTCTCAAACAAAAAGTGAAAGCAGTCACATCTGAATCTTTATCTATGTCTGTAGCTGTTTGGTAAACTCCTGGTGTGTAATAGAATTAATTCTGAAAGTGAAAACGTAATATTTTCTCCATTCCATTTATATCAATCAGGGTAAAGTAAGTATAAAAAACACTTCTCTGTATAACAATGCAATTCAAGCAGCGTGACAATCTGCAGCCTCTAAAATGACCATAAAGTTGAATCAACACCTCTCATTAGAACATGAAGGTAAGATTTATCGAAGAACTCAACATGCATGCTTAAAAAACATAATGTAAAATTAAGTGAATTCATGGACTGGTTGATGCAGGAAGAGAGCTCTTATTCTCATTTTAACTCAGTAACTGTTGTAATAACGTAGAGTATGCAAACCTGAAGTATTCACACAGCTACAACAGTGACAGATGCAAATGAATGAATGTGGGAAGGCATGGAGTTTGGAAAAGGTGCAAATCAGACTGTCAGAATGTGCAGCCCACCTCTGCAGCAACAGGCTAGATGGAAAGATGGCTCTTCTTTACACAACAACTGGCAAGCTACTTCATTTCTGGTTGACACCTCACAGTTGTGAATAATCGAGACAAGGCAATAGATGTAAGGCAACAGGTTTGGAGGATGATTTCAAAAGCACAGTAGATGATGTATAATGGAGCCCTGGAACAGATAGTGATGACCAGAGATACGGCTTAAGGGAAGAAGTTTTGCAACTGTTCACTGATTCAAAGCTGCTACAGTCAAGACAAAAATATTAAAAACTGACCACGTTCACAACTATTAGTCTTGAAACTTCAACTTTGTACGCTTGTGTGTTTGGTGCTGGCAGTGGTGCTTTTGTTCGCATCTATGGGCATTCTTCAACATGGCTCAGTCTCAGTGGCTTTGTAAGTAATGACCTCAGTACCCTGACATCCAGTCACATGGCACCAGGCCCTACATCATTGCTGCAGTGCTGGTATGGCAAACATTTGTGTTCCTCTCATGCGCCACCCCAAACACCAATTAAGAAGAAATGCAGGCTTCCTCGAACTCTGAGAAAGGCCCATTAACTTACCGCAGTCGCAAAGTGTTGACGAGATGAGAGGATGAGGGGAAGAGGAGAGGGGCTATAAAAATTGAGGAGGGAAGAGGAAAAAAGGTTGCAGATGGAGAAACATGAAGCACATTGTTTGGAAGTGAGCTCATAGGAGAATCGCTCGCTCGCGTTTTATAATCCGGGCCTAGTATGTTAACAGTTAGCTGACGTACATCCACCCACGGGATGATTTTTGGCCCTTTTCCTCTCATGTACCCCCCTTCCTGCTTTCCTGATCCCGTTCTCCAAAACCTTAAAGCAGAGGACAGGTTGTATTCCCAAGCTCTTGACTGAGGCAGCAACAGTGTTATGATTCAAACTATACTGGTGTTACACATAATGTTGACACGAATCCATGTATCATATTTCATATCCTAACTATCAATTATGATCTGGCATTACTTTCACACTTAATAGTTTTTCACCAGTGTCCACTGGGCAAGAATGCACCTCAATAATTCATACCATTACATGATTAACTGCTGCTGACATCTGCTATTAACATTTTGACTTGTGGCAAGGCAGTGAAGGCAGAAATAGGCCATTAACTTGTATGATGAATTAATACTTGGTCTTGTTGATGCTGGAATGACAGAGAAATTAAGGAGATGGTAATAGGATGTTGTCTTTGAGTGTGTCTGAGGGATGCTTGATTTCTTCCCTACTTGCTCCATTCATGAGGGCGCACACACAAACATAATCATACTGTCTAACAATGTTAGAAATGTGAGCCAACCAGTGCTTGGCATAAATCCTGTTCATCTAAGTAATGAATTAAGAGTTATTACACTTTTAAACCAAGCAAACTTTGTAATTACAGAAGAGGAAAACAGTGGGAGACGGGGAGAGAGACAAAGCTGTGTTAGTTCCTAAAAGAGTTCATCCCGTCATTGCTGTGCCTCACTCTGCAGTCGTCGCAGCAATCTGCAACAGCCAAGTGTACTTAAATATCAGACACTCAAGAACCAGGTACCATGTATCTGGTGTATGTGTATGTGTGTGCATGTGGCTGTTTACTCAGGGCCCTCTGGAGAATGCAGCCAGAGTGTCTGGGGCATGCAGACCAGCAGATGAGGTTAAGGGTTTAGGGTTCCACATAATTCTCCACTCAGTGTTGTCCACAGGGAGAACAGACACAGACACTTAAGAACAAAACAGTGGCTGACCTGGTTCAAGGTTAAAGGCTCCGGCATCAGCCTGTGGTGGTAATATGTTACCAATGTGGATAGTAGTGAACATACAGAGGAACATAAGTAAACTTGAGAACGCATTCAAATATTTTCTTAACCAGTAAATACATACAGACAAAAGAGAAAAGACACAAAAACAACTTTCATTACGTTGATTCTCTATGCGCTTTTTAGTAGCTGTTCTCCCACTGTATTTTACATGGAAATAGTGAAACTGACCCACAGGTCATTAAACATAATTTGTGATGAAATCCATTTTATATGCACGCTCTTGTGTATCTGCTCACACACAATCTCTCTCCCTCTCGCTCTCTCTAGCCAAATCCCTCTCATTTGAGGTGACCCGTTAACAGTCCACTGTGTCAGCTCAGTTTTACAGCAATCTTTAATACAGACGGGCCCGGCAGACCTGCTAGCACGCAGAGCTGAGACAGAGGGAGTTAAACCCAGCCGACCTATTGGAACAGGACTGGAGGAACCATTTTACCATGATGACAGACACAAAATAGGGCAACACAAACCAGGTGACTAAGCAGAACCTTTGTTCATTTCTCCACACGATAGACTGCTATAGGCCCAGACAAAACTATGTAGTGCAAAAAAATATGCGAACCTGCAGAGAATTGAAATGTATGGATGTTAGCCCAGACTTAAAATTTCATACTTTGAGAAAACAGACAGGCAGGTCGAATGCACACAACTATTCCTCACTTGTCAGGGATAAAATGCTGTGCTAATAATCAGTGTTGAAAAGCTCTGAGAAAATTAGGAGGGCAAAAGAGAGAGCTCTACTCAGGAATAGCAACCTGAGTGTGTGCGTGCGTGCATGCGTGTGTGTGTGTATGTAGGGGAGAAGGTGCTAATCCAGTCATTTTCAGAATTTTAACTACTCAATTTGACCCAGAGTGCTGGCATAAAAGCACATCTTTTTCTATTCCATTGTTTTATGAGTGTGCAGACTAGGAGAGCCAAACTCTTTCAGGAGGGAAAGGGAAAGAAGCAAAGAAAAGTCTGCGTGTATATGTATGAGTGGGTGGTTTGCAATTCTACAGCAACTGAAAGAGAAGGTTACTTAGTTAGCACTAAAACCTCTACTATTATTTTTGGCTAACTTTATTAATTGAACAGCTTAAAATGACAACACTATGATGAGAGCAGACTAACAAAACAAACAAACAGGCCAGTAAATGCACTGTCGGCTTTTACAGACTATCAGTGTCACTATCAGTGATGTTATTTAGATGCCTGGAGAAAGACCCCATTTGTCTGTACGCCCATTGGGGTAAAAACAGAAACAGATACACAGAGGAGTGACTCTGGCTATGAGGCTCTCAAGCTGCAGCACTGGAGCTGCTTGGGCTCTTCTTTGTGTCTAAGTGAATCCAGATGCAGCAAGCATAGCAGGCACCCTCGTATAGCGCTATGAAGAGGAGCTTAATACAACACAAAAGGCAAAAGGACAGGACGGCATACCAGTACAGTATGGACTGGACTGGTGAGGGAAAAAAAATGAACCAGACAATAATGTAATGGCCAGACGACGCCTTGGTGGACAGGATTTTGCCTATTCTTGCTCAATGGACATGGAAAAGCGTAAAAGAAAAGAAACTGAGAGAAGCTGTGACAAGTAAAGGAACATCAACCAAACGCCCCCATGCAATACCATGGCCCCATGGACTTTATCCTATAATCTACAAGGGGACAGAGGCTTTCTGAACAAGGGGGGTCCATAAATGGCTGAAACTTTGAAACTTACAAACAGACAGAGCTGGCATCCTAGGTAGCAGGTTGTCAGCAGAGAAAGCAACAGCTGTGTCTGGAGCTAGGGCTGCCTGCTTGGGCATGGAGTGGGGAACTGGGGGTGTTTTTTTTTTCCCTGTGAATGTGCGCGTGTGTGTGTGTGCATGCAGACCCGGGTGTCGAAGAGCTCCCACGCTGCATTCCTAACTCAACTCGGAGGTTTTCGACATGCATGTGAGCATTGTACATACTGTATGTTTATGTGTGTATACAATGGAGGGATAACCACCAAAGAGAAGAAAAGGAAGTGGGTATGCTGGTGGCCTCTCACTGTGGGGACTTAACCTTGACAATTAAATGGAACATAACAAATATCGGCCCCGTGACTGGAAACAATATGAGGATGCCCACATAGTTAACATGAAAAGAAGGCAATGAAATTTTAAGCAGTATTTCAGTATAGAAAGTCTAAATTACAAACTGATACACAAGCTTTAAGGGTGATCGCAGGCCCAGATTTCAAAACATATAGAGTTGCAGATGCTGAAATGAATCTAAGCAACGAAAACCAGGGTGAGACTGGAGAGAGTCAATGACTCAACAGGACTGTTTGTCCTAAACCAACTGCTTACACTTTCAATTGTTCTGTGCAAAACACTGTGTACCTTATGTATATGGAAAAAGTTTTGGTTTAAGCTTTGGTTTGTGCCTTTGTGTTTCTTTTTCTTCCTTTGTTTGCAGTTGACATTTTTTTCCTTCAAATTAACTTAATTATAAGTGGCTGGTAATTTCTCAATTTCAACAGTTTAATGTTCATGCACAAGAAGCAGCTTGAGAATAAAAACACACCTATGTACTGTCAACTTCCACACTCTGAACAGTGATATACTTTTGCTACCGCCTGATGTTTATGTTCTGTTTACTATTTTAAACTGACATTTTTGAGTGCTCATTATTGTCTGCTGATTAATTTAGCCGGTTGCCCATTTTTGCTATTGTTTTCCATGTCTATAAAAATGTTCTATGCAATGTAAAATCCACTTAATAAAGCATTACAATGAGAGCAAGACAAAGAAATAGAGACACAACAACAAAGATAAGGGAAAGACAAAAAGAGGAAGGGAAAAAAGAAAAGAAAGAAAGGAGGTAGAGAGGGAGGGGGATTGCACCAGTTATTTGAGAGAGGAATGCACAAGAGGTCACATTCTTCACTCCACTGCTGTGGCTTGCCCTATGTTCAACTCTCTCTCTTTTTTTCTCTGTGCAAAATAGGCAATATTACTCAATACACCTCTGGTGCAACAGATCACATACAAACATATGTGATCCACCAGAAAAATATGAAGAAGCCATAGGCCAGGCATCCATTATTAATCTAGTCATACTGATCACATAACATAACACTACAGTAGGCCTTTTTCATGGATGGCATTGTGACGTGTAACAGTAGAAAGAGTAAATAAAAGTCTAAATATAATTAACTAACTATTTACTAGCTGAATTTCATGTAGTTATGCTTAGGCTTAGTGGGTCAGTTTTCTCCTAAAATGTCCTTAAACCTAACTTCTTATCAGAGTGATATCACAAAGACACTCAACAAAAACACTGGTAATGTTGAAATGCTTGAGTCACCACTGATAGTGTGAGCTTACTCATTAGCACAAGTCTAAAACCATTAAAATCACAGTGTAAACTACTCCTGTGAAGACAGAAAAATAACTGAAGACAGAATAGATGAATCTGGTTCATATAATATTTTGTCCAAACACCAATTTCTTTAAATGCTTCACAACAAATATAGCTTGAAATGACACAAGGTCTGCATTTGTAGGAAATGTGTGGTCATAAGTTTATTCGTGAAGAATTACGTTAATTTCATCTTTAAAATTTTTTGTCCATTTCCTGCTTCATTTCAGATCTGCACAAGATCAAATACTGTACATTTGTCATCCCTTTTCAGACTTTGTACACCAGCACATGACTGAAATTAGTGTCTTGAATTCAGGTCCTTGTGGACCTCGATTAAAGGGGGAAAAAAAGAGGGAACTTGAGGCATAGACTACCTTGATTTATAAACACAGCTGTTTTGGCTAGTCATCAGCTAGCATGGTAATAAAGCGGACTCCTTTCCAGGTGGTCAAGACTTGATGAGAGGGGGGAAACACTTACTAATCAGCAAGGTGTCATCCGGGAAGGGACAAATGTGTCTCACACACACACAAAAAAAAACACATGCTTTCTAACACAGCATTTAGACATTAGCACTAAATTTTGCAGGTAAACCTGTGAAAGTGACATGACCAAAGACCATTGAGCCACTATCAAGGTTAAGTAGTAAACAAATTAGATAAGGGAGAAGTCTTTTCAATTGAGTTTCTCCTGGTGTGTGTGCATGTGTGTGTGTGTGTGTGTGTGTGTGTGTGTGTGTGTGTGTGTGTGTGTGTGTGTGTGTGTGTGTGTGTGTGTCGGTGTACCCAACAGTGTGGACACATGGCCAGGCATAGCGAAGGACAAGCCACCAGGGACCTAACAGCTGGCCTGAATGAGCATTACTATGAGGCGCCTGCTGCGTGGGTATGTACGTGGGTGTGTATGCGCGCACACGCGCGCACGCACACACACACACACACACACAGACCCCCCCTCCTCCCATCTTCAGGACCCACAGGGATCATGGGAGGAGATTTGGTGTCTAGACTGTATAGATTCCTCGAGTTCCAGCCAAGAATGAGCCAGTTACAGACTAAAAGAGAAATGGATTCACTTACTGCATACACGCTGAACACAGATGCTGCAGGAAACACACACACACACACACACACACACACACACACACACACACACACACACACACACACACACACACACACACACACTAAATGATGTCACTGGAAGGCTATATTAGAGGAGGGGTTAGGAATACAACTTTATAAAGTACATTAACCACAATCACTCAAAAACTAGGCCTCTTCATTTGCACTGTCATACATAGTAGATCAAGGAATATCAACCTGTCACACATTAATGAGCAAGATGTCATCTTAATATAGCTCTAAGATATAAGATAGCTCTATCATTATTACAAGTCTGGCTTCAAATTAAGATAGTTATATGGACATTCATGCTATGTTCACGCATCTAAGAGCTAGGCTGCAGACGTTTATTCTAGTTTCATTGACCATGACATCATCGCGACAAGTTCCAGAGGTCATACAAATGAAGGGGAGAATGGAGATACAAGAAATGGAAGTGAAGTGTTGCTCTTACGCTCTTCCTGTTTTCTCCTCTGCACGTTACACAAACACCCCATGGCCCTGAATGGATATCAGCGAATTAAGACAACGGATGAGTGGGGTGTCATCTTCCTTCATCCCCACATTATAATGTGCCTTGAAAATACTTGAAGCTTTGCCAGGCTAGCTTGCAGGCGTCAACCAGAGAAAAATTGTGGGGTGAAGCTTATGAGTAAGAAGAAAAGGCCTGTTGTGCCCATACTGAAACCTATCCAAGCAAGAAGCGACATGCCAGAGGTTCCTACATTTCCTGCAACACAACTCATCTGGCTGATAACCAAAGGTTGACACTGTTCTCTTTTTGTTGTCTATAAGTAAAAGCTGGCTTGTTAAAATGTGTGACAACGAGGACAATCAGTTGCCAATCGCATGCCAAAACCGCCATCTTACACCGTTTCTAGCTGTCATTGCTTTCCAGTAGTTCAGTCGCTTCAAGGGGGATTCACAGCTAATAGGTTAAGCTTCATACAAAGACATATTTTCATGCACAAAATGACTGAAAAAAACAGTGCACTACAAACTACTCTTTTAAAGGCCTGTAATGATGTAATGCATCTACGATCAGAACACTGCCGTATGGTTTACATTACATGTTATATTACTGAAACTTGTCAGGACTGCATTTGTTTTGGGGTGATATAGTATTATTGTGTCAGAATGCACCCCTAGTAAGTCAAATTTCCATTTGTTCGGGGCACCAGTGATATACAATGTGAAACCGCGATCAGAGCCGATGATGATGTCTTCCATAAAACAGGAGTGGCACGGTAAAAGATGCAGCTTATCTTTATTATATGTTAGAGGTTTGATGTTTGCCCTGTGGTACGCAGCTCTTGATCTAACCTCTGATGTATTGAACAAAGGATGAGGAATTCCAACATGGCAGCCAATTCATTCCAAACAATGATGCTCACCAGCGCATAAGTCAAAAAAAGCTTCTACTGTCTCCCACCATGGACGCCAATCACACAGGCCCATGAGTCTTCTATATATGTATAATGCTGGTTATAAGTATTCTATACAAAGAGACTGAATGAGAAACACATAACATTTACAAAAGTATTCTTCTTGAATGAAAATGGTATCATAGCTTCGATATACCTTTTTAAAACACATTATCCCCATAAATAAATGTAACCACCAGGGGGCAAATTTTCCTTTTTCTACCATCAAAATGTGGGCACTGCAATTACCAACTTACCTACAAATCAGATGTTGTTTTTAGCCTTAAAAAAGTAGATCCTCTTTCCTTTAAACCCTAGAACCACCAGATCCCGCTCAGCTTTTCTATTTCCTTTTTCCTTTTCAGGGGACGGCAGGAAAACAAATGAAAGGCATCACTCTTTCATTAAGCACTTTTACACAGCAATTCCACTTCCTGGGGCTAGTCAAACTTGCTAGTCATAGGGTCATGGGACATACTGTTGTCCTATGTAATTAAAAATAAAATTCAGGGAGGAAGGAGACTGTCACATATTTGACGGAAGTGTAAAAAAATTTGCTTCACTAAGTGAAATAAGAGTGGCCACTAAAACATCTCCAATGACACCAATCACAGGTACACCACTTTTGCATTTTTTTAAATTCAGTTAAATTACTTTAATTGAATAATTACCAGCTGAATACACATTCCATCCATCCAGGATGTATTGTGGTAACTACAAGTAAACATTATACACAGGACGTACATTCATATGTTGTGCTCAGACCTGTTTTTTTTTTTTGTTTTTTTTTGTTTTTTTTTAATCAGGCCCGGTAATCTACTGTATCTTGTAATTTACTCCATAATCCATCGAGTTGCATGGTCGGTTTTTTGAACCACACACAGAGAAAACAGGTGAAAATGCAGCTCTTGAGCATTGTTTCCAGAAATCCACTACCGTGCTCTGTCCTTACAATTTGTGCGAGCTAGCCAGTGAGATCATACCTCCCCCACTGTACAGTACACAGAGGTGCCAAGAGCAGAGACAGGTCTTTGCTTGCCCTTCACTGCCTCTGTCTCTGTCTCTCTCCCAGGCAGCTGCATGCAGAGGTCTGAAACTGACTGTTGAGACACAGCATGATGCTAGCTAGTCGAGTGTTAACTAGCTGGGGCTCACCAGGAAGAAAAAACAACAGAGACGTAAAATCATGCGTTGATATTGCCCTCCTCTTGCACTATGACTCACATCCCCTCTCATGGTCTAACCTGCTCATCACAGGAGGAGAGGGGCAGAGAGGGAAAACAAATACGCCCCATGTCACTGACCCTTTGCCAAATTCGATCCATTTACCGGCAAAGGCTTTCATTCTGTTTTTCTGACCTTCCCTGTCCTGTCCCCCTCTGCGTTATGCAAGACTTAGAGTCAGTGGAAAGTACTCCTGCCAAGGCAATCACAGCCCTACAGACACATTTGGTAAACTTATCAGTTTAGCTGGATGCATGGCATGCATCCGTTTCAATGGCAAGCGATCATTTCAAAAGGCTAAAAAAGTTCAGCTTTAACTTTCTACTGATCATTTTTGTCTAAACTGAAGCAATTCTAACTGAAATTTTGTTTTGCATTAATAAATATATTTTGTGTTTACCGCACAAATTCTTTCCACTGATGTCTTGAAGTGGAATTTTATAATCTAAATTTTGTTTTTCATTGTCCTAGCCCTAAACTGAGTATTAATTACATTATTAAGCATCCAAACAGAAGCAGTTCAAATTCTATTAGTTGTTTATATGCATAAATGAAAAAGACATTTCTATCAACTTCTTTATTGTGATTTATGCTAGAAAACAATCCTCCTTGTATCTTGGTTATATTGTGTGTTGTACTATTCTGGACCATAAATTAAGGGACCACCACAAAGGCATTGTCATAAGCCAAACCTAGTAAATAACAAACCACTGACTATAAAAACAAGAAGTGAAATACACAATGATGTCACCGCTGGTTTCTAAAGGTCATGTTTGAAGCTACAAAAGTCAGCTTTCTGTGCACTGCCATGCTTTAAAAATGCTATTCAATGGGTGACTCAAAGGAACAAACGGTTCTAACCAGGAAACAGACACACTGCTTCATGTGGTCATGGACTTCAAGATACACAAGCCAAGAGAGAAATATCACCAGGTAAGACATCTATCTCCAACACCACACACTGGATAGTGGGTCACTGATTTGCAAAGCATATAAAGGTAGAATGCCAGCCCTTGCCCTGAGGCAAAAGAGGCTCCCTGAGGAGTGCAGTGAGGATGAAGTGAGAATAGTATCTGAAATTATTCACTCATTTACTATTAATTTCAGTTTTCCTTTCATCTGGCAGTCACCTAAACTTGCCTTTTCTCCATGTCATTTCATCCTTCTCAATTAACTACCAAATGGTCTCCCCGAAACCATCCTGTCTTATAGGTGTGCCCCTACCATCAGCCACAAGATGGTTTACAGATATTTGCAACCGAATGGAGGAAAGGAATGGTTGATAATACCTATGGCCACATATCAATATCATATGTATGTTTTGTTTCACTTGTCCCTGTAAATGTTTCAACACTGCATGAATAGAAGTTATTGAAGAATCCGTCAGACAATAACCTGCTGAATGAGGTCAAAACCGGTAAGCGTTTTAATCAATATACCCAACTAAATAAAGGCTTTTAATACATTTCCTCTCCTTGCTGCCTAAGAGGGAGTGAATAATGTTTTCTTTTCTTCACTGTGATCAGTTTTTCATTTTCAAGAGCACTTTAATGCTTCCTTGATTCAGTGCAACACAGTGATCCACTAAGACCACTAGACCGCTTCTTTTGTCTTTGCTTTGGTGGATTATTTGAATCCACTTTGTAGGGTACAATAATTTTCACTAGACATTCAGACTCTTCAAAATGCCAAACAGACTATATAATGGCCTATACAGTCAATGGTGAACGATTTTGCATACAGCCTGTATGTTTTCTGCCAAATCCAGGATATCTTATAGCACTCTGTAGTACCACACCACACACCATCCTGTACAAACACAGGGGGAGGCACTGTTGAGCTCCGCCACACACTACAGAAGCACACCACAGATGTGGAGGTTCTTTAATGAATGTTTCTGATTTCTTCTCCATCTGTTCTTCAGTCCAGGTAGGCTTAGTAAGAATAGGGGTAAGAAGTGGGAAAGACTAATCTTTTGCTTTGTACCCTATGCTCAAAGCTGTCCCTCATCTTTCTCTGTCTAGATCATCAGTCATAGTGGCCACACAGTACACAGCTTCATGGTGTAAAGCCTCAGTGCACCTTTCTCCACAAGACTCACCAGGCTTGTGATCTTACTAAGTTGTATTCTGTTCATACATGTTTTCCTGGTAGAGATGAGCACCCTAATGTAACAGTCTCCCAAGACGTATCTGTATTATGGAACAACAAGACAAGTCTGACAGAAGCATCAAATGTCAAAAATACACTAAGAACTTTGCACTGGAATTATCAAGAATGTTTAAATGTGGTGTTGTGGTCTCAAATGTTTTTTATGAGTCCCAGTTGCTGCTGTTCATTTCTATGTGACAAGCAAAAGACTAGGAAATCTCCAACCACAGGATCAAAAGCCCAAGCAAATGTGCATGCATTAATATCAAAACCAGTATATAATTCAAATCACTTTATATCAAAAACCACCCGTTTATATAGTAAACTAATTTCCAGATAAACACAAGAATTAAGTAGGGCTGCACAATATGCAAAAAAAAAAAATTTCATTGTCACTGATAATGTTTCGATTATATTTCGATTAATTGTGCAGCCCTAATTAAGTGTAATCAGCAGGCAACAAAATTCACACAAAAGTTACTTCTATTGACTTTGCTTAGATTTAACAGGCTTTATGAAGTTAGTTACTTTTAGCTGGTACCAGAAACTAGTAAGTCACCCTGTCAGGGTGTTAGTCAGTTGAAAATATTTTGTACAACATTACAGTGGATGTACCAGTAAAGAGCACAGCAACAGAGTGTGAACTGAAGCTCACTGTTGCATCACTGTGTCATGCATCACTGAGAGTAACTCAGTTGTTAATCAGTTTACTATGCCAAAGATACCAAGTGAATCAATATAACACCACAGTGGTTGCAGTCAATTGCACATTATATGTCTGATTAAAGTCTTCCTTGCAAGCAACAGTAAGTCATGAGTTGTTGTTTAACATAAACAAAAAGGAATCACACTTTCTATTGGTCAAGTGACAGACGACCAATCACGACAAAAACCAAGCAAGTGACCAATCATAGATACTGATTCCTCAAACCATCTCTAGGGTCAACCTGTGTCAAGTTTGACAGCATGGAATGGATCTTCAAGATGCTTGTGTTATCAACACATGGTAGGTTGAATTATAAACTATTAAAATGTATTATCGCATGCTTTAAAGTGAACATTTTCTCTTCTCCAGGTTGTGCAATCGCAAGTCTGTTATTCTGCCAGCAAGCTGCATTCCCGATGATGCAACTACAGTTGTTTTGATACTGTCTGTACACTCTTACAATTTTTATGTTTGCATGGTAACATCTTCCGCATTTTGAATCATTGTTCTTACTCAACTTTGCCACGATCAACTTTTTCCTTATCAATTTGACGGTCACTCCAGTCTACATTATGTGATTTACTTCATTGAAAAGTAAAGTGACATACAGACTAAGGGAAACAAGTCAAAAAGATACATTGGTATTTGATCCTAGGTCAGTGGGGGGCGCATGATACTCAAAAATATGAAATGCTAATCCCTCACAATCTAATTAAAAAAACCTATACAACTAATCAAACTGACTGCAGTGTGTCAATGTTTGTTCTTACCGTGCACAGCAAAAACGTTGCAGGGCTGGGTCCCATGGCGTGATGACTCTCTCTTCCCACCCTTTATAAAGGCTGGCAGACTGGGTCTCCTCTGGTCCCCGACAAACTTCCCCGGCTGCTGCCCCATAAGGGCAGGGTGCCAGGCCGCAGCCGGGACTCTCCAAGCTGGACTCAGTTGCTCACCGTCCAACCGTTGGCCCCCCAGGCAGGGAGGGGAGCCCCTTTCCCTGACTCCGTCTGTCCTCTCCTGGAGTATGGGTGATGCAAGTCACCTATGCAGATCCGTATTACTCCAGTATGTCTCTGTTTATCATGCATTAATGGAGCCTGAGTGCATCAGAGGTCAAAAAAAGGCATTTCACAGGAATCTAAAGAAAAAAAAACAATTATGACTCAATGATGATCTCATTAAGAGCGATACGATACTTTCAAACAGAATAAATGCATTTGAAAACTTTAAAAACAGTACAGGTGATTCTGACATTTTTAAACTGCAAACAACACTCTCACAGTGAATCAGAGGTGACTTAAACATGTGCATGTTGAAATAAACATTACAACTATTCCAAGCAAATTAATCAGATGTTTACGTGTCAAATAACTAACCTAAACTGGCTCTTACTTGTCCTACTTCAACTAGCCTATGTTGTCAGTACATCTGTATTATACACCATTACACCATAAATGTGTTTCCTAGTGTATACAGCCCCATTTCCCTCTCTTGCATCTAGGATGCATGTCCTCTGAATGTCCTCTTTATAACGTCAATCAAGCTCTTGAAATGACAAGCTAACGTTGTTGAACCTCAGTGTGCTGCAGGTTGCACGCATAACTCCCAATACGTTCAGTGCTAATAGGGAACAACAACAAAGTGGCTGATGCAAAAACTATTACATGGAGGACATACAAAGGAAGGTCACTGAAAAGCAGCAGAGCGTTAATTATTGTTATCATTAACCCCATTGTTCTTGGGCAACTTTTTATTACAAAAGCGATGTCAAAAACATCAATTCATGAGTAATAAGCACTTAAATAAAAAATGGCAGCTTTTAGACAACATTTCACAAACTTGTATCGTAGTCACAAACTTATGGAGTAAAGATAAGTGTGAACAGAAACTTACATGTCCAAGGAAACATTTATATTGATGGTTAGCTGGCGACCTCAAGCTAGTGTTGAAGGTAGCCATGGAGGCTAACTAACGTTAGCTGGTGGTAAGCAGCGCCAGACCCTTAAATGCACATCGAGCAGTCAACAGTTGGCTCTTGCTGGGTCGCTGTGAACACGCTGGTAATAAAAGTCGGACAAGTGCACTTTAATGCCTCACAAAAACATTTCTGGCCACCTCAATTCAATACTTTTGCAACTGTGCTTTCCAAAGCCACATAAATCAGTTTGTTTCAAACTTCCGTGTCCACTCTTCCCGTCTTTCGGAGCTTCTTCCCCTGTGGTACCCGGACTAAAGGCACTTCTATCAAGGAGGCGAAGAGAAATCGAGGAAACTCAGCCGGCGAGAGACCGACGACTCTTCCTGCAAGTCCTTTCCTCTGTTTACAGTCGCCGAGCTCTTCGTTACCGACTCCTCGGTCTCTGTACTTATTCATCGCTCTCACGTGAAAATCTGAGCAATAAACTTTGGCCGAGTAGTAGTTGTGTGGCTGGGGCCGCCATACTTCATACGCAAGGTGGTTTACAGAAATATGTGGGTGGGGCAACGTGTGACGTCACGTGCGTGCGTGGGCTAGTACATGGGATCAGAGCAGAGGTTCTATTATGCTGGGAGAGCAAGAGGAAAGAGTAATAATTCTACAACTCCACTGAGACAGACAGCATTCAAAGACAATGTGAAAGTACACACACCAAACCTTGCTTTGTTACTTTTTTTTTTTAAAGAATCATCTTTACTCTCTTCTTAATTACAGTGGATTTTGTCTAAGCTGTGTTATTTACAAGATAATGTTGTCTTCTAAAGAAATGAAAGCTTAAGATTTTTTTTTCTGCTTTGCCCAAACATATATGTAATGATGACACTGTAAAGTACATATGATGTTTTTCTACTAATACCAGTATAGGC
The DNA here is from genome assembly GCF_002260705.1 of Seriola dumerili. NCBI lineage: Eukaryota > Metazoa > Chordata > Actinopteri > Carangiformes > Carangidae > Seriola > Seriola dumerili. The sequence continues at coordinate 342,658 of NW_019175347.1, forward strand.
CAATAATTTAAAAGTGATATATCAGCTGTGTTTGTTTAGCTTACTTTATCCAGTTCAATAGTAATAAGTTAGTGCTGTCTTTTGTATATAAACATTTTGAAAGTGCGCATAAATTTATGCTTCTACCGAATCAATGAGAGCAGAGAGCCTGCTACACTTCTGTACACTTCTTGTTATTGCTAATGGGGAAAGTTTGCATAAAATACTTGAACTAAAACCCATTGTGTAGTTTGAATTATCCTGACGTGCATCTCCTTTCTTACTGCTTCTCTTGAATCTTGTGTCTTCACTATTCAACAAAACATACCACACTGAGTACTGAAAATCATAGAAAATTTATTGCATACAACAGTTTTTGTATAACCTCCCACAGTATCAAAAGTGTTCCACTATACCTCTGTAAAACTTAAGAAGAGCTGCTCAAGTGATTTCTGCAGTATTTTGAAAGTTACTCATACTTATGATTAGCAGTCAAACAATGATCAGCAGTTTTTCTGACAAGACCTGAACTACCCATCAGGCTGTCACAATAGGGAGGATTCTGTGGAAAAAAGCCAGTTGAGTCTTTAGGTAGGTGGTCCGTCCTTGACATAGATACTCGGCATGATTTTGGGACAGGGTCAGTTTGGATTTGTGTTGTCTAACCTTCCTGTTCAAACAGCTTCTGTTGCGTCAACATTACAATCTCCTCCATCACCTCTGGTTTCAAGATGTCCTTGACCTGCAGAGAGTGTAAGGTGTAGAATAGTAGATCAGCTGCACTGAAATAAATTGGTTATTTAAACTACCAAATCTTATGGATTCTGATGTACAATATTTACATTGTTACACTGACAAAATGTAATAAAAAATTATGCATAATGCGCATTTATTCTTACACTTTGTGAATGCAGTATTTCCCCTCAATCCTCTTAGTAATACCAGTAAACATTTTTGTTGTTTTTGGTTTTTGTTACTGGGACAAACAAGGAACAAGAAACACAGCAATAATGTCTACTACTATGAGTTGCAGCTTCAGAGGCGACTGCTCAGTAACTCATACAACAGGTTAGTTTTGGTTAGGTACTGTAATTAGCAACCAAGAAACCATTGCAAATTAATATCTACATTGATAACTAATCAAGTATTGCCTGTGCAATGTGTTAACAACAACATGCTAATAGGAGATGAGCTGATATGCTGTTATATTACATAAGCGCAACATTTATGAGAAGCATTAGCGATTAAGTCATCAGTTCCCCACCCCAAAGATAAATAAAATAAACCATGTCTGTTCCACAATGTTACAACAGCAGAGTCAAAGTTGAGAACTGCAATCAATTGTTTACCTCGAGTGTTACCCAGGAGCTGTGGGTTTCCAATATGGCCACAAGATGGCACAATACATCATAGACATGTCAACTTTTTTATTGCAGTATCTTTTCATTGCTTTTGCTTTACATTTGTGAGATGGCAGGTGCAATTCAAAAACAATTGCATACTGGCTTTACTGATTGTCATTACAGTGCTTCTTACCTGATGTTGAAGTGAAGATTCATAGCAATAAAGAACACTGGTGTCATACAAAAGGACCTTGTGTGCAGCCAGTGCCAGCAGACAGTTTCTCAAACGGGAAATCACCTCTCGGTCTGACAGGTTAACAGGCTGAAAGGACAGAGACAAGAGATGCACAAAAAAAATGATCAGAATGTACACAAAAATAGAAATATAGACACAGTAAATTCAAATTAATACAAACCAAGTGCTGCATCTTTACAGTTCACTTACATACAGTACTGAAAGATATTCAAACAAGACCAGATACATTTCTCAAACAAACTGTGGATATCAATAAAGTTAATTTTCCCACTGTTCCCACCTCCAAACTAGTTCACAATTAGCTTCATAGTATAAAGATAAAATATTGTTCTTTGTGCATCCTGTACACACCTCCAAACTGGTGTAGAAGCCTCCAGCCTCCTCCTCCTGTTGACCCGGTGTGGGATACAACCACACAAAACCATTATTCCCGAGGATGATGGATGCACCACACGGCAGGTTGTGGAAATGTGTTTTCTGCCTCTTGATCAGAGAAGGGGAAAGCTGTACCAGCACTCCTTGACCCAACTAATGGTCAGAGAAAATACAGAAAGGATATCAGGTAATATGAAGACTGTCTCTAAAACAATAAGAATAACTACTGATTTACAGTATTTTCTTTTAATAATACAGTTTTACAATCCACATTACGTATTTAAACAAAGTGTAATCGCCAAGATAATCATTTCTAGGTTATAGGTATGTGATTTGTTGTGATGTTCACAATTATGTATAAGTTGGTTACTGAACCAAAAACAGTGAAAGAGTTTTAGACTAATCCACAATCTGGGTAGATACGCACATGTCACTGTGTACACTGGCATAACTTACCTTTCCATACTTTAAACTACGGGTGTGAAGCGACAGGGCTCCATCAGAGAAGACAGACTGCACCTCTGCCTAAAAGCACAGGAGAAACACACCAAAGACATTATGGATAAAAGAAAAAGAAGATTGATCAGCTTTTGAAAGATCATAAAAAAAATGATTAGTTACACTGATGAGATCGCCCTCCTGAAGGTATTCTCTCATGGTGAGCTCATCTTCTGCTGATCTTCTCCTCTAAAAGACAAAATCAAATAAAATATTTGAACAATAACTAAAAGTTGGCTTTTAATATCTTCCTGCCCAAACCAATTCCGGTATCCTTCCGAATAATGTTAGTTCAGCTAACAATGTAATACACGGACCACTTCTAGAAGTGAATCACATTTTCTAGCATCTCACCAGCTCTCCTCCAGGCAGATTGACGGAAGACAGCAAGAGGACAGAGTCCAGCCGGGAGTTGGTCTCCACCTTCCACCGTTTCTGTTGTACCTGAACATTAAAAAAGTCTTACTGACCAAAATATCATGTCAGAAATGTCTACCACCACACAGAAGAAGTGACATGGAGAAGCACCTTACCTCTGTAATTCTTCCGACCACCACATCTCCAACCTCACCATTGAATCTGCAAGTCAATAAAATACAACAGAAAAACAATTACATCAATTCACAAAAGCAGCAGTAAGTAAACCTATTAAAATCCGAGCACACATCAGTTTTTTTTTTACCTCAATTGAAACACTTACCTGGTCTTAAGTGGTCTGACACAGATCAGCTTGTCTACTCTCTGCACCTCTCCAGCGACTGAAGCCGTCAGCTTGTCTTCATCAACATAGGTACCATGACCCCTGGGGATAAATGGTGTATAGCACTGTTAATGAGTGATGCAGCCAAACACGATTGTTTTAAAGAATAAGCTGGGTTAACAATGACCTCCAGATGGTGCTCATAGACAACACAGCCCCTGTTTTAAAGGATCAAATTATGATTTTGTTCCTGTTAAGTGTCCATAATCACCATTTAACTTCAGAATTTGTAAATCAGCCTGAAAATGGAGGATTTACCCTACTCATTATAGATGGCACACCAGACAGGCTGAGTATAGGCCTATGTTTTAAATCTTTCACAAACTCGTCACCAGCTAAAGCAGTGTTATTATGGAAGGAGCACGAGTTTTAAAGAGATCAAGGCGGTGCAGACAGTAGGTTTTAGCTGTGTATGAATACTTTTATTTGCTGTCAATCTAAGACTAACTTTCTTGTCTTTACAAGCAAGATACCAAAGATCAGCAAGCTATTCAGTTTGATTTCCTTCAAGGGGGACATCATGTGGCAACCGTAGACAAAACAAGCTACCGATCAATCACCGGTAAACCAACCGGTACCTACCTCATGAAACCAGTGTCTGAAGTGATAACATCGCCGGGGACGACCAGATCTTTTCGATCGAAAGCAGAAATTGACACTGGTTTTCGAATAGTTGGTAATCTCATGTCAGCAGCCATGCTTACGTTTGTTCTTCTTCTTCTCCTACTTCCCTCTCTGGCAGTTGACAAACAGCTACACGTGTTCTACCGCCACCTATTGAAACAGGAGCCTCAATGTTTTTTCCTACCTAACGTTACCGGTACTTTAAACACTGCCTGATAACGCCATCAACACGGAAGAATAGAAGATATGATTAAGCATAAATCAGACAGCTCGCTAAGCTAGGAAATAAACAACACATAGACAGCAAAAATCATTTTGTCGTGTTCTTGTAAATACAGTGGTGATGTTGTTGTACCAAATTTGTTTACAAACGTGGAAGATAGATTGGAGCATGACTAGTTCAGTAACATTTTGTCAGTTTGTATTTATTGTTCTGCTGTAATGTGCTGGTGAAAATGTGTCTTTCTTGCAGGGTTTGAAGACATTTTATTCTTACACCACCAGATGTCAGTGACGAGCCACGTTGGCGTCGACGCAACCGTGGTTTCGCATAACGGTGAAATGACGTCAGATGTCAACACGACGCAAACTTCTTCATTGTAGCCAATGAGCTTAGAGTCTCGCAGACTCTTGTAAAGATGGCGACTGTGAGATACAGAGGAGTAAAAACTGGACGCTTTGCTGTTATTAAACATCGCTGGTGCAGACACCGTAAGGATTGATACGGCAGCGGGAGAGAAAGTTAGTCGACCCATCTGCCATCCGCAGCACGCTTTTTGGTGCTATATGGTGTCACCACGGGCCTGGTTGCTTTTGTTTTCGGTTACACTGTCGTTGCCTTGGACAGCTCATTAGCTTCAAGTTGGAAATTCGGTGCTAGCCCGGGGCTAGCTGTATAGCTCCGTCGGCTGCTTGGAAATTTCTGTATGGCATCTATGGATTGATAGCCTGACCAGGGTAAACGGTGAACTGCCTATACTTATTTAAAGTTTTGTTATTTTCACAGATAGAGGCCTCATGAGTCACTTGGATTAAAAATACATTAGGAGGAATAAGGGGCACCGACGATCTGGCATTGCGACACTGTTTGCAGTGCCGAGGCGCAGAGAGTTTGCCGTCATGTATTTTCTAACCGGCTGGCCCCGGAGGCTGCTATGTCCGCTGAGGAGCGAAGAGGAGCCATTCCACATCCAGCCCAGCTCCCAGAGGTTTTACTTCGCCGTGCTGTCAGAGACGCAGCTGAGCGTATGGTTTAGTCGGGTAAGTCAACCGGCTGCAGCTTCACTTCAGTCATGCTCACGAACTCAGCTGCACAGTCAAAAACAATGCGTGTAGCGCTGCTTTCATTTTGTTTAATGCTAGGCAAAGGTGAGCATGGTGCATTAAACCTGCTTCACACACTACAACCGCCATTATTTTATTTTCAGATGCGTAGCATTACTGCGTGGCAATCTGGCTGACTGCCTTTCATGTTTATTAAAAGGATAGTTGATAAAAATGGAGAGCAAAATGGTGTCGTTACTGAGGTATTTACCCTGATGTGTTGGCAAACGCTGCCACATACACACCTATCGCATAGATGACAGGTGACATTGTTACGCATCATAACAGTTTGTGTGTATCCGTATACGTGTGCCTTTCACAAAGACAGAGCAGAACAGTTAATCACTACATTGTATCTGAATGGAGTTCCGCTCATTCACTCTCTCATTCATGACAAGGCATTGGTGGCTTTTCATCTTTGTAGCCACAGGAATTGAAGTTCACCTGATGAATGCTTCATGTCAGGCAGAGGGCAGCTCACACCTCCCCCGGGGGGAATGCAGACAGGTTGCTTTTCTCGGGTACATTCAGTACTTGAGGTGCAATTTCCTATTTTTATCACACTGCTACAAACGGCTCATCAAGTTCAAAGTTTAAGTTATTATCAGCATGGGATTTCCAATGGGGTTTAAAACAAATACTCACTGAGTGCATGCTGTGGTATGTTCTGTCAGGCAGCAGCTCAACAGGCTGCCAGAGTTAAATGATTAATGAAAACAATCAAGCCAGCACATTTGATCCCTTTTATTTTCATTCTTTCCACCACAGCAGCATAAGACGAGAGGAAAATTTCACAGTAACTCAGAAATAAAGTTGCTTTTCTCAAAAAGACGTCTGTGTAGTTGAAGGCCAATGTTGACATACTCTTTTTTTTTTTTTTTTTTTTAAGACAGTCTTTTCAACAACATGATGAGTTTTGTCTCAGCCTTCTTGGAATTCTTGAGTCAATTGATATCAATTTAATTGATATGCCTTTTTCACAAAAAGGGTCCTGTGTTTAAACCAGTTCCTTGACCAAATCGTGAGCTCTTTCAAGCACCATCACATCCAAAACGGCTGGCTAAATTGATTCCGTTACAGGCCCTGCACTTGCTGGTCTAGAGCCAAGGGAACTATGATGTTACGTCATAATGCCATAAACCTTTCATTTGTACCAGCCGGCCAGAATCATTGTGACCAGTGATGTGACTTTTAAGGTGAGACATGGGAGTAAATTTACAGAGGTTAATGGAAATACTGTAAGCCAGTGGTTTATCAATATTTTCCAGAACAATGAAATAAATCATTGCCAAATTGATGCAAACTTTAAAAAATAGTCTATAGTGACTGCAAATGCAAAGACTTTAAAACATGGTGCTGAGCAATTCAGTTCAGAAAATGATGTCAATTTTGACTTGTTTTAGTTAGTACTATCAAACTGTCAACTCACCCGAGGTTTGAGGTGATGTGCAAGATGGTGGTAGCTACAGTGGAGTAACAATGGATCAGGGTCACTCATTTCCTGAGGCCCACACAGGATGTGACCATGTTTTGCTTCCCCTCTTTCTTAAGAACTCTACCTGCCTGTGAGTATCAATAAAGCATCCAGGATAAGGGTCATCTCAGGAATGTCAATTGGAACTGCCTCTTCCTCCTGTCATGCACCGTTCACATCTGTTCTATCCATTGTGTCTTTTCAGTTCACTATCCATTCCAACTCTACACACAGGGATACAGTAGAGGCATTTGTTTGCTCAATTTTCTCAAGTTCTGTATTTCCTAAATATATTTAAATGCATACATAATGCAAACATATTGAAAATTTAACAATATATAAATACAGTAGCAGCACTGTGACATTAAATTAGATATAGTGTAGGTAATGGGTTATTGCATTGTCATGAAATGCAATCAATACTGTCCTCTACTTATTCTAAATGCTGTTGTGACACAGTTTATATTACTGTTGAAGCTGAGTAAAGCTGTCATAATAAAGTATTTTATAAAAATCACATATTTTTGTAATGTGAAAGTAATATGTGTAATGTGTCTGTCGTGGTTCATATTATAGCCTAGCAGACATAGACTCTACATAGATACTATTTTCTGCTGCTTAATGTGGTGAATATAGGTGATTGTAAATCCACCATTTCTCCTCTATCATTTTGCAACCAGGTCTATTCTCTTTAATCCCATCTATCCTCAACCTTGGCCAGTGGAGCCTGAGCCCGGCTAGTTAAGTCAAGGCATTATTACTAATCCGTGTAGCACAGTAGCTCAGCCTAGTAGCCGTTCTGTTCTGTCACCCTGCTACAGCTGTATGGTATGGGAGGGGAGGGGGGCACTGCCCAGGATGTCTAGGAATAGAGGGATGGACTGTGTTGGTGTGGCAGTGCTATTATGCAATAGTAGCACCATAGCTGGCTTTGGTTGAAAATTAGCACTGTTGTGTGTGTATGTGCACATATGGTTTGCACATAGTTGATTGTGAGCAATTCTTTACGCTTCCCTGGGATTTCTTCAGTTTCCCCAACTGACAGCATGAAATTGTGGTAAAGCATGAGAAATGGCAATGCAGAGGAAATACATGAGCTGAAGTCCCTTCTACCCTGCAAACGGTTTCATCTTTAGCTCAGTAAGAATAATGTATTTTGGTTTTTTATTTTTTGTTGTCATGCAAACTCAGGTCCTTCTGGGTCAGTTTTTTTCTGTTGGCACGTCTGCCTGTGTATTAGTAGGCATTAAACCGGCCTGCAGAGCTCGGTGATGCAGTGACTTTTGTGAAAATACAATAACCAAAGTTATTGATGGATGATTTTACAGAATCCTGTCAAGTCTTTTCTTTTACTCTTTATAGTTAATGATGATTAAGTTTGATTTAGTTGTGTTTGTGTTGCAGTGACTGATCCAAAAAATTCTCAATAACTGTCAACAAGCAGTTGTTTTGAATTTTGAATGGTTAATTGTACAAAATAATAATAACTGAAATACATTGTGGAGGAAAAGTGAGCATTTTCCAGGTATAGGGAAAAGGAAGACAGGAGAGGACTATTTGCACAGTCAACTATTAGCACAGCTGCAGAGGAAGAGAAGAAAATGTAATTCATAAACACACCCATTATTTAAATTAATTTTTCTACCTGGAGACCTTTGTGGAAGAGGTTTTCTTTTTTTAAATGCAGTGAGGGTGTACATTTTTATTAGATTTTATTATTACAGTCAACAATAAACATTATTTATACATTATTTTTATCTTATAATTTCTTCAGAGGGTGTATATGTAAGAGTATATTGCCCATTGAAGCATTTCACCCTACATTCTGATTAGGTCTGCACTCCTAAAACCTAAAACAACACTGCTAAAATGAATCAAAAAGTAACCTGTGAGAGTAATGTCACATGTAAGTTTTGTTCACTTCCGCTGACTTTCAGACCGTTTGCAGTCGACGTCTGTCCATTTTTGGTTTTAAAGGAATTTATAAAACTTGTTGTAAAGCTTTTATTGTAATTCAAATAAGTGCACATAAATCAGGTAAATAACATAAATGTTTGTTTCTTTTTTTCTTTGGTTTCTTTGGGGTGTTGTAGGGGAAACACCGCAGTTTATCAGATGTAGATATGAACCTCAAATTAATGGTAAAATTAAGCACATTAACTCTTCTCCTTTTCTGGCATTAAATTTTAATTCTACGAAAGGAACACTGAAGGCTAGGAATACTTAAAACCCGCTCTCTCATTACAGTGACTGGGTACAAGGTCTAATGTTGCATAGCGGGCATTACATGAGCTATTTCCCTGCTTTCATTACCGAACTGAAACCATTCGGTTAACAGTGTCCTGGTTTTCTCTTTAATTTCAAGGTCTGTTACATGTCTCACTGAAAACAGAATTAGCTGTCAATAATTTAGTTTTAAAATTATTATGCTGCAGTTCCTTACTTCCTATTTCTGTGTCTGAAAAGAAAGAGGATCAACTGAATAAAAAGAGATCACCAGAACGGTAGCATCATAAGCTAAAAAAAAACATTAACCTGTCTCAATAGCAATGTTTTTTGCCGGGAAATAAGACAAATTAGCAGACATATTTATGTTATGATTAGGTATTAACTCATTTTCAGTAATAATCTGTAGTATTAAAATTGCATTGCATAGTTAAACTGTACAACTTTACAACACTGTAAATAAGCAGTATTATGCTGTGCCAGGTGTTGAGCTTTCTGGTGTTCAATAACTGACTTCATTACCACAGCACCTCTTCAACAGCTGTTCTAACACCTGCTGATGTCGCAATTTGCTCTTTGAACGTTAGTATAAATCATAAGTTACTCTCTGCTTCTTATTTTACTGCAGATCATAAAGATGAAGATGCAAGCATACAATAGTTAAAATCCAGTGTTATATTAGGGGACGGGAATAAACTGGTGATGATGATTGTTCTGTGATCCAGACAAATATCTGCCATAGTGATTCAGGGGTAGAAGCAAATTAAGGGCAACAGCCTCAGGCAAAGTCTGTTCATCTGTCTGTCCGTGTTGCATGGTATGAACAGTAGCCTGAATATGCTCTTGAAAGATTTTTTTTCAGAATAAATGAGCCTCGCAAAGTAAAAATGAGCAGTTTATCAGTGGCTATCGGAGCAATCACATTATTTTGCGACAGAATTTTTATCCGTATTGTTCCTTTGCCAGTGAACCTTCATTTAAGCAGTTAAATGAGTGGCAACAAATCCCCCTCCAGCACACTAGTGTTAAATATCAAATGTCAGTCATCACTGTAAATGTTATCATGCTTTTAAGTACCGCTCTTTCAGCATGTTTAAAAAATGATTCGGTTCAATAGATTTAAAAAAAAAAAAAATTGGTGGTGTGTTGCTGTGACCAATTAAAGGAACATTGCACCCCAAAATAAGAGTGTTATTTTCAGTCTAAGAATAATTACTTTTATATTATTTTTTGTTGTTAGCTATAGTGTAACAAAGATTTTAAATGAACAAAGATGTAGCTAAACATCTTAATACATGAGAGCAGTTTGAAAATCATAATAAGACTGCATTAAGACCGAATTTACACTTTTTTATTTGCAGCTAGTTTTGTAAGTCCTCTACATTTTTTTTCTACTCCAAGCTTTAGTAAAACTGAAATGTTTACATTACAGCGTGCATGCTTCATCTTCATGTGGTAATATACAATAAGTTGCTGGTGTTGTCATATGTGGCAGTTAGATGACTATGACCAGCAGGACATTTAAAGTATTCATTTTCTTTCCCATATCCCTGTTCCCCTCCCACAGCCCAGTGTTTTGATAGTCAGCTATATCGAGTCTGCAAAGGCGGCGGCCCAGTTTGGCTTCTACCAGAAGGCAGAATGGAAACCAGACGACTCCATGATAGCTGTGGCGGTAAGTGCACCACTCTACCATCTTATCTCATATTTGTTCACACCACATGAAGTTCTGACACTGAGAAATTTTATCCTCAAATGTTACAAATCAACTATAGTTCAGTATTATATTATGATAAAGCCACTAGACATCACCAACACTATGATTATGTTTCATGTGATTGTAATATTGATGTTAAATGATTCTTGATATTGGGCTTCCTCAAGCAGCCCATTTATCAATTTCTTTTGCCAGTTAGGGTCGATTAGAGTAGCACATCAGAATCACACAGTCAAAGTCATAATGGATAAAATGATTACTTGAATTATTGCACCCGTGATAATTTGTTCCTGGACAGTTGAGTATTTTTGGGAGCGGCAGCTTAAACTGTGGTGCACCATCAGTATTGTTAAAATTTAAAATAGGGTTGTTGATCACCCACATTATTTCTGGAAGCGACTTGTGGCCATATCTGACTCAAGTGAAGAATTCAATCATCTTTGTAATCCACACACAGTATGATGTTGTTGGTGGGAAAAAAAAGTTTATATAAACTATACACATCCATACAGTCCTCAACCCAGTCTCGGTACTTAGCACAGTTGAAATGAGAGCACCTGCACAACAAGCCGCCTTGTTTCACTTGTTGCAGGTGTTGCACTTATCTGAGGGTTCTTACCACCGAGCTACCACCGATGTGTCTCACCTCTTATTCACCTCTTTTCTTTTCTCACCTCGTTCTTTCCACTCTTTGTAACAGGAGCCATTCCTCTTACCATTTTGCTAGCACTTTGATTTATTGCATGTGGAGTTTCTGGAGTTAGCGGGTCGAAGATGCTTCAGTAATTACTCACTGACAATAGAACTTTATCTGGATTCTTCTGCTATACAAAAGCACGCCGGCAGTTTCCTTGTTGCTGTACTGCATAAAAGTAGAACGAGCATGACAAATGCTTTAAAGAGGGAAATGAAAGTGTAGCTGCACGTCTCTAAACAGCAGTTTGCCCTATTTATTTCTGTTCTGCTAAATTCCAGATACAAGGAAGGTATTCCCGTGGCAGTGAGAGCAGAACTGACACACAGTCTCTCTCTACAGAGCTCTCTACATTGTGTTACAACTTCACTTTCAGTCACACACAGATCGTACGATGTGCAGCAGTGGGAAGATAATGTGAAGTTAGAAGTTTTAGGTGCTGTAAAGTTACTGTAAAGAAAAAGAAAAAATGAATAGATAAAGATGATAGAGAATTGTAACTGATTCAGTGTAAATAATCTTTCCATTCCTAGTCTCATAGTCACATGGGCATCTTATTAATTAATTGCTGGTCATATGATCTGACTAGTCGGAAACACTAGGTACACTGACCGGACTTCTCTTCAATCAGGAAACTGTTAGGAACTCTGCAAAAGGAATGCGATACCTGAAGCTAGACACGCTTTGACTTGCATTGTCATCACTTCAGGTGTGCATCTCGCAGAAGGCCACCAGTAGCTCCAGGTTTAGAGCTGCCAGATTGGCGACTTAGAAAACAATATGAGCTCTAAATGTTGTAATTTGGTCATATACTGCACTATCTGAAAGTGCACAGTTGGCTCTTAAAGTTAAACCCAATTGGATCCAACAGGAACATCCTGAAATTGCCAAATGACAGTAATTTGTAGATAAATCAATAAGGGTCACTAAACAGACTGGCCTGTCACATTTCAAGATGATAATACTCAGTTGCTTCAGTTACACTCTGCTTCTTATCTACATCAGTGTCACAATTCGTCCTCTGCTGATCCCAGTACTTTCTGTCTGACTGTGAGTCAATCAACTCAAAGTGAAACAGTAGCTCTCTCTCAAACAGGCGGTTGTTGTTCTGGGTTTTATAACTGCACTGTCAAAGTAGCCAGATAGTCTCTTTGGTGTACAAAGTGGTGGTGAGGTGGGGCGTCAATCACCTTTGCCCTTGAACCTTGACCTCATTCTTAACAGGTCAGGCTTGTGGGTGAGCTTTATGTTGGGAACTAAAAGGATCTAAAGGATCTAGCTACCTCAGCTCTTTTGGGAGATAGAGAGGGCCTCATTTTTTGTGTGTGTTTTGTGAATCACTTGAAATCTACCCGAATGCTGAACATGATGGGAAGGGAACACACCGCCAGTTTTTTTTTTCCCCCTTTTTTTTTTTTTTTTCCTGTTGAAATGATGATGAAAATTCTCCTCCAGGATCTTCCTTCCTGTCGTTATAAATCCATCCTTGGGTAAACTCTGGAGATGAAGCCAAAACCAAAAGAATATGTAAATTATCAGCCCACAAAGCTTAAAAATTCATGCTCATTTCCATGAAGATGAAGTGATGATGTTCTCACCAGCATGTAAGCCCACACAAGCTTAGTGATGTTAGTTTAGCCAGATTTCTCCTCCGCTATCAGCCTCCAGTTGGATCATCATATCTATTGCAGTTCCGTTCCCTGACCATATCTATTTTTCCTGAAAATCTATAACATGAAATGTAGATAGTAATGGGTATGACTAGATTTTATGCATGCAGTAAAATATCCACTTATTATCATTTTCAATCAGCTGTCAATGTTTACACCTTTTTTTTTCCAGCAGAGTGTCCAGACCTACATTGCTTTGAAAAGTGAAAGTCCACTATCCATTGACAGCTATACTGACCTTGTTGTGTCCAGTCTTTATAACAGAGGCTCCACTGAGGTCAAGAGGAAATGCTGCACTATTTGCTCATAATATTAGTGTATAAACAGTGGTGGTGTTCATAGAGAGACAGCAGGTTGTGATGCCCACAGGCAGCAGAGTGTCCCTCAAGGCAGCAGAGTGCATCATGGCTGGATTTACTGAGATGCTATTTTCAGGATGGCACATTAATTATTTTCTTGGTGGAATATAAATCACTCTTATCACATGTAATCCCTGGTAATGAGTCCTGTGTTGAGCTACTGTCTTGAATACATAATGTGAGTTCAGAGAGGGAACAGGGGGATGCTTCATCTGCTGTGTCAAACATGTTGAGGTAGACAAAGGAGCCTGAGACGTGGTAATGAAATCAGCCGGTTTATCTTAGGATCATCATGTAAATAAACAGAAAGCTTATGTTTACATGTGAGTAATAGAAGCACTGATTCAGCTGGTTGCTGTTGCTTGTGGTCTAATGCCTTTGTTTGACATAAAATGCTAACTTAATGACAATCATTTAGTTCTAACGTTCATAAGAAACAGAAGCAGCACAGCGTTGATAAAGCCTTGATAAAGAATATCTCAGAAAGAGCACTTTGACACAGACGAGCAGTGATAATGAGAGCCAGATGTGTAGTGACGTAATGCACCGAAAAATATGACACTCCACCTTTTGCAAAATTGGGGACAGCTGAACTTCATGGTACATCAACCTCTGACATTTTCTGTTCTTGTTACCATTACTCATGATTGTTATGCTGAGCACCCAGCAGCAGCCAAGTTAACTGTGTGGAGGAAGTGTCTCATTTAGTAATCTCACACAAGGCAAGTGCCCGAGTCAGCAGATGACTCAATCAGCTTCCAAAGGCCATGTGACCTGCAACACATAGGACAACTGCCAACACACAGAACAGCAGCAGACGGCATCAAAACAAACCGCACAAAGAGAATCGATTAATTAGAATCGTTAGCGTATACCGCTTTGTGTTTGCTTTTTGTTTTGTATTTGGACTCTGCGAGCTGCCGGGACTGTATAAGTGTTATTAAGAAAGTTTGAATGAACACGGCTCTATTAGAGTCTGTAAAACCTGATCGTGTATGAAAATACAGCACGTGTCTGAGAATAATAAATTAGCCATGATTAATACCATAACTAATACTGGGTTTTCCTCATATAATCATGTGTGTCGATTTAGTGGGATAATCTGTCTTTTCATATTGTGGGACCATAATATTATTGTAAAAATGTTTGTGCTCTGTGGTTTAGCAGCTTCTCCATGAACACACCATATTATTTGACTTCTTGTTTCCACACTTACAATGTGCTGGGTCAGAGTTTTTCTTATATTTACATTTGGAAATTTAGCGTATGGCTGTTTTTTATATTAAGTAATTAAAAAACAGGGCTATACATTACTTCTTGCAAGCCTGTATCTGAGCAGTTCAGTGTAATGCAGTTTAGTTATGCTCATTAAATATTTCATCAAAAACCTCAACCGAGATAATTTTTTGTAAACACTGGCAGGAAATCCTGTCAAGGGCACAAGATGCTGTTTAGAAGTCAGTGTGTCAGGCAGCAGTACGTGTTTGTCCCAAAACACTACCACTTGTCCTTGAAGCCATTCTGTTGAAAATAATGTTGTTAACGTTGTTAAAGGGGCTGCAACACGTACAGGCCTCTTTGTGCAAAAGGACAACGTCAGTATGACATAAATGTTTCGATTCAAGTATTATTTAAAAAAAAAAAAAGAGTATTAATATACAGTATTTGTGGCTCGGTCAGAAAGGTTTTCAAAAGTCCAGAGAATGCCCTGGAAATTAAGGCTGTTGGAAAAACAATGGACGGAAATTTTCAGTGGGCAATGCAGTTTTCAGAGGTCTCTAATGGTGTCGTGTAAATGCTTTGACTGCTAGTTCATGTCAACAAAAAAATGGCAGATTGAAGATTGAAGTTGTGAAGGTTGCATCATTTATTAGAAAATATTAGTGGGTTAACCTCTTGGCCTCTATCTCTGCCTCTCTCTCAGTCCAATCAACCCTCCCTCTTGTAGTGGTGCCAAAGTACACATGAGTGAATGCTGTGAATGCGTCTGGGAAAGCAATAAGTCAGGCCCAGTCCCGGGCCCACCCAGCCAAACACAACAGGGAGCGGGTGCAGGAGATACCAAAAATACCAGGGCATACTTGTTCACTCACTCACCCGGGTACCACAAACAGAGTTTGGTTCTGACTCTGAAAACTATTAAAAGTTCATGCGGGTAGGAGTGGAGTTACTCTTTGCTTGTGTGACAAAAAAATGTGTCAAAATACCGCTGTCACAACCACAAACTGTGTGTCTTTTACAACAGAAATCCCTCTTCAATACCAACATTGTTGCTGGCTAAATGTGAGCCGCAACCTTAACTGTAAGGAAGCTTTCATGCCCTCATGATCATTAGTCCCTGACGATTGTCTCAACTTTAATCATTTCATTTCATCAAATTTGATTTGCCCTTTGGGAGAATGTCCTTCTCTTGTGTGGTGTTTTTACTTTTCTTTCTTTGGGTTCTTTGCACGACTTGCACTTGCTGTCAAACAGGAAATGCTTTGTTAAGTTTGACTCCAGTCTCATAACACTCAGTAGAAGTCAAGTCATTGTGAGATCTGCTGACTAGCAACTGTTCTTCTAACTCCAGTGACTTGAAGTTCTGTTTTTTAAATTTGAGTTGCATTTTCTTCGCCTGTAACTTCTACTGAGCTGCACTGAAGTAAAGCAGCTAAGCCTGAAATCAGTGTTGTGTCAATATATTTCCCCTTACCTAAATCTGACCCCAAACTTACCACAGCCCCAACCACTTCTACTCTGCTCAGCCATTAGAAGTGGGTGATACCACAAAATTTGGTTTCGATCATTACAAGTGGCGTATTAATATGAATTCACTCCACAAATCATGACATATTTCTCTTCTTTACATGACGCTACTTTAGCTGCTTTGAACAATAAAAAGGTATAAATATTGCTAATGATGTCAATGACCCTGAGCCTGGTTTTATTTGGTAAACATATATTAATCACCACCAAATAAAAAGGTCATCACTGGGCACATGCACACACCAGCAGGAGAGGTGCCACTAGTTCTGTGGAGCAGACCATTCACCCTGTCGCACAGTCACTCTCACTCACAGGATGACGCCCGTTTCACATGTGCAATTGACTCCATTAATGCTCCGGCAATTTTACATGTTAAAAAGAACCTAAGTTGTTTTTCTGTCCAAGCGCACACATGGTTTGGATGACATATAAAGTACATGTCTGTACTAGCTTCATTTTTTTTTTTCCATCTCCAAGAACCCATAACTTTTCTCACCCTCATTAGTATTGTAGTTTAATTATACGGTGAGCAGACTTGAAGAAGCCGGGACTGCAAAACAATAAAGTTCGGCGTTACCCAGGCAGTAGTCCTTACCAGCTGTTTCCCAGATGTTTGGCTGCTCACACACCCTGCAGACCTTGAGGCTAACGTAATCACCCTCCTAAACCGTGGCTAGGACTATCTTTAGCTAAGTGTGTGTGTCTGAGACAGAGTACAAGAGAGAGTAAAAGCAATTGAAAGAGTGAGAGGGATGGACATTTTTGTGTGGCAGGAGTCAAGACAGGATGAAAATCTTTAAACAGGGGAAATAGTTTTTAGTATTTAGCTCTTCTTGTGTGTTTTGGGATCTATCCGAGGCCAAAATGTTCCGTCTCTGTTTTTAGACCCACACAGCAGCACTCAGGAAAGTGTTTTCACCAAAGACTTTTTACAGTGACCAAGACTTGCAGTTTTTTGTATTCTGACTTTTTGTTTCTGGTCTAAACCAAATCCAATATATGCATTACTACTAGGTCTTCTTTTTCTGTAATATAATTTAATTTGAGAAACATAAAGAAGAAGAAGAAACATAAATTGATGGTAATGAGGCGTATCAGCTGTCTTATCATTCTTAAGCCAAGACTACCTGACAGCTGTGGGCTTTCAGACCATTTTCAGTAGGACTGCAGTTACAGATGCACATCACACATCTTTGCTCTGCCACTGCATGCTTGCTTACTTATACTTGTTAGCAGTCCATGCTGGTAGCTACTATCCCACAGCAAAAACACATGGGATATTCGTTCAGTTAGGAATGTTGCATGCTTTTCTGCCCAATATGTTTTTCAATGACAGCCACTGGGTTCCACTAACGTCTGTGAATAGTGTGAGCGATCACACTTTGTTTAAAAGTGCACTCAGCTTCAGGGAACCACCGCAGATAAATCCACATGCCCCTGTGTGTGGAAGTCTGGAGCTTGTTTAAACATGCCAGAAGGAAGGCTTCAGTACTCTATTACACTATGTATAGTTTTCTGATGACTTGCCTCTTTCTCTACTTTGAAAGACTTTCAAAGTCTTTCATTCTACTTGCCAGCCCGAACTAGAGTAGTTACCACCAGTCAGCGTTTTCCTCTTCATTTCTATTTGTTTGTGTTTTACAGCAGCATAAAGTCGGTCCTTTGATGTTCCCCTCTGTCAAATGCAGCATCAAATCCTGATAGTTGGTTTAAATAGTGTTAAAGTGCAAACTGAAGAGGAGGAAGTGTTACGTGACAAGAGCTAAGGCCCTGTCTTGAATCCTATAATTACAGTATCACTCTATTATGTGCCTCTCATATTCTAATTATTGGATATGTATAAGTGCCCACAAGTTATTAGGAGAACCCAGGTTAAAGCAGGACATCATTAAATATATTTTCAT
This sequence comes from Seriola dumerili, assembly GCF_002260705.1. Taxonomy (NCBI): domain Eukaryota; kingdom Metazoa; phylum Chordata; class Actinopteri; order Carangiformes; family Carangidae; genus Seriola; species Seriola dumerili. Next base: position 360,608 of record NW_019175347.1, read on the forward strand.
CTACTGCAGTAATCTGAAACCCACATGTACATACACTAAGACTCTAGTCAAATATCTCCCCTGCGACATCTTGCCCCACCTTATTTCTTAACCAAGGCTATAAGTGAGTAGCATGGTGTAGGAAAGCGAGGTTTATTGATTACATTTAAAGAATCAGGTTACCTTGGCTTGTTTACCACAAATGACATAATTTTAATATATGGGTTCAGTCAGGTAGTTGTTTTCTGATGTTGCCAGTATGAGGAAGCGAGAGAGAGGCCCGTCATATGGTTTACTGGCCCTTGACAAATCAGTGAATAAGCCTCTTGTTTGTATGTTTTGTAAAGCGGGGCCTCTGATTGGCATTGCGGTTCTGTATCTGCAGTAGAAACTGAGCCCGGTCTTGGCATTTGTGGATGCATCCTATTTTGCAGACTCATGAAAGGCTCTTGAGTGTGCCACCATCTGGTTTAGGAGCTGCAGTTCCCATTTGTCAGAGGACAGAAAGAGAAAAGTTTTTCAACTTCCTCAGTGCTGGGCCCTTTTGAATCTCACTGCCTGCGTGTTTTATTGGGCTTCAGTTGACAATGAACAACCGTCCTGCCTCTTCTTGCGTCATTATCTCTGCATGTGTGAACGTCCCAGGATCACCAAGAGTCCCGGAGATATAGGATGCGTCTCGACAGTGGCCTTCTTTCTTTATCTCTCTTCTCTTTCATCCACTGTTTTACACTTATCTGAGAAGATGAGTTAAAGTAAAGCTAATCATAGTCTCATGAAAAGATGAATGGGCGTGTAAATGCTTTCATGTATGTGGTGTGATCAAACTAGACATGAAAGGCAGGAGATGTTGAGAGTGGGAGACACCACTGAAGTTTTCCCTAGGTTGCCAAATAGTTTTCCCGCCCCTCCCCCTCCCATCTTTGATACTCCACTGAGATTCCCTGCCTCCTGTAATTGACATGCTTTTGAAGTACAGTAGCTTGCTAGTCACACTCACATTTCCTTTCTGAGCCCACACGGCCCCTCCTCTGGGAGGGAAGCCTTGTTGGGATGTGTGAGTGTATGGGCTCAGCTCAGCGGGGGGGCTCCTGGGATTGAAGACTTCACATTGAAAGGACTTCAGAGTTATGAAGTGAATTTTCCTCCCAACTTTTAACTGGTTATATGCTAGATACAGAGTTTCTGCTGGCCTATATGCGGTTTCTTTTACGGCTTGATTTCTGCCGCCCCCCCATCCCCCACCCCCCCCTCCCCCCAGTGATGATGGTTGGCAGTCAAGCCATGGAAAAAAATATGTATTCATGTGTGAGAGTTTTTGTGTGTCTATAAATGTCCCATTGACTTTTCTGTCTGTTTTGGTGCAGCTCTGGAAACAGCTGCAGTTTACATACTCTAAACTTTTCTTGTTGTTGAAATAACAAATCCAGAGAAATGCTCTGCCTTGATGGAGGTCTGCACTCCTTGAGTGCTTGTTATTGTTTATATGTGGACTGCATGAGCATATTGGGCTGTAATATCTAACTAGGTCATTGTAATGAGAATGTGTCCTACTGTGATCATATTAACTATATATAGTGCGAACATGAGAATGAGGTGGTTGTCGTATCGCTGTTACCTCAATGCACAATGGCTTATTTCAACAAACAGTGTAACAGTGACCTCTCCAGTCCACTAATCTCACTTTGATTCACTTACCCAACAAATCAGACTCTTTATAGACACTGATGCATGGGAAATCAAGTACAGCTTGTAATCAGTAGCACCTTGTTTATGATATAATTATTCCTCAGACCAAACCACTTAACACATGGTCGTTTAGTACGTTATCACTTGATAAGCAACAGTCCTGTATTTTTCAGTATGTTACCAATCCAGTGTTTCCTGCGTTATCTTAAATGTCAACCAAAGGACTGAATCAAAGTATCAGTGTTTACATAGAGAAGTGTAATGCCTGTAGCTGATGTGAGGTATGTATCACACAGGGTGTATTAAATCATGAATGCGTACATCTCTGCGAACAACTTGTAGGTCTCTCTTGAGAGGAGGTTGAGGTTTGTGTCAAGGATGCATTACATGTTTGCAGAGTGTTTTTCACTTTAAGTAAATATTGTCTTTTGAAAGTGGTGGTTTTATCTACAAGTGTGCAGTTTATCACTGTCATCGTGTTGAGTAGTTAAGCAATAACACGGAAATCTTTTTGTTTGTGAAGCATAGAAACTTCATACGACGGGAAGTTAATTTAACGCGTCACTGCGCCACATCTGGGCCCGTGTGGCTGATGTTTGACTTGTATGTTGACCCTGTCATCGCTGTCTGCCTCAACAAATATGTGAACTGTAATGTTTGCATAAAATTTCTGTGTCGGAGACAAAGCTTCGAATACTGTGCCGCAACTATTACATGATTCATGGGAATGACCACAACACCAGTTAACTTTATTGTTGTGTTATTACCATTATCAGTATTCAAATTATCCCAATAAATGATCTCTGTGTAAATTTTAAAAAAAAAACAATAGAACAAACTTCTTCAGTCGCTGACAAATTCTTGTCTTTCTGAAGTAGATTTTATGCCTGTTCGAGTGTTGTTTAGCAGTTTTTGTCTTCGTGTGCATCAGCAGCTTTGTGGAGCTCCAAGGCCGCTGATGGATTTAGCAGGCCTCAGTCTTGGCTCCCTCTCTCGTCTCTGGCTGCGGTTGCTCTTTTCTAGTCAAGCTTCATGTTGCTGCTGGCTTTATCCTCTCCCTGACTTGGGTTCTCTCATTGCTGTGGTGATGTGTTGGCCTGCTACCAGCAGCGCTGTCACCGCACTAGAAAAGTCAAGGGTTACTTCAGTGCGCTGCCACAAAATATGAGCAAAACAACGGCATACAGTGAAGCGCAGCTGAATAAAACATTGTCAATGGTCGAATCATGGTTTGTGTGTCGAACTCACTCTGGTTCTAGGTGGTTCTGTTACATGACAGAAGTGTTTTCATGCACAGCCGTTGCAAAACCATGGGACATTATTGCTGACATTGGAGTCTGAGTCCAGATCAGGTTTCGTGTCATGTTTCAGTCTACAGGCTCAATTTCAGCAGTTTCCCTGACAGCACCGTGTGTGTGTGTACTTGTGGAAAAAGTCCTCCTGCAATATCAGCATGCAAATATTGTACTTAACTATTATTTTGACATTATAGATAGTGTGAGCGTCTCCACAGAATGGAGCCTGGAGCGTGTGTGTTTCAGCTTTTTTTAGATGCTGACAAATTTGTTTTTGAGCATCATTATCAGTAAAAGCAGCAGTGTGTACCTGCATATATATAGTCAAGGGGTTGATGCAGTACATAATAACAGGCTAAATAGACTTATTTAAATGCAGTTTTTTAGCCTAAGTAAATTCAGTCTTCAGAATTAATGAATAGGCAGCTCAGCCTGTTCAGGCCCATGCAGTGCAGGAAAATGTCAAGCAACATTCCCTGTGAATACAAATGTTTTGTCTGTGACAGTGGTTGTGTTGCAAATATTATCCTTTATAGGTTAATACATAGGAGACATAGAAAACAAACTGAGCATGAAATACCCTAAAATACTGATCAAGACTCCTTGCTGATGAGCTTTGGCTAGTAAAAATAATGTTACAAAAAATGTTTGTCATGGGATTCAGATGGACTTTGCCAAATCAGGCAACTTTACATTGAATAGTACATGTGTGGGATTTTGTTTTCTTGAGATAACCAGCATGATCAAAGGTCCTGTTTTAACAAGGACGCACTGCCTCATCGATATGAAGCAGCCAAAACTGAGTCCAGCAAATATCAACCAGTTACAGGGGAGCAGTGACTGTTGTTTTAGACCCAAAGCTTTAATCAAACGCCTATCACTAAGTAAAGAAACAGTAGCAGCAGTTTAGACCTACATCTACATATGTATCTGGGGTTGTGTTGGTCATATATGTGCAGATAGCTTACTGTATAACATGTTCACATGATTCTTTTAACAGTGCTGTTTTTCAGTCTCCCTCTCTACTCTGCAGATGATGTTTATATTTACTGATAAACCCCTTTCCTTCCCTCCAGTCCCGTCATTATTTCTCTCCTTGGCTGCCTGAAAAGGAAGTGAAAGCATTTGCAAGTTTGTGATGACATTTAAGTGATATAATTTAATTTTACTTTTAAATTCCCAGTCTAATACCTATTCATTTTCACAGTTTCTCAGTGTCTTATACTTCTCTTTCCATCTCCCTGTGCGATAATAGAATAGTTGGAGAGCAAATAAACTGATCTGTTCTTTTAGTGACACGTCTTTTCTCTCTTTTTTTCAGACTGCCAAAGGCTACATCCTCCTGTTTGATGTGCTGGGTGGAGGGGATGACAAGTACCTCTATGAGCCTGTCTATCCAAAGTGAGTGCCGCACACACACAGACTGACACACACATTCATGCACACATGCTTATGTAAAATGAGCCGAGTGAAAGGGGCCAAGCTGTAGCTTTCAGGGACGCCACACCATCATAAAATCACGTGTCCCTAAAAGAGCCATTAAACCATCGTTATTATGAATGTTATGCTACCTGTAATGTTATGTTGGTTGAATGTTGCATGTACAAAACACAGCTACTGAGCAACACTCTTTATTTATTTGTTGTTTACATCAATCAGTTGAATCGGCAGATATCCTAATTTCTTGCTACTCTTATTACTGCTAATGAGAAATCATAATAACTTTGCCGTTATAAACAAACACAGGAATGAATTTTGACAAACATTTAGCTCCAGCTACTTTTTTTTTTTTCTTTTTTACCCTTTGGGTATTTTTTTTTTGCACTTTGAAGAAAGTGTCAAGTTCCTCATTACACCCAGAGTGGGAAGCCAGAGTAGTCTCATCAGCTGGCAGCTGTCCGTCAGCGCAGCTGGAAAACAATGCCAGAAGTAATACAAGAGCGCTTTACTACTAAATCCTCTCAGGTAGCGTGTGAGTTTGCTGAGGTTGGTTGATGAAAGCAGGTAGTGAAATTTTAGAGGCTAATTGCTGCAGCAGTTATCACAGCATTATTAATGTGACCTATGTGGACCACCCCAAGACTACACCCATATGTGGATTGGAGCCTGGCTGCAGGGATTAAGTGTATTGAGGTTGAGCCCTGTTGGCGCTGCAGTCCATCCCAAACGTGTTTATGGGGTTGAGGTCAGGGCTCTGTGCAGGCCATGTTATTTATGGACCTCGCTTTGTGTATGGCTGAACAAATTAGGAAGCATGCTGTTGTCTAAAATTCCCTTTCACACTGCAGCATGAAGTTCTCCCTTAAAACAAAGGGTATCCAAACCATTAAAAAATAGCCTCTCTGCAGGCTTTGCTGTGTTCAGTTCCTTTGTATCATTCAAGCATCCAATGTCGTGTGCCTGTATGCCTTTGTGTCTGCAGTGTGTGTGTGTGTGTGTGTGTGTGTGGATGTGTGCCTCTCACATTCCTAGACAGCATACCAGCAAAGTTTGGACAAGTCTGGGCATATCAAGCAAGCTTTTTTCAGCCCTATGAGTTGCATTTTGGGTGTTCGGCACTTCTCTTCACACGTCAGTAAAACTAATATATGTATCTGTATTAATGTGTTTGCACAGGGGAAGTCCTCGTGTGAAGGTGACCCCAGGTTATAAGGAGGAGCAATGTGCCCCCGCTCTGTCTTTAGAGATGAAGAAGCCTGTGGATCTGGAGGCCCCCATCACCAGGTAAATGCTCTACTATTGTCCTTTGTCTCTCTCTGGTTCAGTGTGTTTCTTCCTGTTGCGTCTGCCTCCACCTCACCCTCACTGTTGATCTTGCATGTGTCATCAAGTTCACGTGCACACATACTGAAACCAGCAAAAGTAATGCTCACTGTGTACTGTAATTCAAGAGAATGTTATTGTTTTGTTTACATTTTCATATACACGATGTTTCTCTCTTTAATAGAAAGTCTTCCATTAAAGGCTCTGAAAGCTACACAAGTCAAAACAAAATATACGTGTTATCCTAATACATTTTGTGCTGTAGATTTAAAGCCTGTAGCCTACACTGACCTCGGGATTTGAACTGCATTTACATTGTTTTTGTTCTGCTCCCCAGTGGGTATTTAAAGAAATTCCACCATTGTTGTAGCTTCTACTCGTGACCTGCACTTCGTGTCTCTGTGGAGGGCGTTTGGCTCAGAGTAATGGCTTGAAAAATTCTCTTCTTTGTCTCATGGGAAGTCAGCATTGGCAGTTAGAGATGGCTGAGGTGCAGTGAGAAGATATGCTTCTCTACTCTGTTAGTCGTAAACAGTCCTGAGAAAGAGTCCTGCAGAGGAATGTACGTGAATCTGGAGCATCAAGGATTCAAATCAACCTCGAACAATTTTTGAACAAATTTTTAGGCTTTAGAACAAAATTTTCATCACTGTACGTCAGTCTAGGTCATCAGTTTAATGAGACCCATAAGCCGCCAAGCTCATTAAACATAATTTAGTTATGACATAACCTGACTACGTTTGCTCGCAAGTCGATCTGCAACATTGCTATCATCCTGATTAAAGCGTTTCATAATGTTGAAGTCAGTATCACCGATGCAGTAGAAAGGCAGATCTATTTCCAGTCTTTTGGCCGTTGTAACACATTGTGCTTTTGTCAAAAAAACACCTTTCTGCACCCTGTTAAATCACAAAGGTCTCACACCGCTTTCACAGCATCGCAAGTTTTTCTTAGCAAATCATCCAAATTCCATAAAGGCCTATAATAAGCTAAATGCACACTGTGAAAAAAAACACCAGGAGATCCCTCGTTCATTGTTACCATAGAAGCTTGCTGTTGTTTAAATGGCATAGTTCTCAAATTATAATACAATTGATGAGAAGAAATAACTAAAGCCAAGGAACAACATTTATCTAAAATCTATTAGATAAGAGCCAGTGTCTGCTGTTTTCTTGTTTTTGTGCTTTATGGTGGTTTCAGTCTTTGCTAGTTTCAGTTCCTATTTAGTTTCTTTCCTCTTGTTTTTCACTTTCCCTGTTTTCTCCCCCACATCGTGTAACTTGACGTCTTTGTTTGCTGAATGACAAGAACTGTCACGCCACCAGCTTTCTGCTCAACTTTCTTTTTGTTCATCTCGTGGTTGTATTGTGTGCGTCCTTCATGCCCCTGTGTTCATCCGTCACATCTCCTCATCCGTCTGCACTAGGGTAGATTATAGGGTAGTCAGCTGAAGGAGAGCGCTCTGTCAGTATTTCACAGGCACAGCTTGACGGTTGCAGGAGATGAGTGGGTGTCCCCTGCTGTGAAACTGCCGTAAAAAGTCATTGCCTCCTCCACCGTGCTTTACACTCTTTGTCTCTCTGTGTGTCTCTCCTTTCTGACGTCTGCTTTTCTTCTCTCGGTTGTCCCATTGTGTCATCATCAGTCCTTGGCCTCTCACACTTTTTGGAAGACAATGAAGCGCTATACACACACACACACACACACACACACACACACACACACACACACACAGACACAGTTTGTTCTGTTGTGTGTTAGAAGACAGTAAGACTTGGCACTGTCAGCTATGTGGCCTCATCACATCTGACCAGTAAAACCTTCAGGCTTCACTCAGAGGGCACAGCTGGATGATGACTAGTCCACTGTTTTCTAACACTCTTCTGTTTGTTATCTTGTTCACACCCTTCCTACATACCGCCCCTGTTGTTTTTAAAATTTCTTTTCCTACTTATTCCGCTTTATTTTTTTCTTCTTTTGAATCAAAATGCGCATTTGTGTGTTTCTTCTTCTTCCCACCAGTCTGCAGTCCCTCCAGGAGGACTTACTGGTGTGTACGGCAGACGGCTACCTCCATGTGCTGCACTGGGATGGGATAGGCAGCAATGGACGCAAGGCTATCTGCCTCACTACAATCCCCTTCTCACTAGACCTGCAGTCTGCTCGAGGTTAGACACGTGCACGCAGCTAAACACAGGAGAAGACACCAGAACTGATTCTAGTTGACTGCAAACCACTTACTATTGTTAGGAAATAAATGATGAAGATTTCAATATAAGATGAACAACTTTGTCATTCCAAAAGCCCGTCATTAACTGCAGTTCCTGATTCAGCCTCTTTGTTGTATTGAATACTTCAAACTTCTGTTTGTGCGTGTGTGTGTGTGTGTGTGTGTGTGTGTGTGTGTGTGTGTGTGTGTAGGTGGTCCCTCTCTGGACCTGGAGGGAGTGTATATCCGTTGTATGGAGTATTGTGTGACCCTGGATGGATTCGCTGTGGTTCTGAGTGACGGACGTCTGGGCTTCATCACACCGCTCAGCAACACCATCACTGCAGACGTAAGGACTCTCACCCACTGTTGTTAAACATGCACACACAGTTTCCTAAAGGGTAAACGCAGGGAGCGAACCCAGAATATGAAAAAATGTATGATCATTTTTGCATTGAAAAGCTGATAAAAGCCTTGGCTTATGTTACTATGCAAATGAGCATATGACATTATGACCCCACAAAAACCCCAGAGACCTTTTTTAATCAAGCAAATCCCTGATAGAATAACAAATGTTCTGTTTTCTAATGATAACCAAGCTTTTTGTTTCTGCAAAGAAATTGAATGTTGTGCTGGGCTTTTGTGTAGGTAATAGAACCTGCTACATAGCCACGTTTCAGGGTATCTCAGGGTACAGATGCCCTCTCTGGTCTCAGTAAAGTTTGATTTAATGACAACAGCACCAGTTACCTCAGTGTTCCCGAAGAAAAGAGACAGGACCATTTCTAGAGGAAAAAAAAAAACTTTATGTGGTGATGCAACTTGTGCAAGTCAACAGTTTCTCATATTTTATAAATAAGGCTGCACAATATTTTTTATTTATGTCGTGAGACTATGATTCAGTACAGGGCCTGGAGCTGTTACTTTATCTTGGCTTGATTTAAGCAGTGATGGCTGAATCTGTAGGGTTTTTTTTTCTCAGCATTAACAAGTTGTTCTAAAATCTTGGCTCGAAATTATGTTCTTGAAACTGGAAAGTGGGTGTTGAGGTCATCATTAAGATATGAATGTGTCCAGATATCAATGTTAAGTTGAAATTGCAATCAAGCAGTGTGCTAATAATGTGTGTGTGTGTGTGTGTGTGTGTGTGTGTGTGTGTGTGTGTGTGTGTGTGTGTGTGTGTGTGTGTGTGTGTGTGTGTGTGTGTCCAGCAGCTGCAGGGCGTCTGGGCCGCAGACGTCACTGATGGCACCTGTGTGGCTGTCAACAACAAGTACAGACTGATGGCTTTTGGCTGCGCCAGGTACGTTTCTGTGCAACTGTCTGTCTGTATCTTTACAATACAGTGTTGGGAAGTAAACATTGGGGTGTGTTTGTTTGCATAAGTGTGTTACAGAGATTGATTGTTGTCCGTGTGGTGTGTGTCCACTGTGAGAATCTGTCAGTTTGTGTTTGCAGAGGCTACCTAGTGTGTGCTTGTGAGAAACTCCTCATGGATTGTGCAATCTGCCAGCTTGGCAGGAATCTCTCTTCCTCGCTGCTCCACGCTCTTCCTCTTCATCTTTTTTTTTTTTTTTTTTGTTTTGTTTTGTTCCTTATTGAAACAACATGCGCACTCTGTGCTACAGTTTTGAACTTGAGACTTTTGAACATTATTATCCGTACACCTTTGAAATTAAACTTCCAAATGAAAGTGCTGGTTACTCTTTGCTGTGATTTCTGCCACTAAATGAGCTTAGTGAATGAGTTTAACTAACATATCAGTAGGCAGCAGCTGAAGAAAGTATATTTAAGCCTCTGCAGTCACACACAGTACAAATAAATACCTAGAGCTTGTGTTGTTGGTTTAGGGGTATGTGCATGCATGCGTGTCCAAATGAGTGTGCAGTCAAGTGCTGGGAGTAGTTCCCAGCACAGAAGTGTAGCTCAGAGGTGTTGTGTCAAATTACAGCCACCGGTCACTTGCACTGTAGCTGTTAAAGTGTGTTTGTTCTCATTGCAGTGGCTCAGTGCTGGTCTATATGATAGACACCACAACAGGATCCATGCAGCTCTCCCACAAACTGGAGCTCACACCAAAACACTATCCAGGTATCACCCATATGTATCTCTGTCTTTCACCCTTTTTGTCTCCCTCCTCTCTTCGTCTGTCTCACCCCTACACAAATTCCTCTTTGAGATAACTTGCATTCCTTCAGCTGTCTCCCTCTTGGGTATACATCTTAGTTCACATCTGTTTTAGCCAGACTTCCATAATGGGATTTAAAGCCATAGCTCCACCTAGTGGTTGTAGATTTGACCATCACTGAATCTATTTGTTTCCAAGGAATCTTCAAAAAGCACTTTCATTAAGTTTCCTCAAAACCTCAAGACTTAAGAGTGTTTTTTCCAGTAATGCTAGTCATCAAATGTATTTGTATCCCATATTTATCTGCAATTTTAGCTTTACAAACTAAAAGTGGGATTGTTTCAACAAAGGATTGAACAGCCTTGTGTGAGCACAATCCACTTTTTATTTCAGAGTTCATTCAGTAAGTGGATTGAATTAATTATTTTTTAATTGGTTATTCCATCCATCCATGCAATGGTTATATCATTAGGAATTATGGTTATATATTGCTGGGAAGTATTAAAAACTATTTGATATAAAAAAATACAATAAAAAACATAATAAATCATTCTAAGATGCATCGTTTCCACTGGGTTTACATTGTACATTTCATATTTTAGCCAGTATGACTGTGAAACAGGTATTAAATCCAAGCTCTTTAAAAGCTTTAAATGTAACATGAACCTTGCAGAAACCCTGGTCTCTCCACTGTCTATACAGTGACGATATTATCACTTAGATAGGGGCACCGGCATAGTCTCATACACAGAGAGATAGTACACACAGTGCTCTCCTTCACTGCTTAAATTCTTGGACACTAACTGCAATGTGTGTGAGAGGAGAGGAGCGTTTCACGATTGAAGCTAAACCGTCACAAAGAAGAGCAAAATATCAATTGATTCAATGCCTCAAATACAACCTTGGCAAAAGCATTCAATTCGTATTTTTAACAATGCAGCAATAACCAAAGTGTTCTGAACTCTCCTGTCTTCTCTGATTTCTTTACCTGTTCAGACATCTATAACAAGACGGGTCCAGTCAAGCTCATCTGTTGGTCACCTGACTACAGCGTTGCCATGGTTACATGGGAGTGCGGTGGCCTATCGCTGTGGAGTGTCTTTGGAGCTCACCTCATCTGCACTCTGGGAGAGGATTTTGCGTGGGTGGACACACACACACACACACACACACACATTTATACAGTGTGTTTAATGCAATTTCATATTAACCTTTATTTCTTGTTTCATGTTTTAAAATTCTTTTTGTATTTTTGTGTCCTCCCCTCAGGTATCGTTCTGATGGTACCAAAAAGGACCCCATTAAAATCAGCTCCATGGTTAGTGGAGCTTTAATACTGTCCCACTGTCTGTGTCTTGATGTAAAAAATTTGAATAAAACTTTTGATTCGTCGAGCATATTGAAGACATTCAAGGCCTCAAAGATCATCAAACGAATTGAAATGATATAAAAATAATGACAGTAAACCCGAGTTAAAACAGGTGGTAGGGTAGTGGTTATGTTTTATGGCTAAAATTCATTTCCCACTCAACCCTGTTATTTACAAGCAAATATCTGTTCATTGAAATGGAACAGAAGTAACACAGCCTGAGCACCATTAATTAATTCCATCTTGTCCAATTACAGTAATGAGTTTTTTTGTCATTGCATGTTTTGCATATTAATATTATTTTCCTGCATATTGGTATGTTTTGGGGTTATTTTTCGTTATTTTAATGGGAAAAAAAGTTTGTCCATTACATGTACAATGTGTTTTCTTTCACCATTGTTCATACTGAAACTTGCACTCTGCCCTTTCCAGAGCTGGGGAGCAGAGGGTTACCACCTATGGGTGCTCCCTAACAAGCAAGAGAGGAGGAGGCAGGAAGAGCAGGAGGAGGTGGAGATGGTTGAACCCCCTCATTCCTCCCTGCAGGCCGGCATACTGCAGTTCCACTTTATCAAGAGTGCCCTCACAGTCAACCCCTGCACGGTGAGAGGAATGATCAAAACATAATATCGATTTTGTACACACTCACACTCACACACATACACACACACACACACACTAAACTTTCATGCTCTGTTTGTTGCTCTCTCGGCTGTACAGAGTAACCAGGAGCAGGTGTTACTCCATGGTGAAGATCGCCTCTACCTGACCTGTGGTGACCCCACGCAGGTCCACAGCACCTCTGACTCACACCCGCACACACACTTACACCCATGTGACGGCAGCCCGCTGCATCACCCCCCCAACCCCGACTCCGCTCTCTCTCAGGGACTCAGCACTTTACTGGGACACAAGCACTGGCACGTGGTCCAGGTGAGGAAGCGCAGTTATCACACCTGGTTAGGTGGGATTTATGCAATGGTGAAAACAAATTAAGAGCTGATTGCTGCCTTGATGAGATTATTGAATTACTTCTTGGGATTCAGATGTTTAAAATGCCACCAGTATGGCACAAGCAGGCTACCACAGAATTGAAGCCTCAGGCCACCATTATAAAATCACCAACAGAGGCTTTATTTACACTTTGTCGAACTCTTTCTTTTTGTTTTCCTCCAGATTCACAGCACATACCTAGAGAGCAACTGGCCTATACGGGTAAGTTTGTGTGTGTGTGTGTGTGTGTGTGTGTGTGTGTGTGTGTGTGTGTGTGTGTGTGTGTGTGTGTGTGGGTGTGTGTGTGTGTGTGTGTGTGTGTGTGTGTGTGTGTGTGTGTGTGTGTTTGTGATTTGGCTACCCGGTGCACCAAGTGAAGTATCAGGGAAGTTGTTAGTCACAGAAATGTGTGTTAAATTGTGTGTGAAACATGACATCTGGTAACACAAACGGGTTAAAACAAACATTAATTACAGTTATCGTTTCACCCAGGCCACATGTGTACTCAGACTGTAAAACCTGCAACATTTACAGCAGCAATAATGTTTTCAAAATTGACTAATTATGCTGCCATCACAAGTGTGTGTACATAAGCAGAATTATTGTGCTACAAGGCATGTGAGCTAGAGAAAAAGATGAGAGTATGGCAGGATACTGATGGTGAATATTAACTGTGAACCCTGTGTTTAGTTTTCTGTGTGTATTTGTAGTTCGTGTTAACAATTGAATGAAATTACAATATTGTCTGCATTGTGGACGTGTGTGTGTGTGTGTGTGTGTGTGTGTGTGTGTGTGTGTGTGTGTGTGTGTACAGTTTGCAGCCATAGACACAGCAGGCCAGTGCATGGCTGTAGCAGGGAGGCGGGGCTTTGCACACTACTCCTTATACACAAGGAAATGGAAGCTGTTTGGAAATATCACTCAGGTATGTGATGCCGTAAACTGGAGGACAAGAATCAAAATATGACCCTCTCTGAACGGCATTAGTGTAATTACCAATGAACAACTGTTGACTGGGAAGTGTTAACTTCAGGATAATACTGATTTTTATTTTGTCCTGAATGAATTATCTCCAATTACCTTACAAAAACTCTGCCAGATAGAACTTTTCATGTCTATGTGCGTCCTAGTATAATACATGCCATTATGTAGCCTGCACAGCTAGCTTCTCTATCCCAGGCTAGAATTCATAGTGACATTTTTATAGGCTGGCAAAATATTAGTCATATGATAAAGATAAAGACCCGTTATATTTGAAAAATATTTCCAGTTGTGTGTTTTTTGTGTCCAGGTGAATAATAATGTGTGTTTGCATTTGTGTGTAGGAGCAGAACATGACGGTGACGGGAGGTCTGGCTTGGTGGAACGACTTTGTGGTGGTCGCCTGCTACAATTTTATAGACCAGCAAGAGCAGGTGAGACCGAAGCACCACTCACGCCTCCATCGTCACATGATTTTAGTTGCGTTAGTCTCATTGCGACGTCTCTCTCTCTCTCTGTGGTCCCTCTCTTGACACTAGTTGAGGCTGTATCAACGCTCATCCAACCTGGACAACGCCTTTGCCTCGGTCACTAAGCTGCACTCAGACACTCTGCTGCTCAACGTCTTCAGAGACATGGTCATCCTGTTTAGAGCTGACTGCTCCATCTGCCTCTATAGCATTGAGAGGAGGAACGACAGGTGGGCGCTTTTCTATACACATTACGCTGCCAAGGACAATCCTATTTGTTTGTTTCCTGTCAATTTATTTATTCTTTTTTAAAAATTTTATTTGTCTGTCTTTTTCATAAATTGTAACATTAGGGATGATGTGACCATTTGCTTTTACAACCTATACGTTTATCCACAGCAGTGGGAGATTTTCAAAGTGTGTCTTCACTTCTAAGATCCCAGACTCTGAGTACTCAAAACAAATGCTAGTGCTGTTCAGAGCTGACTGTATTGTTTCTAAACCGGATAGCGTTCTGCACATTCAGCATAGTTTCTTTCTTTCACACACTCCCAACACCAGGGAAATCCCTGGCACCAGCAGTCAAAATAGTGTTAGGTAATAGTGTTACTGAGCTGCATTTTCCCTTGGGAAAAGAGGCTTTTAGTTAAAGCTACTGACCTAAAATCTATCACATGACAGAACTGGGCCTCAGCTTTACATCTGACATAGTTCGTCTGGCCAGTCTCAGAACTTCACAACGTTGTCTAAACTGTAATTTAATTAAAATATTTGTGTTCAATATTTTAGTCACCCTTCATTTTATTTCAATGGCTTTCCAGTGAGGTACATTGATTTAATTTTATCAGGAAACCAACCGGAATAAAATGTTTCAGTTTGCTACATCTGTCTTGTTCTGTGCTTTCTGATGCTTTCACCTCTCAAACTTAAAGATTTACACCTTATAGTTAAAACAGTCCTCTAATAGTCTTCCTCATGTTTTAAGTGTTTTTACCTTTAAGTCACGATTCTGACTCACAGTGTGTTTACTTCCACATTCCAGTCCAAACCCGTCAGCCAGCGTGGAGTTGCTGCAGGAAGTGTCGATGTCTCGCTACATCCCTCACCCGGCCCTCGTGGTCTCTGTCACACTCACGTCCGTGCGCACAGAGACTGGCATCACCTTGAAAGCCCCGCAGCAGGTAACAAGGGAACACTGACACACACACACACACACACACACGCACATTCTAAATAGGTAGCACGGTGATTCGTGTTTTATGTGCGTGTCCATTTCAGGCCTGCATGGCAGAAAGCATCATGTTGAATCTGGCTGGCCAGTTGATCATGCTACAGAGGGACCGTTCAGGACCACAGGTACGAGAAAAGGAGACACCCGCTAATAACAAGAAGCTGGTGAGTTGGAATTAATGAATTTTAACCTTTCAACTGTATTCACCTGGATTCAGAAATTGCATGTCAAAACTTTAGTATTCTGTAGCAGCTGTGTGTCATGGGGCTCATCTCAACATATTGTTCACACGTTTTTGGCTCAGCACTGGATTTAACAATGTTTGTTAAATTAAGGATTCCCTGTAACAGTTTTTCTCTCTCCCCCAGCTACCATTTTGTCCTCCTGTAGTGTTGGCCCAGTGTGTGGAGAATGTGTGGACCACCTGTCGCTCCAACAGGAAGAAGCGCCACCTGCTGGAGGCCCTGTGGCTGTCATGCGGTGAAGCCGGCATGAAAGTGTGGCTGCCGCTGTTCCCCCGAGACCACCGCAAGCCCCACTCCTTCCTCTCCAGACGCATCATGCTGCCCTTCCACATCAACATCTACCCTCTGGCCGTGCTGTTCGAGGATGCCCTGGTACTGGGGGCGACCAACGAGACTGTGCTCTATGACGGGCTGCAGGGATCCTCAGAGCCGCTGGAGGCGTTGTTCCCCTACTGCACAGTAGAGAGGACCTCCCAGATCTACCTCCACCACATCCTGAGGCAGCTGCTGGTTCGTAACCTGGGTGAACAGGTATGTGGAGCCTCCTGTCTCATCATGTCAGCTTATTAAAGGAGCGCCGGGGATACCAGAAAATCAACACAAATGCACAATTCATACACAGTCTGCACATTCTTCCCACTCCTTAATGTTCCCCTTCTCCCACAGGCTTTGATGCTGGCTCAGTCATGTGCCTCCCTCCCCTACTTCCCCCACGTCATGGAGCTGATGGTGCATGTGGTTCTGGAAGAAGAGGCAACATCGCGGGAGCCCATCCCCGACCCTCTGCTTCCCACTGTGGCCAAGTTCATCACAGAGTTCCCCCTCTTTCTTCAGACCATCGTCCACTGCGCCAGGAAGACGGAGTATGCCCTGTGGAACTACCTGTTTGCAGCTGTGGGAAACCCCAAAGATCTGTTTGAGGAGTGTCTCATGGCTCAAGACCTGGACACAGCAGCCTCTTACCTGATTATACTGCAGGTACTGACTTTAACTGGCAGTTTTTCACAACATGATGCAGAGATCATCGAACATTTTCAGCCTAGGACAGAAACATGAAAGCTTTGCCATAAAATGAAGTCTCGTTCACAGCCCCACCACAACTACAATCACTGTGTGTACCTGACTAAATCTGCTCACCTTCTCCTCCGTCCTCTGTCTCTTCCTCTGTTCCCGCCCTGTAAAGAACATGGAGGTTCCAGCAGTGAGCAGACAGCACGCCACCCTGCTCTTCAACACAGCGTTGGAACAGGGCAAGTGGGACCTCTGCCGACACATGATCCGATTCCTCAAAGCCATTGGCTCAGGAGAGATGGAGACTCCACCCCCAACACCCACAACTCAGGTGAGCAACTTCAAATCATCTCAAGATTTTTTTTCTTTTCTTTGACCCTGGCTATAGAAATCACTCATGATTGGAATTTTTACAAAATGTTCAGAGTTTCATCTTAGCTCATGTCCACTTTCAATCTGAAAAACCTATTTACACGTCTTCATATGTCCACATTGTCTAAAGGAGCCCTTTCTGCATTATGTACCAGTGTTAAAGTGTGTTTTCAAAACATTTGCCTCATTTGCCGTCTTGTCTTCAGTGCTTAACTTGTAATCCATTTGTAGTGAAACCTCCCGCTGTAAGAACACAAGAAGTGTTTTGACATTTAATAACAATTCAGCACAAACACATGAGTCATGGAAACGCAGCACGAGCGGCTGCAGACCTACTTTGCTGGGAGTAGGAAGCTGTACTTGACACATCATGTTTGTGTGTCCACAAACGTTTTACTATAGACCTGATGAAATTGAAACTAATGATGTGTATCTCTGTATCAGGAACCCAGCTCAACTGGAGGGTTTGAGTTCTTCAGAAATCGCAGCATTAGTTTGTCTCAGTCGGCAGACTCCATCACCACAGGAAAGTTCAACCTGCAGAAGACCTTCAGTATGCCTGCTGGACCCTCTGCTAAAGGGTATGGACACACACACATACACACACACACACACACACACACACACACACACAATGCATAATGAAGATTGCGAGTGACTACTTTTCTGTTTTGCTCACAATATTCACAATCCACATTTTCTTTTCTCTGTCTCTCCTTCTCTCTCCTTCGATTCCCCGACAGTCGTGACGTGGAGTGCGCGGAGAACATGTACATTGATATGATGCTCTGGCGCCACGCCCGTCACCTCCTGGAGCAGGTGCGCCTTCGCGACCTGGGATGCTTCTCGGCACAGCTGGGCTTCGAACTCATCGGCTGGTTGTGTCGAGAACGAAACCGCGTGGCTCATGTTGACGATTTTGTGTCGGCGTTGAAGAGACTCCATAAGGATTTTCTCTGGCCGTTCCCTGTTAATCCTGCGGGAAGCCTCAGCTCGCCTCTGAAGAACGGACGGTGTCGCACAGGTCAGTGACGGGATCCAGATAATGTAGGAGTTCTCTAGGAAACTACTGAAAGCTTTAAAAAGCTTCAAAATCCTTAAAATTGAAAAAAACAAAACACTTTTAACTTAATGCCAATATTTCATACTGCTTTTTTTTTTTTGCTTTAAGTGCTGAGCACTCGGCTGTTGAAGTCACAGTCAGCTGACAGCCTGTTGAACAGCGACATGGACACAGTGCCGCCTCAGGCAGCCCCCACCAACCACAACTGGCTGGACAGGCTTGGGCAAAGGCCCAAAGACATGGACACGGCCTCGTCCGCTCACTCCAACCAGCACTCACCACAGACACATGACGCCTTCCTGTCACTGCTCACCAACAAAGGTAACAAGACCTGAGGAGGTAAACCCTGTCCTCTCCTTTTGTCTGCGAAAGGTTCAGTCGCATTTCCGACCTGCCTTCGGCTCTCATCGACTTGTCGATGTCGTCGTCTGTTATTTTAATCACAGAATTGGTCACAAAGTTTTGTTTTTTTTTTTCTTTTTTTTTTTTAACATTTTCTTTCACTTCTCGTCCCTCTAGTGGAGGAGTACAGCATCGGTTCGGCCACAGACCTGACTGAGACCAGCTCAGTGGTGGACGGTGACTGGACGATGGTGGATGAGAACTCCTCCACTCTGAGCCTGAGCCAGGCCGAGCTGGAGCACATCTCCATGGAGCTGGCCAACAAGGGCCCGCACAAGTCGCAGGTGCAGCTCAGGTGAGTCCACTGTCGTCTTTGTTTTCGTTTTTTCATTTCATTTAACATGAAACCAGAACCAGTAGTTCGATGGTCGCTCCTCTCTGCGTCCTTCAGGTACCTGCTCCATGTGTTCATGGAGGCCGGCTGTCTGGAGTGGTGCGTAGTGATTGGTCTGATCTTGCGGGATGCAAACGTGATCAAGCAGGTGATCGGCTTCCTGGACAGCCCAGAGGTTCCCCAAGAAACTGTGCAGAGTGTCCGAAACGGCTTATTGGCTGTCGACACATGGGCCTCCACTGACTGGTTGGTATAAAGTGTCCAGATGTGTATTTGTTGCTCCTGTTTTTATCTCTTTCAGTTGTGTTAATCCCTTTTTTTTAATGTGATTCATTTTATCGTACCAGTTCAGGCTGCTGTGTCAGACGTGTCAGTGGCATGCTAATATTGTGAATGCTTTCATTGCGTAAATTTGATGGTGAATAATGTTTGTATACAGTCATGTCATGTTAATCCTTTTTTTTCTCTCCACCTCTCTCGCTCATCTTTTTCCAGCCTGGGATACAAACCTTTTCTCAACCTGATCCAGCCGCAGCTGCAGCAGCTGTTGGACTCTTCGCCCGAGCAGGTGCAGCCCGAAGCCTTCCAGCCCACCAGCCAGAGCTCCAAACTGGGCGGCGCCGAGGGGCTGGGAGGCGCTGCTGTGCCCCGACCCGAGGACAGCAGAGGAGTAGCGGCTCCTCTGGGCCTGGCCCTACCCTCCCTCGAACCTGCGGGAGGGTTTTCTCGTCCGCCCTCTGAGGACTGTCCTCCGGAGCAGACAGAGGAGCAGGGAGAGGAGGAGGGAAACTACGACTGCACCTTGTCCTGAACCCAGGGGCCTCCTCTGGACTCTAACCTGTGAACTTTAAAGAGAGGAGGGACAGCAGCGACAGCAGTGGCTGACTGGAATTAGACTTTATTTTTGAGTGTGCGCGTGTGTCTGTGTGTGTGTGTGCGTGCGTGCGTACGTGTGTGTGTCTGTGTGTGTGTGTGTGTGTGTGTGTGTGTGCGTGCGTGCGTGCACATTATGTACCTCTCCTGCAGGTTCTTTCAGTCAGTATTATCCACTCTTAAGATTTGCCCTTTGTGTTGACTAGAGCCCCTGTGGATACTGAGCTACCAAGAGAGCGACAGACAGCCCAACTGGCACAAAGACATCACAGCACAACCAGAAACAGGGTTCAGTCGAACAGGTCTCACCTTACCAAAATGCTCTGATAGAAAAAAGCTCCCCTGTGTCAGATTGATGTGGTGTTTGGAAGCTGTAGACCAGCACAGGAAGGCACCATGCTTTTCTTTTCCAAAAAAACAGATATTTTGTGTTTTTATTTTTTTCTTTCGCAATTGGAGAGTTTTTTTTTTTTTTTTCGTCCTCCCCCCTACTCTCCAAACAAAAAGCTCCATTCTTTCCTTTGGTTAATACAAACAGTGCAAGAATCAGTTCAAAGACAAAAAAATAAATAAACCTGAGTGTATTCGATCACAGTATCATGCTACATTGCGAAGCATAATGTAGAACAAAGCTCTAGTCATGCACCATTTACAAGATGCACTGAAGTGTGTCTGAGCGTGTGGTTAATTGTGCAGTTCTGTTTGTGTGCACAAGAGGTGTTTCATACTTTCATACCTCATATGATTTTAAAAATATTTTGTGATACCTTTTTCAATAATGTAACAGTGTACAAAATAACATTATTTTTCTATC
The DNA here is from genome assembly GCF_002260705.1 of Seriola dumerili. NCBI lineage: Eukaryota > Metazoa > Chordata > Actinopteri > Carangiformes > Carangidae > Seriola > Seriola dumerili. The sequence goes on from NW_019175347.1 coordinate 380,829, forward strand.
ACTTACACCTTGTCCCTCTTGAGTCTCCCTGTTAAAAAACAAAAAAAACAAAACAAACACAAATAGCTCATGGTATGAATTCTGTGTAATTCTCGCAAAGTGATGACCTTAAGATTTAAAAAAAAAAAAAAAAAAAAAAAAAAAAAAAAAAGTGGTCCCCTGAGAAGAAGAATCCACCTTTGCAAGTGGAGACTAGTTTCTTACCACTGATCAGTACCTCTGTTCATGTATTCTTCATGCACCAACACCCCGACCTTGCTGCAGTCCAGGCCCAAAAAAAGTGTCTTGAGGGGGGTGGGGGTGGGGGGAGTCTGAGCCAGAATCAGCTGACTGCTCTTCACCTTGTGGTCCAGGTTTTGACAACAAGCAAAGCAGATCAGTGTTCATGAGGTGAAGTGAGGTGAGGTGAGGTGAGGTGGGCGGGGGGAGGGGGGAGGGGGGGTTAAAAACCCATGCTATAAAAACCAAATCATACGATGCGTTATCCAGCTTTTAAAACACTCACTTGGATTTCAGTCGGTCTGAGAGTTTCAAAAATATGTTTCCTGTCGAGGCAGATCATGAATATTGTGTTATTTAAGCCATCCCACTCTGTAGATTTTTGTACCTGTCCCTTGTTGCAAGAGCACCGTTTGATTCCCCTGTCAGTGTTAATCCGTGACACGTCAGTATCAGTCCGACAAAAGAGGATGAAACTGATGTCACTGTTGCCTTGGCTGTGGTTGTGTAATGGAAGAGCTGTTGTGTAATTTAACCTTCACCATCTGATAAGGACTTAACATTTCGTCCAGTCCAACATGCATATCACATCCCTGAACCGCTTGAGACAATGATTACCGATTTCACTGCATGCATTCGTGTGCATCTGTATGGAGTTCTGAATGCCTCTACCACATCGTATCGATAATGTGTTGACATGTTTGGTGACTTTCATCACATGGAATTGATTTTTATTGTACTAGTCTCATTATTACTATTATTTATTGGCATTATAGCTGAATGATCATTGCTGAATTGATACCTGGAGATGTGCTTGGTTTGTTTTTAAGACTGATAACAAACTTTTTCCCCTTTTTAGTTAATCAAAAAGTTGTGTATTGGCTCTCTTCCATAAGCACTAAAAGGTTTATTCACAGATATGTCAGTATTATGTTGTGCAATGTATTGAAATGTTACTCAGCTTTATTTTTTATGTTCACTGCTTCTTTTCTGTTTTTTTTTTTTTTTCCCCATCTGTTTGCTTTTTACTTTTCACGATAGACCAAATCATATTTTATAGATAATTCTTTGCTCTCTTGTCAGTGTGTACAAGACGAGCTGGGTGTGGTATCTGTTGAAATTTAGATTCTTAAATGGTATCTGTTTTATGACTTGCCTGTATTGTCAGAACACTCTTCTCTATTCACAAAAGGGCAAAAATGACTTTGCGGCACAGTGCTGCTGTCGCTGATGTACTGTTGTCACTCAATGTAAATCCCGCTGCACCCTCGTTCCAGTGGGCCTGTCTCCACTCTGAACAAGCCTACAGCTACACTACGCTGCTCTGCTGTAAGCTTTACTTGACTTGAAAATGGTAACTTGATGAACCAAAGACTTTTACGTCCAGAGGCCTTCTGTTTTAAGCGGTTGCTTCGATTGAGCGCTTGAGTCATTATGCAGAGGGAACAAAACCTCACACTCGCGTGCGCACACACACACAAACACAAACACACACACACACACATATGACCCATCCCTCTCATTGGAAACATAACCATCAATGCTCAAACTAATGCTGACAGCATATGAGACAATTTCCTACGGAAATGAATATAGCAGATATTTTATGGTTTCCTTCTCTGCAGGCAAGGAGCGGTCGGTCAGGTGTGTCTCGTGGTACTCGGGTGTCACGTTCACTCAGACGTGGACGGCGCTCCCTCCCTCCTGTGTACAGTTTAAAAGTATTGCCTGTTTCCTGACTCAGAGTAGAGTTTTATTTCTGGGGCAGGAGCAGCACACATCCTCAATGCAGTGTAAAGATACTCTCTTGTACATTTGCCTTTTCTACTCATGTTTGGTTTTCTACTTCATTTTTTTCCCCTGTACATAAAAAAACCAATAAATTATTTTTAAAAATGGTTCGTTTGCCTCATTGAGAACAATTAAACCAGAGTATAATCTGATCTGCTGTTAGTATGTACATCCAATGACGTGACGTGTTGTAAATAGAGGGCAATGCAAACAACGTTAATGTAATAAGCATTTTAATTGCTGTACAGTTGCTAATTTAATTCAAGCTTTTTGCATAATGTAAAATCATCCCATCCATTCAAGAGATGGAAACCCTGTTACCCAGATCGATCCCAATAATCCCAGTCACAACAGTCACATCAATCACTTAATTCCAACTAACAGACAAATATGCATTAAAAAAAAAAAAAAAACCAAAACAGCAGTTCAGAAGAGAAACTTAACTGTTACAGTAAAGTGTCACATCAATCACAAAAAAATAAACAAAATGATCAGCATTGTTTAAAAAAACTAATCTTAATTTAATTCAACAAAAACTGAACTTCTAAAACAAATAGGCATGGGTGAAAAGTCAAGATGTTGGAAAAAAAAAAAAAAAGAAACTCGTAACGATAACAAAACCTTTAACAAATTAAAAAAAGAAACATCCTTCAACAAAAGGCATTAAGACATTCTAGCGTGTATGCTGGAATAGATTTCAGTTCAACTCTTTATTTCTTAAGCTGATATGGACATTTGTGTGAATGATTGTTAAATTTTTTTTTTTTTTGACTGTTTCATGTGATGAAGATAAAGCTACGTCCAACAACAAACACACTGCGGTGCTTGGTCAGCCTCTCAGTCTAAACCGAGTAACATTAATGCATTAGATCCTGTCGCACAGTAACAATGTGACTTTTTCGCTTTATCCTAAAAGTAGTTGTTTTTATTTCAAATGTTAAGCTGTCTAGCATGTGCTCAGTCAGTGTATGCTGTAGTCTTAACAGGGGGAGCACCAACGGCGTAGGATGAGCCATTTCACAGCACTTACGTCAAACGCCTCCCTGCTCCGTCCTGTAGTTCTGTGTTACTACTTCTTCATCAACTATCATCCCATTTAATGTTGTAAGTATAAACAAAAATCCAAGTAAAATGGTCGCATTTCTGCCACGACTTGAAATGGTCAGTAACTCTGGTTGCTTTTGAAGTCTTTTCAGCCTCAAACAAAACTACAGTACACCACTTAACAGATTTTTAGAAAAATATTAATGTACATTTGTTAATAAAGCTTTTTTTCTCCCATAGACCCTCCTGTATTTCGACTGAAATATGTTCTATATAACAGAATAGATGCATCTTCTGTCACTTCCGTCATCAGTTTCTGTTCCACTGCACTGTACAGCCAGACATGTGCACGCACGCACACACACACAAACACAGAGCAGTGTGGATGTGTGTTAGCTGGAGGTCCTTTTCAAATATATGGTTTACTTCAGCAGAAAAGACTTCATTCTAATGTCAGACTGTTATTTTTAGGTGCCTCTTCATCAGATGTTAAATCAAAAGACATAAGATAAAAGACCATCTTTAGGACGTCTGACATGTCTGAAAACACATCAGTTCCTGCTCCGTTAACTGATGAACCATCACCTACTGACGGACTACAGAAACTCAAAAAGAAAAATGCACTTTCAAAATGTCAGAGAGCGAGCTAGATGATCTTGATCACAGTGCAGGACACACCAGGCCAGCTGTGCAGTATGAGGAAGAAACACTTTGCGTTTCTGTTTCTGCTGCAGTAAATGCTGACTCCATTACTAACAGCTGTGGAATAGCACATCTGGTACAGAGGCTTAAATTATTAAAAACATTAAAAAGGACCATACTGGTGTTTTTTTTCCCCCCATGTTTTAGCACATTTAGATTACGGGCAATTATTCTCCAGTTGACTTCAGTAATCAAACATGCTTTTACTCTGAAATAAGACTTGTGGTAAAGGGTACAAAATAAACAGTTATGGTCCTTTTGAATGAGCAAAAAAAAAAACTTAATGACAATTACAATAAACTATCAAATCTCCAACAATTTCAAATTCATAACAGCAGGTATCTGATAGATTTGATGTTTTTCTTTTTTTAAGGGCAGGTTATTACACTGCAGTCAGCTGATAAGATCATCTGGTTTTTGACAAAAATAGTCTCTCCATAATATCACGTTATGTTGCAATTCCATCTGCTGGGGCATATCATGTCATATGATTGAGAAGCTACTGAGTGAACCTTGTGATGAGATTGTTTCTGTCAATTCCTGTTTCCAAACTTTCAATCTCATCATTTTCTGTTTTGCTCATTAGCCGTTACACAAAATGCATAAAGGAAAGAGCATAGTAGGACAATCTGTTTCCAAATTGCCAAGTGCTATTGAAGGCTGTGATGGATTTGAAGAAATGCTGTACAGTGTGGCACTTGATAGCTTTTAAGACCAGTGAGACATTTGTGTCCACAACAGTAAACATTTTGTGTGTCTTTGGAAGCAAAACGTTAAGGCCTCCTTCATGTCAGTATTTCTTATCTTGTGTGACTGAAGCCAAAACGGACAACATGGACGACAAGGACGCGTCACCGGGTGTAACACAAAGTGGAGAAAAGGCGATAACTTTTTATCAGTTGATCTCCTAAGTGCAAATAATCTCCCATGTTTTTACAACTTGATTCCACATTTGATTACACATGGAGGGAGCCGGGAAGTCTGGACAACCAACAAGCAGCTATGTGAGGCTTTTGTTTTTTTGTGTTTTAACAGATGTCATCAGTGTGTCGGACTGGAGGCGGCGAGAAGACTCTGATTCTCTGATAGCACCTCTACGCAATTCATCTATCAAAACACAAAACGGATCTGGCCCACAGACACACAATAATCTCTCTATCTCTTTAACATTAGTCAATGTCAGTTAGCTAAATATTATCTCAATCTTTCCCACAATAACATTCAAACTAGTCTTTACAAGACCATTAATAACTCTTATATTGGTGTCGGACGCGGACAAGTTTTGATCAATATGGAGGTAGTGGTGGCAATGACTATAACGTTCACTATGGGGTCCACCATGTGAAGTGGACACATGTAAAACAGTTCATACTAACTGGATTGTAGTTATGATACTTGGGTTATAAACAGTACAGATGCAGCTCCAATAATAGGATAAGAGGAAAAATTTGGAACACGCGCCACGAAAATGAGTAGACGACAGATAAAACTATAAGCTGTCTCCAGAGGTACCAATGCATTATTTGACATTCTTAAGTGCATTTCAGCACAAGTGGGAGAAGAATGAAATTAGATGAATGGGATAAATGATTATGTGGATCCTAGTAGGGTCAGCTTCACTCTAAAAGTTAATTATGAAAAGCAGAAACCAGCTTGGAGCCATGTTTCTGGCATTTTTGCTTGAAAAATGATAGAAATGTAAAAAGATATTAATCAATTATCAGAATAGCAGCAGATTAATTTTCTTTCTATTGACTGATTGATCAATCAATTAACCGTTGCAGTTCTACTTTCCTTCATTACAAAATAAGATATTCATTAGTGCTGCTGGAGACAACTCGTAGCACAGAGCTCAGAACAAGTATAAATACTATTACAGTATAAATGTAAATAATCAACTCTTGTGAGACAGAACAAACTGACACTGATGCAGTTAGTAATAAGTATGGAGTTGCATTGCTGGTTTCCCACCCAGCCACCCTCAAGGTTCAAGGAATAATTAGAAATCACAGGACGTGTACACAGCCACGAGTCTGTGTTTCCTTGAGAGTTCTGGCCTCATCAAGCTCAAACCTTGACAAACCTTGACATTTTGATTTCAGCCAGCTGTTTTCATTTAACAGGCACAGTGTTCTGCATCTGCATGCCAGGTTCTCTGACAATTAAAGCAGATCGTTGGCATGCCCCATTGAAACACATAGGTACGACTTGCTGCAAATCAGTGGTCTTTAGTGAGGAGTTTCACAGTTTGCTTAGCTAATACGAAAACTATTTGCACGTAATATAACAAGTGCGTGTTGATGAAAAGTGACTTTCAAAGTGTCAAAGTTTCCAGTTAAAGTCAGAGGAGGAGTCAAACAAAAACAGGTCTTTGTTTCCTTTCCCAAACAGATCCATCAGTATGTTACTACACCTACAGTGTAGATGGTGGTAGTGGTGTTATTTTAGCAGAGGAAGTTAGAGACACATCTAGTCTGAGGATGGCCCGAGTGAATTGCTGATAAAGACAGAGGAGCAGAGGGAGCCATGCAACATTATTCATTCAGGAAGAGTGTTAGCATGACAGAGGAAGAAAAGCGGGAGGACAGAAAGCAAAGGCACGACAGATTGAGTACAAAAAGAAAATCTTAACCCCTTCGTTTCACTACCCCAGGAGTGAGCGCAAGGCTTGTGGTGGCCAGTGCGTCGGTCGGTGAGTTATTCAGTCCGTAAGCTTTGGTCAGCTTACCTCTGGCATGCCTCTGCGCGTCATCCTGCTCGGTTAGCTACTAAGCCTACTGACACAGTGATGGGGGTCTCTCAGGCAGACCGGGAGAGAGCGTGAGTGTGTGTTAGAGTGTGTGTTTGTGTCAGAGTGAAAAGGCGGCAGGGCTGGTCCTCAGTATTGTTTCCTTGATATCGCTTTTCTCTGGCTGTCTTGGGGCCCCTGCAGCCCTCAGCCCTCCTCAGCATCAGCGTTCAGGATGCGTGCTCTCCTCAGTAGCGGTACATGTCGTAGGTACTGACCCAAGATGAAGGAAAAACCCATGTGGGAAACCTGTGGAGGATTTCCTCTAGCTGAGCAGTCCTCTGGTCTTCCCCAAAGAAATAGTGGGAGGAGATGGCGACGGAGATCATCCCTTCGGGGCCTGATGGGTCCGGGTCCCTGGGAGGCTGACAGAGAAAAAGAAAGACAACCATGAAATGTCAGCAAAGGCAAATGTGTAAGAGGACAAAACCTGACCAGCAGTTTTCCCAGGCCCTTGTCTTTAGCTTGACTACGCTGCATGTTTTTTAGCTTATGCAATGGATTTTAAGGACAGTCTTTAAAGGGTCGTGGAGTTCATTTCCTGCAGTCTTTAATTCAATTCAAAAAATTCAAATCTCAAAAACTGGAGATTAAATTTTCACATGACAGCAAGACTATGCATTCAAACACAGAACACAGTCTAACTGTGTCCTGGCAGGAGCTAATCTCCTGCAGAAACTCTCAGGTGATGTTTGGCAGAAATTCAGAAATGTAAGGAATGAAAAGAATGATACTGAACCTAGAATTACAAGAATTAAACCCAGAACTGATCACATTGAGGAACACTGATTCTTTCACAGAATTACCTCCACTCCCCTTAAACAGAAAGCAATTTAAGTAATTCACATGAATAACATAGCACAAAATAGATTTTGTAAGCTATTATTAATTGCAGATAAGTACCTGTATTTCAAACCAGAAGGTCCATGTGGGGGCATCAAGGCCGTGGGAATAGAAGACAAAATATTCTCCGCTCAGGTCAAACTGAGGCGTCCCGTCGCCGAAGGACCAGGTGGAGAGGCTGGCTCCTCGGTGAGGCATCAGATACAGAGACATGTGGCTGGGGCCTGCATGAGATGGAACAGGACAGGACATAAGTACAATCACATGTGCACAAGTTAATATGTACATAATATACACACATGCGTATTCAGATCGGCCAGATGATACTTAAAAAGAGAAATGCGAAAATCAATGAATAACAGTATTGAGTTTATATTGATGAAAAGTGGCTGTACTGTAATTGTTATGGACATGCAGCACTGGGAATATAACCCCCATAAAGATTCAATGCATTATAGTAATAAATGGCTTCTGGGTGTTATACCTGCAAGCAGAGGTGGGAATAATTGTTAGTAGTAGTAGTTGTTACTTGTAAACTCTTCAACCTCATTCAATGTGTCACTGGACTCATCTGCTTGAGACTGCTTGGCTCAGGTCAATGTGAAGCGTCAGTCAAAGCTAGGTTGGACGTCTACTTAGACTTTCTAGCATCTAAAGCCAGCAACTTCTGGAAAAAAACACTTTGACATCTACATAACATGTTCCTGACCTTTTGCACTGAAGGTCATCTTGATCGTCCCCCAGCTGGTCTCCTCTTTGGACAGAAGGCTGAACTCCACTGGAGAGCTGGGAGACACTTCTGGGGCAGGAAGGTACCAGTTCTTCCTGCAAATACACCAGAATACTTGAGGTGAGGAAGAAATACAAAGCATGAAAAGTTTGCACATGAAGACAGTTACATTATATGAATAATAAACAAAGAGCACAGAAACACTGCTGTCAGCAACAAAGCTGTGTTACTGACTTGCTGAGGAACTTCACTGGCAGGAACCAGGGGTAACCACAGAAGGGTCGGTCCTCCCGGCAGTGAGTGCGAACACTGTCGTTGATCTCAGGGATGTCGGGTGTGATGTGCTGTATGGCTGTGAAGTCAAAGCTGTTTATCCAAAGACCCGAGTCCCGGCTCTCCACCTGGCCCTGGAGATTGTGGAAGGTCCTTGTCGTGTGCTGCAGGGAGAGGGGTGGACAAAACATTTTCCTTCAACCTGCCTTCAACCATCTCCAGCTGTTTTACTGAGTGATCTTTAAATAGAATAACTTAATGAGGCCCTGTGTGATTTATACAAGCAGGTGCAATCAGAGAACTCTTTCCCCAATTACGAAAACATGTGGCAATGTGTCATGTTGTGAAATGTCCCAGATACAAAAAAGATGCTATAGGGCGATCTGTATTTCTCATGCTCCCAACAAGAGATTTTAACCATACAAGCTGCACTGCATGATGGTCAATCAAGACCAAACAAAGAAAGTGACCAAAGAAAATGCAAGGTAATCCTGCAGTAGAAGAGTTTTATTATTATTTTATTTTTCCATCTCAGTCACAAATGTTTACTCCATTTGAGTGAGGGCATTTTTCGCAAATTCAATATATTTTTTTTGCACAACTACCAAAATGTCTTTAAAAATCAGAAGCGGAAAAGAAAAATCTTTATTCCCAATTAGTTAAAGAGAAAAATGTGAACGTATGAGAGATTTCTCTCATTTTTGTAGCGCATTAGAATAAATTCATCAGTTTACATGTACATGTTTGTGCTTCTGTGTGTGTGCAGTGACTCCGAACCTGCAGGAAGACTCGTTTAGGCCGAGGGCTGTCTGGACTGCCTGAATAAGGAAATAGAAAGCCGCAGGACACCAACAGGAACATGATGATGAAGACTGAGCCCAGACCAGCCAGGATCCACTTAGTGCTCCGCACTAAGTAGATGAAATGCAGCTGATACAGTCAAGAAAATACTCTGTGTTACTGGGGGAAGAATATACACTGCAGTCTTTTACAACAAATGTGAATAGTATATGTGCTAATTTTACATTAAATTATATTTTATTGGCATCCTGTTGTCAGTGAGCTATACACAGCTATTAGTTTTGTTTATCTTAAGTCAAATAATTAATATCAATAAATCCTCTGCTGCTAAAACAAAAATGTTGCTGCCAGAAATTTGAAACTATGTGATTTCAAGGTGATTCTGCTGAACAAAAAAGAAATACAGATGTGTTGTTCATTGTTATACATGATGTGAGAATACTCACAAAAAAAGAGGAGAGGAAGATGGTTGTGAGGGTGACCAGGGAGGCCAGCACCACCTCAGGGGGTATCTCTGTGCCACTGCGACCCATGATGGGAGTGAAAATCTCAAACACCACCCAGATGAGGAACATGAAGTGGACGTATGGCAACGCCAGGCCCAACAGGTAGAGCACACTGTACTTCACCGATGCTCCTGCCGATAGATAGAGAGGTTAGCGTTTGTCAGAGCACACCATGGTCAGACCATCCACCTGTAATCTCCTGGCTGTTCCACAGCTTTGAGAGTCCCTCTCTAATCAATCATTAATTTATCAGTTTTCTGATGTCATTCAGACAGTCAGTGTTAAAACTGAATCCTTACATTCAACCGTGTTTCGACATTTTTGGGAAATAAGAACGCAAATAAGCTTGTTTCCAAAAATGTCAAACGATTCCTTTAAATTACAAACATGCTGATTAGGAAAAACATTCTTTGTAACTAAAGTTGAGTGTTTACCTCTGTGTTTAAACTCCTTAGCTAGCAGCAGTCTAGTGGCCAGGGGGAAGGCCACCATCAGCATGGGCACATAGGCTGAACACAGGCCCTGCTGGGTCAGCCACACCAGGCTGCAGCACCACAGAAGCAGGCTCACATCAAAGTAGAGATCACCCAGTTCCACCAGGCGGACTCCCTGCGCGGAAAACACACCCCAACACATCATATGATATGCATGTGCAGATTCTGGTTTTACACTTCTTATTTCAGATTTATGTTGCTTTAATGAGCGAGGAATCAGCAGATGTACATGTGTCTATATTCAATTTTGAGGACAGATCAGACATTTTTTTTCTTAAATTCTATAATGACAGTTATCTTTAAAATGTAGATGTCTAAATGTACACAAAATAATGTCCTGACAAACTTAAGAAAGTAAGACCATCTGCTACTTTTAACAACCAAATATCATAGACTAACAGAGCTGTTATTGGTTTTCCCTTCCTTTATTCAAGGCATCACAATTATCAGTATAGACAAATTCAAACTATTTGGGATTCAAATCTGTTGACGGATAGGAATGATTAAAGTTTTATGTGGTGGCAACTCTTACTCCTCACTCATCAGATAAGTGGCCCCTGAGATGCATTACTGTAATTAAGGAATGGCACAAAGAAGCTTCATGAACTTGCTATAGCTAAAAGCTATTTATTGGTAGCCTGTACCCCATGTACATTCATCACAAATAATATTAGACTTTTATCGTATTCTCACAGCAAATTAGATGTAATGTAATGTAGTGATTTATTCAGAACTGATGTGGAGGAACACTAAAAAGAAACAAAGAAGTACTGATATGACTTGGTACTTCCCAGTTGCTACAATGGGAACTTTTCACCATGGCCTCTGTTTTATCCTGAAACTAAAACTATTAACTAAAAAGGAACACAAAGCCAATCAAAAGGATTTAGGTAAAAATCTCTACTACTGCACAAAGAATTCATTGACCTTTCCTGTGCATGCATTGCTTTAGGCTGATTAAGAGGCTTGCTGCAATATTTTATCATAAAGCTCAACATCCCACCAGTACACATTGCAGATCTCTCCGCTTCACTGAGAAAGACTTGTCAAGCTCGTTTCTCACGTTACTTTTTGCTTGAATGATTTCTCAAAAAAAAAAACCAAAAAAAACCAAAACAAAAAAAAACAGCTGTTATATAGAAACCCCCTACACATACACATACATACACACCCACACACACACACAACTAATCTTTACAGCAGTTGATGGTCTCGCATAACTGCCACGCAAATGTACTTCTGTAAGGAAAGAGGTGCAGTATTACCTGCCAGAGAGTCACTCTGGTTAAACCAGAACAGTGACTCCCAAACAACTGTCAGGGAGTATGTGGAAATATTGTGGAGTAGTCCAACTAATGTGATAAAACAGAATCTAAGATTTGATAAAGAAAAGAACATATTCACATTTCGAGTCAGTTATAACACCTGAACAATACTGCCATGAACAATGCTAAAAAGAAATGGAACAATTGAGTTAGCTAAAAGTAATTGATAAATGGTTGAAATAACTAAAAATACTGGATCAATGGTAGAAATAGTTATGGTTGGAAAATACAGTTGCTTCCACTCCAAGTAGAAGTAGTATGAACGCACACTTAACCAACCTAAACATTGCCAATTCAATTGTTGTAAAATCCAATATTGCATCCATTTTTATATCACTATTAGCTGAATCATAATCCAGTTTAAAATGGCTTCAAATGAACACATTTGGCTGTGGGGTAAATCAAGCAAAAATGTTTGAGAACAAGTGAACCAGAATACCAAATTATCAGTGACCACGCAGTTTGTAGAAATCTGTAGAAATCCTGTGGACATCAGTCATTTCTATCTTCTTTCAGTACAAGAAAAATGAAGCCTTGTGTCATATGGGACAAAGGTTGGTCTGTGTCCTTTCTGGAAAATGGCCAGGATAAGCTGGAGTTCATAATGTGGTTATCTGCAGCTCTAGAATGAAAAACTACTTTCTGTAATGTTTTCAACCTCAAATAAACACTTGTGTTTACTAAATGTCAGACACACAATATGTCTGCAAATAGCTGTTCCTAACATGTACAGAGGACTGTCTGTAACCCTGCCTCTCAAGAATGCAAGAATTACACTTTACTATTAACAGGCAGAGATGCACTGACAATTAAAAAACACACTCAGACAAAAGAGCGTGTACGTGTGACTGATAGATGACATCATGTCTGACACCTCTACAGTTTTATATTCTTTCATGCGCACACACGCAAACATACACAAAGAGCTGCTGTTCTGTAATCACCAATGAGGAAGAGAAACTGCCTGGCTTTCTCCTCTCTGCACTTTAGTCACCATTAAATGTGAGCTGAGTGAGACATCATGAGATATTAGGCTCAGAGAAATACATTGACCTCCTTTTTATTTCAAACAATATACAAAAACAAAGCAAGCATCATACTGAACTAGATGAACTCCACAAAGAAATGTAAAAACCTGTTTCATGGAACAAGAAGTTCAGTTCAAGATATAAATCTAAGTCAAGCTGGTCAACATTCTTTCAGCTTCAACACAGCAAATATTTCTCTAACTCTCCTAGACTTCAGGTTACAAAAATAGTTTTCTCAATGTGATAGAAGTGTATGTGAATTTTTTCGTGTAACAGCTCACAGTTCATACTAAAAACAAGCCATTGTAAGCAACATATATTCATAAGCGTGCACAAAACAAGCAAAAAAATAAATTGTTATAAATATCAATTTGTAAAAACACCACGCAATTAGCAACATCTGATATTTGGAATAGACCTCATATCCTGTTTTTCTAATCTCTATAGTAAAATAATTTCACACAGGGAACAGGGTAGTTGAAATTCTGCACATACACAAAAGGTCTGCCCTTTAAAAGTTACTGTCCAAACTCAAAAGAAAAACTCCATCACTCACCCCGTAGTAGAGGTTCTTGGCGAGGGTGTGGATAAGGATCATCTTGCCAGTGGCTGCAGCCCCGTACAGGCAGATGGAGGCGTAGAAATGGTTGTACCAAAACATGGAGCGGCCCAGCAAAGTCACGAGCAGAGCTACAATCAGCACCGACAGCAGGGTGACGAACCAGCTCAGCACTGCTACACCCGTGGCACACGCCAGATCTCGAATATAGCGACCACCTGAGAGACACAGAGATGAATGTTGAATGACGACCTAACACACAAAAACACCTCATCAAATTCTTCTACAGAAAAATAAAATGAGTTTCACTATTTGGATTTGGCACAGGACTATTTTTCCAGTTCAGGAAATGACATAACATTACATCCATGACAAGAAATGCAACCTACCCCCGTTGCCAGGCAGTGAGGCTTTCTTAGCCAGATAGAGGAAGGTGGCTGTGGCAACCATATAGTTGAGGATGGTGCCAACACGGGCGGGGTACGCCACCACAACCACCCCTAACAGGTCAAAAAATACCATGTTGCCATGACGATACTCTGAGGAATCAGCCAACTTCTCTGACATTACCAGGTACTTCAGCACCGCCAGGATGTTGTCGCCTAAACAGAGGAAATGAGTTCAGAGGTGAAGCAGTTCAAGGCATAAATGTAACATAGTAACACTGTTGCATTTAGCTGCATTGATTTCAGCTTTATAGAATAAGAATACATCAGGTGGATAGCTGGAGCGTACAAGAAGACCATGATCTTGACTTGTAACCAGAACCCACTGAGAGACAGTAAGAATTCATAGAAATGTACAAACTACTTTACAAATATGTAATTTGACCCCTACAATCAGTGGAAGGAAATGGGGACCAAAAAAAGGATCATCCTTCATAGATTTGACACATTATGTGCAGTAGACAGAGTTTATTGATGACTTAGTATAACTTTCTGACCAGCCAAGCAGAACAGGCTACACTGAGGTAGTGGCCTTTGTAATTCCTGCATGGCCACGCAGACAGTAGTGATAAAACTACGTGCACACAACCATGCACATAATGTGTGTTGAGCCTCACAATCTGTACTTTAATTTTTTAATTAAAACATTTAATTTTATTGATGATTACTGTTTGACATTGTTACAGTTATGAAAGTGTATGGAAGATAATTCAGGCCATAAATCATACCTGCTCTAACAAACAGCATCAGGATCTTGCACATACAACACTATGCTCTCCCACTCAAACACACACACTTCTACACCCTCTTACATGTACAATAACACTCATATATTCACCATCATACTCACATACATTCACAACAATCCTTTTTAAAACAAGTATTCTCTTGTACTTACATCATAGCTTTTCCCATGACAGTATATGTAAGAGAAGATGCACAAGCTCACACATAATCATTCTCATTCTATCTTAAATCCATTATTGTGTGATTGTGTGTTGTGCGTATTGTTTGAGTGTATAATGGTGTATGTAAGAGTATGATGATGAGTATGAGTGAGAATGAGAGCAGAAAAAAGAGAACACAGTGGTGTGAGTGAGTGATATGATTCATGGTCCAAACGGTAGCGTGTGTGAAAGAGTATGGTGGTGGATGTGTGTGAGAACAAGTCTGGTTTATAGCCTGAATGGCCCCTCGTGGTTACATAACAGTTGAACACCAGTGTATGGGACACGTAGAGGACTTGCTGTGAAATTGGCTACAGTCATGATGTTGAATGTAGATGAGAAATCTGGCTACATCAAGGATTGGTAAGAGGTGTTGCTGTGTTGGTTCCTGCAGCCTGAGGCTACGTTTCTTTTATCTTTGCTGCTGCCTCCATGTCTGCACAGTTAACAGCTCTCACACACACACACACACACACACACACACACACACACACACACACACACACACACACACACACACACACAAGTGTAAAACAAAGCTCCATTGTTCTTCCGCCTGGTACTCTCACTGTGGCCTAAAAGTGTAAACAACTGAGTGTACAACATCTACTAGTTCATGTAGCGTTCAATGCTTGTGACTTACCCACAATTTTACTATCTGAATTTCACTATGACAAAGCTAAAATTATGATGAGATTAATTAGGAAAACTAATACGTAATCATTTTAGTCACAACACCATTTATAACGTGGTTATATTGCCATGCTCATTTTCATATATCTTTATGGTATCTTCTTTACAAAAAAAAAATCCAGGAAATATACATTTTTAACAAGAGTGAATCTAAATAAGAGCAATGCTAGCCTTGCACCTTGCCCCCACTTTGTCTGAAGGCCGAGCTGTGAAGCAGAAGATTTTAAAGAGCTAGGTCTGGCCAGAAACCTGCTGTGTCCATCACAGGCATCAACAAATCAGAGCTACTGGTGTATCTTCCTCCTCCACCGTCCCTGTGCTGTACCTACTCTCCACCTTACAAACATGCCTCCTTCTTCAAAGACTAAAAATACCTTCTACCTTCCTCTGAAACCTCCCTTTCTCTCTCTAATAATTCATGCCTTTCATGGCGACTTGCTGTTCACAGAAGAAGACAAAAGAGGTGTCCAGTAGCTGCTGAAGAAGAGAGGAACGATGCCAACGGGGTTTTTAGTGCTGACTGACTGGATTCTCGGTTAAGTAAAGCAAAATAATTCAGCAACACGGAGACTCAAGGTAAATGAGGGCAGGTGCAACAGTAAAAGTCTGTGGTTGGTATGTAATGCATGTATGCATGTCTTAGTTCTCCAGGAAGTAATGAGATTAGCAGAGTGCTTACTGGTCTGAAACTGGGGGACAAAGCACAAATGTACAGTATGGTTTTTGTGGCTTTGTCAACAAAAAAAATGTTGCTGTTTCAACCACACCACCACTCTCCTTGACAGTCAAACAGACACACCAACCAGCTAACAACAGATCTGTAATGAGTGTTAAATAAAAGCATAACATTAGACCTATGTAAGTATAGATGCAGATGTGGTTATTTGCATACCGGCTCTCTGTATCGAGTCTGTCAGGATCCTGTCAGCAGTGTCATACTTGGTATGGTAGATGAAACCGTTTTCAATGAAAGCCAGATCAATGCCTGTAAATGAAATAAATATGGTATATAAACATTAAGACATTTAAAAAAAAAAACAGAAAACAGAAAAGTTGGGAGTTGGGTGTCTTTGCTTTGTAGATCTATCAGCCACTGGATTCTGGTTTTGGTCATTGTTCATTGACAGTGTTCATTTCTATATTTCTATTCTGTACTATTATGGGGCCTTACCTGGGATGTTACCAAAGTCCCTGTAGATGCGGAAGTCGGTGTCAGAGGGGATGATACCACTCTGAAAGACCTCCTGGCCGACCACAGAGGCAAAAGGGTGTTTAGCTGCATGGACGTAGGCCTGGACCAGCCACGGGTTCTCTGGACCTTTAAGGATGAAAGTTTGATCACAGAGTAATAATTGTAGAGGCCAAGACATATTGTTTTATATCCTCTCTTCTGCTGTGTTTACCGGCTGCTGTTTGTGGTTTGTTGATGTAGGTATTTAAGCTTGTTTAATCTATTGCATGCATCAGCTGTGCCGAGTAAGCGCATCAGATAACGTCTAAAATATAAATGCAATGTTACATGCACCTCAGGAAGCATAATCAGGCTGTTAGTAATCCATAGAGATCCTGTCAGCCGGCCAGATAGTAAAAGGTTGGAGTAAGGCCACATAATGTAGGTACAGTATACATACAACACTTGACAGTGTCTCAACTTCGTCTGTAACAGCAAAAACTGCATTGATTTATTTTTTTGCAAGCTTTCCTAATTTCAGAAAAACACACACATATGCAAAACAAAAACACATAGCAAACCAGAGGTAAAGCATGCTAACCAACTGCTTTACCTGTCTGGAAAACAACCTCCTTGCCCCCAACACCTGCAGCCTCCAGGTTAATAAAGGCCCGCACCTGCTTGGCCCACGGATGCTGAGTAATGAAACCATGACTGGCCTGATGGAGAGATAAAGAAAACAGAGATACAAAGAGAGAAAGTAAGAACATACGAGATAAAATATCAAGTGACAGAAAGTGAAGAGAAGCTTTAAATTAACTGACAAGCCAATGCGGTGTGGACAAGCTAGTCTAGCACCCAACGTGTAAAATATGTCTCCCTGTCACTTCATTTTACCTGCAGGATATTTTCCTCTGCCCCATTAAAGAGGAAGATAACTCCATGGTGAAGAGGAGTGGACTGGTTGGCCAGAGAATGGAGGACTTCCAGCATCACTGCACAGCTCACTGCATCGTCACTGGCGCCTAAAACAAGCAAACCAGTGCGTTTTAAAATTCTAAAAACCTGCAAAAGATGGGCAATATGAGCTTATAGTTGCGTTTCACATTTGTATTAGGCAAAAAAAAAAGGGTGGCTTGGCTAACTAAGTGCCGCAATGTGAGATAAAAACACAGATGATAGTGCTGATAACTCTGGAGTGTACCAGAATAAAACAAATTCTAAAACACATGAAGGGGGTAGGCTCCATGTGCAAACATGCGAAGAATGCAACAAGACCAATCTCCCACTGCTTGTGCGATGGTGAGAGCACAAAGGAAGAGGGGTAATAGCCGGACGAAAGAGAAAAGAGCATGTGAATAGGACATGTGATGTGGAAAGATTAGACAGGTTAGTGGTGAGGGACACAATTTACTGAGAATAAATGCAAAGAAAGTAAAAAATGACCTAAAGATTAGGGAGCCTAACTGAGACATCATGCGCTCCGGCTTTCTGGATTGCATGTTTTTTCATGAGGTGGGGGTAGGAGCCTGTTGACTGTCTGTCTGGGCACCATTCATGCCCCTGTCACTGCCACTTATGTCAGCGACATACTAATCCTTGTCCCTAAAAAGCTCTGTGAGAGTTCACAAGACGGCATGTATTCAACTTATTTCAACAAAAATATGTGCAAGACCGTGTGCTGCCTCTTTATTCTTTCATTTTTCCATTATTATTTTTTTTTACAGGGCCAAATGTTTAGAATTCCAAGAAATCAAAGGCCTGCAGGCAGCGGAGGACATGAAAATGTATGTGTATCTTCCTGGTCCACACCTCTTGGATCAATTTCCTTTTGCCGGTGCAGCTGTGTGTGTGTGTGTGTACACGTGTGTTTATGTGTGTGTGAGAACTGGGAAACATGTCTCTCCAACAGGCTCCACAGTCTAGAGTGAAAGCGAAAAAGCAAAAAAATTTCTGGATTAAAACAAGACAAAAAAATCATGACTACATACCACCAAATACTACCTATTATCAAAAACACTATTATTACAGTGCAGCTTAGATACCATCCCCTGATTGCTCTAAGCAACTTCCTGTAAAAAGCACAATGTGGCTGTTTGTAATAATTTACAAGAAGCACTTTGGATCCAAATGTTCTGGACTGGCTTTCTATGGCAGTTTAAATTCCACTCTGCGTGGCCCACATGACTACAGTTCATAACAGGGGAAACAAATGAGGGTATTATGATCGTCACAAAACACCTGAGGACTTGCATGCTGGAAACCAACTGCATGGCTTCTACACACTGTTAGGAGAAGAGCTGCAAGATTTGTGAGGGTGTAATGGTTAGAAATGTTAATGGGAAATACAAAAAACAAAGAAAATGGCTGTAAAATGTTTTTCAAAATCAGTTTTAACCACCCCCACTGCTCCACTTCCAAGCTAACAGTATCCTGAAGTGACGGGACTATAAATCACTAATCAGTTTTTCAGCAACATTCACCACAACAATTAAAACCACAGATTCACCAGTTACGATGTACAAGAAGGCAATTGTAACAGTTGTAACAGCAGACTTGAGAAGTTGAATTGGTTTGAAGAAGATAGATTTGATCAAATATACAGGAACTACTGTAAAAATAAATATTCTGTTTCACTTATTCAACGACTGACATTTGAAAGTCCTCTCCCTTCTGGTAATTTAAGTTAGAAATGCAGGTGAGTGAAGATTTTCTGCATGTACCTACATGTAAACTGCATGCTACAACTGTTGATCTTTAAACCTTATAAGAAGGCACACCCACTTTCTATGCCTTCAGTAAAGCACTCACATAAGCAAGTGACAGTTTTTTATGGAGAAGGATGAATGTTATTATACCTGGGCTGTTGGCCACTGTGTCAAAGTGGCAGTTGGCGAGCATGAGATGGTTTGCGCCACCTTTGGTCTCCAGCCTGACAGCAATGTTGGTGACATGATCATAGAAGCTGGTGAAGCCTCCAAGAAAGTCAATGGAGAAAGAGCCGGTGGGACGCTGCACGTCCACCGTGAGCTGATGGGGGCCTGCTGCAGTCTCGACTCGGATGTTCTCAATCTGCTCCAACAAGTAGCCCACTGTCAGAACTTCATTCTCCTGACTGCCCACTGGTCGCGGGCCAACACTGGTGATCTGCTCCAAGTGCCGTCTAGATTGTGAGGTGAGGCCGGAGAGAAAAGAAAGGAAGAGAATATTGTGTTGATGTGAAACTGTGCAGGGGCAATAAACCAAGCCTACTTGTTCCATTACAACATCACAGCATATCTCATTAATTTCCTGTAGTTCAGTGTTATTGTTAAAGACAATGAATCACTGAATGTATGTATATGTATGGGTGTATAGCATGTATGACTTTCCTTTTAAAATCATGATGAGATTTCAAAACTTAAACTAGAATAAATACATTTCCTTTTAACGGCTCAGATAAACTTTAATGTTCCTAAAGCAAGAAAGTGGAGATAAGTTGCATTCACTCATTTCAGACAATGAATGGGGTGCTGGCTGTGTGGATTTACAAAATACTTGTGTGAGCCCTTGAACTCAAATACTGTAAGTTTAATGAGGTTTTATACAAGTTAGCAATGCTAAAACATGCAGTTTGATGTGGTGGCTCCAAAAAGACAGCCGCCCATAGACTGTATATGAAGGAATGTTTGCTTTCACCCCATCCAATAGAGCTGAAACAATCAGTCAATTAATCAATTAAGCAACAGACAGAAAATAAATAAAAAGACTATTTCATTTTTCATGCAAAACAAGTTTACAGCTTGAGGTTGAGTAACATACTGGTCAGCAAAATGGTTAACGTCCCCCTAATAAACAGAAAGGATGCTAAGGAGGCTTTGACTTATTTTTGATTCATGTCAAAGAAATTAATTTTAAAAAACAATCAGGTTGTAACCGATCTCTGTTAGGAGTCCTGAGTTACGACCACTGTCCTGACTCAGTCAGGTGATAGTGAGCCATGTTTCTGTATTACTTTGACCTTATTTTCTACACTGGCTCCTTTAACAGAAGCAGAACAGGAAATAAAGCAAGAAACTCATACAGCACAGAAAAAAGAAAAACAAATTCTTTTCTTCATCTTTTCTTTTAAAAAAGCAGCTGCTGGTGATGTTTGCTGCAGCTGTTTAAGAAATCCCAGTGCTGGCTCCACTGCCCACACCAGAAGAAGTCCTGCTGTCATCAATGATGCTCACAGCCACCAGCAAGTGAATTTTAGAAGTGGTGAGAGAATAATAATACATTCATTCATAATTCATGTCATTAAACTGTAGTGAGTGAAGTCATGTGTTTCAAGCATGGATTAAAAAAAGCTTCTGCTCTAGATCCCACAATCACAAAGTCCAATGGTGCATGTAGTTTTTTGCAGTGAAAAAGCAGTACCAAATGACATTAAATATGTTGTCTGAATTTCTGCTTTCACTCCATTTTTACAGAAACCTCTGAGGCACCATTTATGCATATAACTCAAAACTGGATTTGCAAGGCATGGAGTCATGAAAGCCATAATTGTGACCAAAGAAGCTCAGAGCCCTAATCAGTTCAAATGCAGCATGCCTGACTCATTTATGGAGCGACTAGCCAAATGATGGCAAATCCCATCGCCCAGCACTTTCAAGAGCTCAACCACAGTCCTGCTGACCTCAGATTCAGTGCCATAATCCTTGCGTCTCCTTCTCGCTACGTGGTTGTTTTATCTGAAAGTTTTACAGCTTCTTTTAATGAACAGGATGTTGTCTATGATGTTTTCTATAGTCACACAAACTGATTTTTCTTAACAATTAATTTGTCAGTTCATTCATGTTCATGCTTTATAAATAGAAAATACATAAATAATATCAATATATATTTTAGAATTCTTTTAATTTTAACAGTGGACATCATTTCATGAATATTGTGGCTTTCATATAGATTTATATTGTTTGCATGTTTTCAGCAACCTTGACCTTGAAAGTTGCAGGTCTTGCAAGTTTAGAATTCGAGTTTATGGAATAACATTCTTGTTTATAAATGTAGGGCTCATTTTAACAGGCATACAGTAGGAGATTTTTTACTCATTGGAGGGTACATCATTCATCGATCACTCCTGGAGGCTGCTGTGCCTCTTCTCTCCTGAGCCGAACTCTTCTAATCATCTCACACTGTTTAAACACCTGTACGTTCCGCAGGTTACCTTGGAGGTGGAGGTGACACCCGGTAGTGGTTTCTAGGCGGGTCTGTTGTCAAACTAGAGGAAAGGTTAGCCGGAGCTCTGCTGCTACGAGACAGTTAGCTTACATACAGCCAAAACAGGAGAACAGAGACAAATCTCACCTGGCTCTCACTGCGTTGAAGTCGCCGGTCGGCTTTCCAATGACAAGCTGCTGTAACGACAAATGAACCAGTCCCCACAGCACCAAAATAAACACAGACACCAGGGAAGCTGCCAACCCTTCCCTCAGCAGGTACAGGTTCACTTCGGGTTTCCTCTTCGGGTCACCACTATAGCCGTTATTCCCGCACAGGTCTCGGGAACCGTCGTTATCTTGCGCTACATAATTCTGTGTCCCGAAGGATTTTATTCTCCTGATAGTGGTGTCGCTCTCCATTTTTGAGCCAACGGTACATCAGCTGCAAGCGAGCGTCGCTCTCAGGCGTCGCTTTCCTTTTTTTCTCCTTCAATGGACGACCGACGGATAGCACTGAGGGACAAACTTGAATGAGAGGGCGGGCGGCCGAGGCGGTTGAAAATAACAAATAGAAAACAAACAGAGGAGGAGAGAGGTTGGCTTTACACTCCAACGCTCTGGAGTAGATTCGGTGTTGATTAAATCGGTTTCCCCTTTTATATGTGTTTCCTCTTTCTTTAACCTGAACCTAATAATCCCCCTAACCTCAACTCGAGTACCGGTCTTTGGAATCTGTTTGCCCAGAGAGGACTTTAACATTCCAGTATAATCACTCCCACGTGAGCATATCACAAAATTAACAAATTTTACAAAATTATTATTAAACAATTATTGGCAGATTTTGTTGACACATGAAGGAATAGGCTAGAGTTTCTTTATTAGGTGGTTGCTCTCGTGTCTATGTCTATATGAGGCTATACACCAGGCCGACAATTTAGCATAAAGACTGGAAGCAAGGAGAAACTGTTAGCCTTGCTCTGTCCAACAGCAACTATCTGCCTGCCAACACTACTATCAAAGAAATAATCTGGCATGTAATGCATGTGAAACCCCAGCCGTTGTTTTTTTACTCTTTTTGTTTGTTTTTACTCATTTTGTTTGTTTGTTTGTTAGTTTGTATAGTTTTAACAAATAAGATATAACTTGTTGAGTAGCGAGCTTTAAAGGTTGTGGTAAGTGGATTTTGTTAGCTTTGGAGGGAGTCCGGCTTGCTGTTCCCCCTGTTTCCAGTCTTTGTGCTAAGCTAAGCTAACTGACTGCTTGCTAGTTTCATGTTTACAGTATAGACATAATGATCTTCTGATCTAAACTTTGAAACAAAAGAGTGTGTATTTCCCAAAAAGTGGAACTATCCCTTTAACATGAACTCAGTGAACTCTCTGTGCAATGTAATTCGGTCCAACAGACAAGCTATGTAATACACCACCATAATGAAAAAATACCCTATTACAAGTACAAGTCCTGCAATCAGATATACACTCAAGTAAAGATATGAAAGTATTATGAGCAAAATGTACTGAAAATATCAAAGCATAAAAGTAGGGCAAGGCAAAAATAGTCAAGAAAACCTTTATAATGTGTCCTTTCATTGTTATATTATTATATATTACATTGTAGGACCATTATCCCTGATGGATTATCATATAAGCATTTTAATGTTTTATCTGGTCAATTTGGAGCTAATTTTAACTATTTAACCTACAGTTGAATAGTTTCATCTTAAACAATCTATATTAGTTAGTTGACTGATTTTATGTTTTCCATGCAAAATGTACAATTTGTATTTTAACATGTAGGCAACATTCCTCATTGAAATGTAATGGAGTAGAACTATAAAGTAGCAAAAAATGGAAATACATGTACCACTAAATTTCCAGTCCAGTAAATTTAATTAATAACATTACAGCACTGCTTATAACCTTCTATTTTCGGAGGGGTTGACTCAATATTTTATTGTATTTTGAAGCTGCTGTTAGTGGTGATGTTGTGTGAGAATGCAGTTTACTGAGAGATGTTTCTATTACTAACCTATGTCACAATTTGGTGCAAATTGTTTTCCAGATTCATTCAAGTATTTAGTTCATGTACACAGTGCAAGATTTTCTGTGGGTAAACTTTCAGGTTTTTGGATTCATCCTGGGCAAACACACTGAAGTGTGTATCATGGGTTGGTTATTTTTATATCTGAATGTGCTTGTTATCTTAACATACATATGTTATATGTTATGTCTATAGCTGTATACTTCTGTAAATGCTTTCTCTGCCCTGTCTATAAGTCTACTGAAAGCTACTGAGAACTGGAGTCAGAATCTGTCAACATGCATGGCCAATGATATTGATTCAGTTTAATTCCTGGAATAGGCTACTTGAGAAAACAAATTGTTAAAAGATTTACAAAGAGAAATGTGTTTTTTCCACTTAAATGTCAAATGTCATTATACCAACCATACCACCAAACAACTATACCCCCAGCTGAATCATTTATATATACAAACATCTATTTCATTTGGAAACATATAAGTACATTGCCGAATTCACTTTGATGTGAATCAGTTATTTACTTGTTATTGAAAACTGCATCAAGTTCATTAATGCTAATTGATTAATAAATTAGTTAATCATTGATGGCTGTAATGAAATCATGATGTTGGCTGTATGTGTTGGGTTGTAGCCTGTTGTTCTGCTTTGTCGCCATCATGTGGATGGTAAATCACTACACACTGACTTTTCTCCTATCACCATCCTCCTCAAAGTCTAGATGTTTTATTTCATCAAATTTGAATTAGTATGTTTGAAGCTCATTTAATCTAGGGGAGCTTTGTTGTCTTCATCAATAAATTGATGACAACTTGAGAATAGAATACAGTCTATGCTCAAAACCAAACACACAAGCACTATTTAAAGATGTTAAAATCTAACTAAGGTATTTCAGGTATTTTAGTACAATTTACAAAAAAAGAGATTTAAAAATGATGTTTATAATCTGACAATTGTCATTTAGGAGACATACATCCAGAAGAAGATTAAGTATTCATATAATTTAAGTAAAAACAGCAGTACTACACTGCAAATACAACATTTTAAGCGAAAGTCCTACCTTTCAAATGTTACTTGAGTAAAAGTACAGACGTATCAGAAACAGTATCAAAAATAGAAGAACTCAATGTGCAGAATGACACCCGTCAGTGTTATATAAGTCTATCATTGCATTATTTTTTATTGCTGCAATAACATGTAAGCAGTGCTTTAACTGTAGTTGGTCAAGATGAAGCTATGTTGAATTGATGTAAATACTGGTCAGTAGTTTCATCTAATAAATCATCATATTATACAAACTATATATGTTTTGTATGTAAATATTAATATGCAAAGTAAATATAGCTGTCAAATAAATGTGATGTAATACTTTGAATTGCGGTAGATTAAAAATGTAAAACGTAAAACATGGAAATACTCTAGTAAAGTAGAAAAAATAAAATAAATAAAATAAATAAATGAATAGTACAGTACTGGAGTAAATGTACTTATTCAGCACTGCACACTCAAATACATAAACTATGTACTTATTCAGCACTGCACACTCAAACACATAAACTAAGTGTCTACTGAATAAAGTACTTTATTGACAATGAAAAAGTATCACCAAGAGATTAAATCTGGTGACAATGGGAGTTCAGTAATCGTTAGTCTTTGTTCAAAGTTTTTTCTCTGTCCTTGGTACTTTTCCATTAAACGCCCCCCTGTAAACACACAGCCGCTAGCCTAACGGCAGCTAACATAACGTAAGCTATTTGTTTTCTAGGCTTGGCATCGATTTTACTCAAGGCGATAAACGGCAAGGACAATTTGTCCCTATATTAAAAATAACTGTCACATAAAGATAAACTGAACCTTTGTAGTGGCGGTACTCGAGATATTAACCAACGTTTTATTGCAATTTTATCCGTGGTCACAGGTCAGGGCCAGTCAATTTCCCTGGGTGAAGTTACGATCACAGTCTTTAGCATCTTTAGCTTTCCTGGTTAGCGTTAGCTTGTTAGCATAAGTGTGAGGCTACATATTAGCTCATTCTGGGCGTAGCTGTAACAATGTCTTCCGCTTTCATAATAAAAGTCTCCTTTTCTTCTAAAAGGGAAAAAGGGATTTGTGAAACCATGGTTTTTAGACATACCCTGTGCTAAACCAGGGATTACTTTTGTATTACGTTATTTTAGTAGGTAGAACAAAGTACTAGTTGTTAATTCTGCTCACCTAAAGTGACGTTTTAACACTTCAATTACGGCAATTATTTTGTATCGTCCTTGCGAAATAATTACGGCTAAAGGCAGTATGAGATAAATGACGTGTTAAGACGTCAATTATGTCGAAAAACGACATAAAAGGATTAACGTCCTAACAAGTAAATTATTTCATATCGTCTTTAAACGGAATTGCCCTCTTAAAATGTCAATTAATTCATATCATCTTTAGACGTAATTATCATGTTAAGCCGCCAATTACGGCTGAAGACGACATGAAATAATTTACGTGTTGGTAGCACAAAAATACAAACGCCTTAAGTCGTTCAAAAGTAGCGTGTTAACAAGGCATTGACCGACAAATTACATATATGCAAAACCAAGCATATATCTTATTATTTCTCATATAAACAGGAATTTTATTTTATAATAGGATAGCTGCATTCTTTAAAGCTACGCGATATTAATCCAGCTATAGAGTTTGAAGATGTAACTTGTGAAAACCCAATGAATATTTTCATGTTAGCAATGTGATGTTGCATTTTTTTCATCTATCCGACTTTTATTTTTGAATTGGAGAGGAAGTGTGTAACTGTCATTATGGGTAACTTAACTCCCTTCTTTTCTACCAGCTCCAGTTCTCCGACCGATCACTTCCCAGCAGAGCATAGCCGAGAGCAGTCAGCCCGTCGTGTCTCTACCCGAGGCCGGATGGTAAAATCCAACCTCCAGCGGATCCTAAACAGTCATTGCTTTGCTCGCGAGAAAGAAGGAAAACAGCAGTCTTTTTCTACCATGGCGGATTTAAGTAACCCCATCTGTGACATGATTGGAAAGTAAGTAAAGGATGAAAAATACCTCACCTGGCTAACTGCTAACCGTGATGTGGGGGAGGGGTGGCTAAGCTAACGCAGCTACTAGCCACTGAAAAGCGGAAGTAATATGCGTTTAAATGTATTTCATATGTAATACGCGGAATCACTGGAGGTCTGGCGTTACATTTTGAGACATATATAGGTACAACATTATTTTACAAAATGTCATGTTAAATGTACGGACGTTCACCTGCTGGTCCCAGAGGCAACAAGAGCAATGTTAAATTAGCCAACGTTAGCTGCGAACGTCGTCGAACTTGTTACGTGACTGTAGCTGACTACGCCAGTTAACGTTAACGCTTCAATTTAGTTAACATTAATTAACCTATCTTAATAGGGGGGGTTAAAAAATGGTTAATTGAATGTGCCACGCCAGGCACGGTAAAACATAAATTGATAACAGAGAAGGATTGTTTCCGATCTCTCGCGTCTGAGTCGGTTTAAAGACCAATCAGCCTTAACTAAGGTCAGTAGTTCTAACATTTTGTGACTCCAGGAAAGGTAAGATAAAATGGCACCAGGCTAAAAAAAATCTGCACGTGAAGTCGACAGGTGAGCATTTTCTGGCCACGTTAGTCTCGTGAGCTGATAACCGAGTCAGGTCGATTATTACGCAACTGACATGTCAGTGCAGTAGGCCTCGCGACGTACGATGTTATTACTGTACACTGCGATGCAGTGGTCTGCGTAGATAGATTACATTAAATAAATCTTTAGAGATTGTAGACGTTATTCTGACATTTTTAGTGATACATTATCAGTTTGTGCTTCATTCTTTTGTAGTCATAGCACAACCAAGTAATTGGGTGTTGAAAGAATGTACAGAAGGCCTGAAAAACCTTGTTTGAAGGGTTAACCAGGCTCTGCTGTATATACCGAGAGACTATTTATAACCCAGCTATAATGCATCCAGGAAGTATTCAGACCCCTTTCCTTTTCTTCACATTTTATGTTGCTTATACCAAAATCGTTTAAATTCATTTTTCCTCATCAATCCAAACTTGATACCCTATAAGGACAAAGTGAAAACAGACTTTTTGAATTTTTTGCAAATTAGTTGAAAGGAAAAACTGAAATATCACATTGAGTCTTTGCTGTGACACTTGTATTTTAGCTTAGGTGCCTCCCATTTTTCTTGGTCATCTTTTAGATGTTTTTACATCCTGGGTGAGTACACCTTTGTAAATTCAGCTGATTGAACACAATTTAAAAAGGCACACACCTTCCTTATACAGTCTCACAGCTGATAATGCATATCGGAGCAAACACCAAATCATGAGTCAGAAACAGGATTGTGTCAAGACACAAATCTAGGGAAGACTGGGGAAAAAATCTGCTACATTGAAGGTTCCCAAAGCACAGTGGCCTTCGTAATTCTTAAATGGAACAAGTTTGGAACAACTACGACTCTTCCTAGAACTGCCTGCCCGGCCAAGCTGAGCAATTGGGAGTGAAGGGTCATGGTAAGAGAGGGTACCAAGAACCTGATGGCCACTCTGGCTGAGCTCCAGAGATCCTATGTGGAGTTGGGAGAACCTTCCAGAAGGACGGCCATCACTTCAGCAGGACAGGGGGACTGATAAGGGTTGTGGGAAAGCTGAACGGAGCTAAGTACAGAGAAATCTTAAACGAAATCCTGGTCCAGAGCGCTCAGTACCTCAGACTGGCTTTCACCCTCAAACGGGACATTGTCCTGAAGCTCACAGTTAAGACAATACAGGGACAAGTCTGTTGAAGTCTTTGAGTGGCCCAGCCAGAGCTATGACTTGAACTCAATCAAACATCTCTGGAGACCTGAAAATGAGTGACCACCAACAGTCCCCATCCAACCTGACAGAGCTTCAGAGAAAAATAGCAAAAAAGAAAAAAAAACTTCAAATCCAGGTGTGCAGAGCTTGTCGCGTCATACCAAGAAGGCTTCAGGCTGTAAACGCTGCAAAAGGTGTTTCAACTAAGTTCTGATGAAAGGGCTTGGATCCTTATGTCTGTGTGATAGTTCAGTTTTTCCCGTTTGATTGCAAAAAATTTTTAATTCTATTTTCACTTTGTCTTAATGAGGTAGTGCTTATAGATTGAGGGAAAACAATTATGTTAGCAAAAAACTGCAACATAAAATGTGAAAAAAGTGTAGAATTCTGAATACTTTCTGAATGAACTGTATGCTAATAGAGCTACACAATTTGAGTCTAAATGCAAGAAAGATAACTTTAGCAATTGATCAATTGGTTTAGGTCAGGGCTGCAACTAACATTATTTTCATCGTTGATAAATCTGCCAATAATCCTGGCAAATAGAGAAAAATACCAATCCCAAATTGCAGCACCAAGTTTTGATTGAGATATAAATAAGCCAACTTGAGTTGATTGTTGCCTGTATCATGTTTACCATCAGCTTCAACAAATTAGCATATTTTCATTACATGTTTATTCCTGTTTTATCCTTACAGCCCCTTTTTTAAAAAATTTGTATATATGTCACAAAATACAACAGTTGCACGGATAAATTTCATCACAGCCGATTAAAAGTTTTTAAGAGACTGACTCTGATAACAATTTAAAGCAAACTGGCTGTTTCAGCTAACCACACAGAAATGTGAGTTTAAAAATTGGAGTCTGGGTTCGTGCTTTAACAGCAAATATTTTGGGTTGGTTGCCTCCCACCGCATCCTGCTGCATCGGTGTACCACTCTTTTAAAAGTTCTGTTAACAACTTTTTATACACAGCGCCATTGTTTGTGGAACATAAACTGTAAGCGGTCTAAATGAGCATCCAGGCCTGCTGATGTAACACATGTTGTGGAATAAGTACTAAAATGTTTGTAGCTGTAGTATTTGTTAAAGTTAACGGCTTGGAAAAAGTTACTTTGGTAAGCAGAATTGAATAATCTTAAATTTTATCACTAATAAAACCAAACTGAACACACTGGACATTTTGTTTCCCAAGCACTGTACCTTTTTAAAGTGAATATTAGTTTGACAGACACTTTTTTCAAAGTAACAAGCAATAAATGCTTTCAAACTTGACAAGAACTAGACGGCGTCATAAATGAGAAGTGCATTGCTCTCGGACAAAGAACTAAAAGTGTGTATAGTTCTACTGTACAGGTGCTTAAGTTTTTGTTTTTAAAAATAAGATGAGTAAGTGATAGCATGAGCTATTAACAATTGTTTGGATTTTGGGGGCTATAGGAAAAATTAAAATAACTGGGGTGTGCTCCCTAATTTTGTTATTGCCCCAAAATTCAAAGATTGAGTCTAGAGAACACAATTATGATGCTAGAAGAGTTTGTCCTTTTATGTTTACGTTGTTTTTTTGGCAAGGGTTCTCTGTTATTTCTGCTTGTATGTGCTGCGGGAAGCAAGGATCCTCAATAATTTAACTGAATGAATATGAGAATGTTGTTTGTTTTCAGTTGTACATGCGCATATTTGCGCAACTGCACGGACCCTGCAAGGTCTCAAACGTATTATTGGAAGAGTATTGTAAACATACATGCACAGTATCGCACCATGTGTAACTCCTGCAGTTCTTTTGGCACACAATGACAAAGTCGGCTAGAGTTCATATTTGTCTGTGCAAAGTCCCATGACATATCTTTGAGATTATAAATATGCATTTTGACACTTGTGCACATAGTAACATATGGTACATGTTTAATTATAGAAAATCTTAATTTTTCTGTTAGTGTCCTCACTATGTCTTCTCTCTACCTTCCCCCCTCTAGCCTGTCCCTGCACTGTAGTAGTACCCGCGGCCCGGGGCCTCTGTGGTGCTCCTGATGCCCCTCTCCCACCCCTGAAGATCCCAGGTGGGCGAGGGAATGGCACACGGGATCACACTCCTTCAGCTCGGCCGGTCTACTCAGTAAGTCTAGAAACACACACACACATGCATATTGCTGAAAAGTAGTAAGAGGAGCTATAATGCAAATGCGGAAATGAGGGTAAGCTGTCACTTGTATAGGAGCTCATTCTGTTTCACTGCAACCATTTTCTGTCATGTGATTATGTTTTTTGTTTACTCAGCATGGGAAGGAACACTTGGCTCTTATTTGATTCAGTCATCTACGCTGAACAGTGAAACACAATCCAGTTTCATTTTTTCACTTCATGTTTCAGTATATTTATAGGCTCATTTGCCTTTCTTGACCAAAGTTGCAAGGCTCGTGTGCATGTTGTTATTTTGGCCAAATTTCCATACTATTTACCATGACAGTGATACATTTAATGTCACCCATTGCTGTAAGATGCATTATTTGCTTTTATTTTCCAGGACCGAAGGTTGACTGTAACGGAGGAGCCAGCAGGGAATGGTCGCCCTGGGATACTCCACTTCCAAAGTCGTCCCACTGTTACCAAGGCAATACAGTGGGATGCTGTCTTAAGCAGCAGCGCGCTCTATGTGGAGATACCTCTTGACCCTCTTCCTGAAGGCAGCAAGGAGAGGTGAGGACATGAAAAAGCTCAAGTGGAATATAGCTTTAGGTCTTCGCATTGGCATACTTGAGCCGTGTGACGGGAGAGTTAAGTCAATTTAAGTTAGAAGAGGTGATGGCTGTGACCTCCAGGCCTTGATTCCCCGTTAATCTCAGTTTTTGGCTTGATTATAGACTTTGAAACATCTAAGAGGAAGCCAAAAGCAGTAACTAATCTGTAAAAACACATCCAATTGTTTGAGGATAAACTAGCGATTTAGTAAGAGATTCAGTCATTGTTCTTGTGTGTTTGTGTCTGCATGTTAAAATGTTCCATTTTCTAACCTAATCTGCCCTCTGTTTTCTCTCCAGTTTTGCGGCTCTCCTGGAGTATGCTGAAGAACATCTGAAAGTTGTTAGCGTGTTTGTCTGCTTTTACAAGAACAGAGATGATCGTGGTATGTTGCAAACAGCCCTGTTTTCCCAGCACATCTTTTTCATTCACAACGGCCACACAACTGTCATGTAATTTTTTTTTTGGATTCTCTGTCTTGACTCGTACTGCATCTTGACATTTTTTGTCTCTCCTTTACTCTTCCAGCTAAACTGGTGCGTACCTTCAGTTTCCTGGGCTTTGAGATTGTGAAACCGGGCCATGCCCTTGTCCCACCTCGACCCGACGTTTTCTTCATGGCCTACAATTTTGACAGGGACTCCTCGGACGAGGAGTAGCTCTCTGGACAGCCCCTCCACCCCATCCTTACTTCCCTTTTTCTTCCCATTGTATGTTTGCCCATCCTGTCCCCGCTTACCCATATACTCCATCGTCTGTGTTTAAACCCTCTGCGGTAGCTCTCTGTATGCAAGTATTCATTCCCCCACGCTTTTTGTGTTCAAGGGAATATGTAAGCTGTGCATCTCCTGCTTCCACCATCTATCTTTGTGTGTTTTAATATACTGTTTTCATTGAAGATTAATTGATGTTGTCACCTAAAAAGGAGGGAACCTTTGTTTTTTGGACTTATAATCATATTGCAGTTGTCATAGCTATAAGTTAAGTTCTTGTATAATTTCAGTTTCTTGTCAAGTCTTTGTTTTGTTTATTTCCTTTTATGATAGATTAAGATGGAGGATTCTTCATTTCTTGAATGTACAACAAAAGGTCATCAGGTTTACACTCGGGTACTCCAGCTTTCTTTTGATTGGCTAAATAATGACTTTAAAATTTGTTCCATATTTTCCTTCTCTCTGAACCGAATTACAAATACAATTCAGTGGGACCAGTTTCATTTTGTAGCACTAATATCCTCTCTAAAGTATAAGGATTTTTTGAAACGTTACTTTTAAGTGACAGCCCCAATAATTGGTACTTCATTGCTGAATAGTGAATCCATTTAGACTAGAGGTGGAGTGGCAAGATGAATGCTGTTGCATGTGTCAGTTTCAAGTTCAAGATCCTATGATGAGTGTATTGGTACAAAGTGAAAGGAAAGTGAATAATCCAAAGTGCTTTTGCTTCTTTCTACCATGTATATCTGATAATATTGTAGTATTTTGTTTTGGAGGTTGAAAAATATTGCTGTGATTGGATTTTTCTTTTTGGATTAGCATTCCTTTTCAACTTGTTTTTCATGATAGTAATGAGTTTGTTGTTCACCTGCATAGTGGTACCTGTTGTGCTTCTGTGATAATAAAACAAACAAATAAATTCTCTTGTCTATGTCTTTACTTAAGCCTATTTGTACATTTGTGAACCCCACCAACACATTTAAATTCTGTTTGTCTTTCCTTTTGTTTTTATTTGAAACTGAATAAAATATCCTGGACTGTGAATGAATTTGCTGCTCCGGTTTAAAGCCTGAGCTAGATCATTTTTCTGTGATGTAACTGCATATCAAGCAGCGCGCTGGATCTAGAGCAGACGTTTATTATACAACCACCTGTGTTGTAACTATATATATATATACACATATAAAACCAAGCACAATACACTATAAAACATTTAATGGCCCTTTGTGTAATAACGTAACAAGTACCCAACACAATGTAATCTGTGCTGCTCAGTGACGAAAATCAGGTCACTTACAAAAGAGCAGCAGGGCAGACATTCAGAGCATGTCATGTGTCTTCATACCACCAGGAGGCTCCACAGGACACTGAACTACACTACACAACCATTGTACAGCTGATTTTTAAGTTGCAAGTTCCGAACTGTATGCGTCAGTGTAAGGTGTGCAGTGATGCAAACATGTTTCTTAACTCTGTTTTGGAAGTTCTTTCTTTGATGGCTTCAGTTGTTTTAGGCAAGAATAAGTGATGAACTTCACAGTAGCTACACAAACGTGATAATGCGTCGATGCAGACTCCCTTACTATAACTTACATGTTTGTTGTCTTTCACTATCTTTGTCTTATTTTAATGTCACATTGTGTGTTTTACTGGTAATTTATGTTTTAATTTAATTTTCCCATGTAAAGCCCTTTGTGACTTTGTTTTGAAAGGCAATATATAAAAAAAGTTCTTATCATATGATTTATATTTCTAAGTAGCTCAATAGACCCGTGACAACACATTGCATCCACCAATGGCTCAGCCTACCTTTAAAGCAGAGCACAAGTCTAATCAGGAAAAATAACTCAGAACACCTGTGTGGGTGTGTAAGACCGCCAATAATGAGAGAAGCAACACCTGGTGCTCAAATGAATGCTAACGATGCTGATGATACTCAGAGATGAAGTGCTCATTTAAAGCCTTAGAAGTTTTAAAATTCAGTATGGAAAAGAAAACACTCACAATATAATGTGGAAAGAGCACCATGCTTATTTCTATAGAAAAGAAGAAAAAAAAAGTTCAAATATATATATATATATATATATGTTCAAAAGTTTTTCAGAATTTTATTCATCTTCTATTAAAAACAGTGATTAGTTGGCCTAATGTCAGAGAACTGTGATGAACCAAACTACATTATTTTGGGAGTGGTCAAAAGTCATCAGCGTCATGAATTCTGTCAAATACAAAACACAGGACAAAAAGAAGAGAAGCATTTTTTTTCTTGAATCCAAATATTTAATAGGTACATATCAAGTATTATTATGACATGTATAAAATTTCAGTTCACAATATGAAGCAATGGAACTCCTCAGACTGGCGTATGCTGCAAATGTTTGAGGCTGCCACATAAAAATGACTAATGATTAAAATAGTAGAGAAGCAACTAAAATGGTAGAAAAATGGCGTACGGACATAGATAATAGTAAGCATTCTAGGAAAATTAAATGTGACTTCTCAAACTTTTTTCTTCAATAGAGTGCAATAGAAATAAAAACAACACAGCACTGAAGCCAAGCGTCCACAAGACGTCTAAAAATTGTTAGTACTGTAGGTTCACGGAGAGCAGGAGACAGCGGAAAGAGAGGAGAGGGAGCGAAGGTCACAGCAGATAAAGAACGGAGGGCTTATAAGCTTTGCCAGTCAATGCAGGAAGAAAAATAATCTTTGAACAAGACTGAGCAACAGCGGAAGTAATGCACATCACAGTTAGCTTTAAAGACCATAGTAGCATTTGTACTTGCATGTTGTTGATAAAAAGAAAAAAAAAAATATCCTGAATGATTGAACAGAAACAAGGACATCACCACAAACAAACAAACAGCCTCATTTGAAGCCGTCATTGTCTCAGCTCTACAGAAAACATGGCTTTGCCTTGAAGGCTGTTACAGGTGAATGTGATGGTGTCGCGTGAACAAGGGCTACATTTTCCCACAAAATCAACTCAAGTGTTGAAACTATTTTGGATATCGTATCTGAGCCTCAGCACCCCAGGTGACCTCTGTCCAAATCACAGATCAGTGCAGAGGCTCTGCTGCTGGCTATGTGCTCTCCATGGGATGTTTTCGTTTGAGTTCCCATCAGACCTGCCAACCCTGGACATTTTAAAGTACCATATCAGCACTGGAAAAGATGCAAATCTCTGTTAGCTGCTCAAGATAGAAAAAAACGCATTTTTAACTCTTGGAAAAATGGACAGTATAATACATCCAATACTATACAGGCTACAGAGGCCTCTGTATTCAGCAATGCAAATAATTCTCCTTTGAGTCACTTATTATTGTGAAAGTACAAAAAGGAAGGTAAAAAGGAAACATATTGTGTACGGTTAGGTCATTGGTCCTCCTTGTTGTTGGAGGTATTTTTCTGTAGTGATTAAAAGACGGTTTTCATTTACGTAAAGCTTCCAAGTGCATTTCAAAGATATGAAGGGGGCAGTTTTCACTGGTCAGGCTGACTAGATAATAACCTATAAGAAAAGGTAAGTAATAAATACAAAAACATGGCTTGTTTAGGATTTTTGCTTAAACAAAAGTAGCTTAAAAATAGTCTAGAAATAGTCTTCAGCTCTGTTCAGACTTGCTGTCTGCTGCATCTGTGGAAAAGTCACATCCGATGGACCGTGGTGTGTTAGCCAGGATGATCTGGAAGACAAATGTGTTTCTAACGTTTCCTAATTTTTTATAGGTTACTCACTGAAGCCACACGGACATTGCTGCCTCAAACTAGTTGATTGATGATTGACACTTGATACATTGAACTTGAACATTCACCTCTGTCCAACTAATGTAGCCAGAAAACTCCAAAAAACCATTAAAAAAAAACAAAAACCTGAAGTATCACAGGCATTCGCTCTCTTCATTACAAGATCTTACCCTTTCCATGTCACACGTTCTTTATCATATAAACATGTACTATGTTATCCAGAATATCAACAAACAAAAAAAAATCCGCTTTCTAACACTGATCATGACCTATGACCTATTGATTGGCTGAAAGGGGCATGTACATTAAATGATTAACCCAGGCCCGAATCTATTCATGTCACTCCTCCAATTTTCAGTGTTAGAAGTTCTGACTATGGGGTGCTGTTGTAGGACACAATTCAAACTATTATATATTCAACGATTTGTTGTATTTAAGTGCAACGAAACACACGACCTATTGAAATATTCAATGGCATATTAATAAAGCTATATTATGCTCGTATGCACCAGTGAAATCTCAACACACATAAGCGCTATTGAAAACTAGTGTCTGTACAATACCTGATATTCGGTACCAAGATTGAGACAACACTAAGAGGAATTTCAACTCTTTTCTGCAAAACTTTTTTTTTTTTTTTTTTTTTCTCCATTTAACAAAAGAAGTGGTGAAATGTTTAACATTGTCTAAACATAAGCAGCCATGCAAGAACTAAAAAGATAGTCTAAAATAACTATTTTAAATCAGTAACTTCCTGATTAAAGAATAAGTTAACGACATTAGGAAACAGACTGGGCATTGAATGCCAACTTTTGGTATTAGATGTTTTTTTGTTTTTTTTTTACATCATGCTACAAGGCACTCTTATCCATGTCCTGTTTTCTAACAGGTCAGGACATTTACAATTCACGAGAACATTACACTGATCGCACTGTACATTTCTGTCTAGCTTCTGTACTGTATATGGGTGATCACTGAACATTGAGCCTCTGATGGTGTGGTTCCACATAACTATTATGTTCATTAGAAAGCTGTTTGTCCATTTTCTGGATGTAATTTGACAAAAAAAAAAAAAAGAGTAACTCACATCATCCTGGTTGTGCAGTCACTCATTGGATTACTTTATTTTTAAATGAAGGACGGGCAGATCATGCTGCATATTAAATTCTCTGGCGGACATTATACTGAGTCTAACAGGAAGAACAATAGCAGATGAATATGTGCTGAGCAAAATGTATGCTAACCATCTTTGTGTGAGGTCCTGCTTGATTGTGGTTGCTTGGTAACACCAGGGACGACCACAGTGTGCCCTTTCAGGCATCACTGAAATGAATGTGCAAGCAGCGCGCTTCAGGCTTTTCAAACATTTCAGAGCACTAAATCTTTGTGTAATCTTGTGTAAATCTTTAATTTCCATTACACCCTTACAGTAGATCTCTGGTAGACAAATGCAATACCAGAAAATACTCTATGTAATGTGTAAGGACAGTTTAGTCAATTTCATCTGACTGACGAAGTGAAACCGAGAAAGGCAGTACATGTGAAAACACATATTGATGTGAGAACTTCATTCACGGGTGAATAAATGTCTTCACATTAATATTTAATGAATTATTTCTACAGTGTTAGAGGTTTCAATAGCGCTTATGGGGGAGATTCAGTAGTGCGGCCTCTCTTATCTTATACATTTATTTTTATGTGCTTGGAAATGGGAACAAAAAGTGCCTTTCTAAAGAATGATCATAATTTGGTATGGTCCTGTTCGAGACTTCACAAGTATACTGTGTATTGCATTTTATTTCGGGTGCGATTACTCAACAGAAATTACTTTTTAAAAGCAGGTTTCTGAAGAATTTTGCCTCTTATTTGTTCTACACACCCTCATGTCTTTGGTATGTCTATGAAATACATGCTTTGTTTTAACTCCACATAAAATCTAAGGAGAGAGTCGTGGCTGTTGATCATTGTTGTGTTCACTTAAGCATATGAAGTTGCGGCTCTACTGAAGCCAGAAATCTTCCAACACTCCAAACAAACTGGACACAGCTGCCAATTTCTGTTCTCTGAAAATGCTCTGACAGTTGCCCCTGGTGAGACAGTTACTGCTCTTATTAGCTCATGGCGTGGCAATGGCGTTATTCCAAGTGACGTGAGCAGCTAGCAGGATGCTAACAAATGCTCCTGATTAAAATACTAAACAAGTCTGCTGCAAATGTCAGTAATAAAGTGCTCCAAGGTCACAAAAACGTCTGTGCTTTATTTTATATATATAAATACATATTGAATCTTGACTTTTCTAATTTTAGCTTGGTATATTTTAGGCCAACTCTGCGGCTGTCTCTCGGTCACACGACCTCCTCGCTCATACTGAATGTTGTACCGGGTGAGTTACCTCATCTGTGTGTCTTCAGTAACCTTGTGAAATTGCCAGTCCCGCTGTGCCTACATCACTGTTTAACCTAGCACCTTTATTTGCCAGCTGAGTCAAACACTCAGCGCAGCATTTTGGTGTAAAACTGCGTACATGGTACACAAAATGCGCACAGGTTGGCAGGAAATCTAATGGCTGATTTCATGATATTGCTGGGGAGAAATATGCACTCTTAACAATGTGCTGTATGCGAGTTTATGGAACCTGTGGACGACACAGTGGAAGTGGAAAACTATAAAATGAGCTAAGATCTTGAGATGGCAAGTGGGTGTGAGAGTTGGGGCTCCTTTTTGTGCGTTTTTGTGGCAGGAGTAGGGAGGTTAAAAAATGTCCTTGGTTGAATTTCAGGCTGGTGATGTTAATGGAGACAGTCCAAGTTCAACAGATGAGGTCAGTCCCTACTGAGGTTGTTTGTGTATGAATGATTGTATACATAAATGGCTGTATATGCAATATACATTTGCCCGTGGGTAAGTACAGTATGTGTGCGCAATGCATTTTAAAGTGGAGCTCTAGGTACTTGACGGTATACGTGGGTGCACAGAATGGATGCTTGTGTGCGTGTATGTATGTATTCTACTTATAAATGTGATTTCGACCTCATCGGCCCTTGCTGTAGCCGGGAAAGAACTGGTCAAGCAGCATCTGAAGCATCTTGTTTTGGGTCATGACGTAGTCCTTGCCCAGGTCGTGACGGCAGGCGGGGCAGGTGTACACCTTCGCTCGGAATGACCGCTGGAGACAAGTCTGAGAAAAGAGAGGCCGGCAGGAGATATTCACAAACAGACGACAACCCAGGGGGATTCTGGGTAGTGGTAGTTACAAACACACCCGACTCAGTTCTCACCTTGCAAACATTGTGTGAGCAGACGGTGGTGATGGGTTGGAAGGCCAGCTCCTGGCAGCACACGCACATGAAGATCTGCTCCATCTTGCGCAGGAAATTCTATCATATGTAAACGGACAGAGACACATGAAAGGAAGGAAAAAAAAGGAAGAAAAAAAAAAAAAACGGAGAAACATACACTGCAAGTGTAGAAACAACTTAAAAAAAGTATCATTACAATCTTGCCCTTTCAGAAATATGACGGCGATGCTGCCATCTTAACTTTTACAGGCCTTCATCTCTGCCAAACAAAAACTGTGACTGATTAATCTGGAAATCAGGAAATCAAGAGGAAACTGATTCAGGCAGTTAAGACCAGTGTCAGTAACGTTCAATGAGTTCTCTGTGTGAGATGCTTTGTGTGTCAGGGTGTACTGGGATTCATACCGGCCCCTCTTTAAGGTGTTCCATGGCTTCATCCCAGAGTTTCTTGTTGGCTGTGTCCTCTCGGATCAACTGCTGCTGCTGCTCTGACAGCTGGAAGGTCTCCTCTATCTTCACCCGTTTAGAGGGAGGCTCTGCTGCTGGTGACGATTCTGGTGAAGACACACAAATAAGACTTAAAATAAGAAAAAAAAAAAAAAAAAAAAAAAAAAAGGAGCTACACCTGGAGAGAATAAGAGAATAATGAAAATTAATATTAAAGATAAGCTGTTAAGAAAACAACGTTTGCAACGGTGCGTGCCTCGGGAAAATACGATCCTGATGGGGTTTTTAGCAAACAAATGTTATACTATATATCTCCAAGCTATCTTAAAAGCTCAGGCTGTTCTCACCTGTCCTCTTCTCACAACACCTTTGTCTGACCTGCTTTGAGCTTCAACTGTGAAAGCACCCACCACTATCTCTGGTTGTCTTCTGCTCTCCATTACTTTGCGGCTCCTCCTCTTCCACACTGGCCATTGGCTGCATGTCCTCCTCTTCCTCATCATTCTCCTCTTTCTCTTTTATCTTGCGTTGTCTCCGTGGCCTCCCCCTCCCGGGATAGTGCTTACTCCGGCCGCCGCGACCGGGTCTGGCACAGGCCTCCTTCTTTGTTTTGTTAGCCATGGCCGCCAAGTAGCCCGGTGGGTACTGCAGACACATGGGGAAAGATGCACACATGCAAAAGACTAACAGGGAATAGCTAACAGGGAATTGCAAATGGTTTTCACAGCGGCCTTTAGTATGAAGCACGAAAGACATACTACACGTCCTGTACGTATACAGACAGTACATGTTCGTATACTCCATTGTGTATGTATATGTAGCGTCCAAACAGAGGTTAACAATATAGAAATTCATTAGGGGGTATCTGTGGTGTCTATACATTGAAGTTCACACACAAACACACACTCACAGTCTAACCTGAACAGCTAGGCCCAGCTTCTTGATCCTCTCCAGTCCTTCAGGTGTCCACGGTGCTGGTTCCAGATCGTCCCGTCTCAACAGGTACCGCCACACCAGGTAACCACACTTTCCGATCTCCGGCCAGTACTTGACCACCTGAAATTCACACGGTGTGTAAATACATCAAACTCAGGACTATTTTTCAGTCTTTTGAAGCAGGTCAAAATTAAGATCGCTATATGAGGTAAAGCAGAATCAGACACTTCAGTCTCTAGAGTCAGTGATGGGAGCATGAGGTTAGTTACAGGTGTGGGATTTTTAGGATTTATTGTCTTCCCTACATTTCCTGTCCATATTTGTGATAGTATTCACTTCAATTAAGTAGATATCGGTTTACAACCCCCAGCAAAGACGCGTTTATACCTTGTAAATACCATCGTAGCGGTTCCCCTCCTCTGGAGCGTACTTGCTGATACGTCGACCTTTGGAACTGCGAACCACCCTGACCGGCTTTCCTGCTCGCCAGTTCCTGGACTCTGCCCCGTCTTTGTCATTCAGAGGTGCATCGCAGTTTAAGGCCAATGCCCTGCAGCAGTCAGGTTCCAAGGGAAAGAGATTTGTGTTTACCAAGTCTGTCTAAGGATTAGGGATGTTAATGAATAAGTTATCAGTTGCTTTTAAGAAGTTAATCCCTTAAGCTTATTTTATTTAGAAAAACAAACAAAAAAAAAAAAAACAGTGGAAAAATCTGTGAGCTTTACCTTTTTAAAATGACTTCTTCAAAAGAACCACAATTAGATTAAATGAGGCCCATTTGGAGTCCTGCCCCGGGATGTGATGATTTTCAGATAATACATCATATGAGTGTTTTTTTTTTTATTGTACAAGTTTAACCATCTAAGCTCGACTGAACTGACAGAAAATTAAATTCAGCCTGAACTGAGACAGGCTCCAGAAGAAGTCATCATATTTTTTAAATATCAAACTTGGATGGTGGACATTTCTTAAAGTAACGAGACATATCTATGAGCTCAAACATATGTAGTTCAGTCTTCTTTAAGTGTCATACCTGTTCATGTGTGTCAGGGTCTGGTCAAAAGAGTGCTCTCCGATCCGTTTGTTTCCCGAGAGGTCACGACCTCCGCTGCCTGTGTAGGTGAACTCATCTCCCCGGTCCTACGACAGATCACAGAAATCAAAGTGACCAAATGATAAAGTAATTGGCATATTATACCAGAAGAAAACCCCATTACGTCACGTGACCACGAGAATAAAACATCTTCATAAACAGAATACAAAACCACCCACCACTTCATCCTCGAAGCCCCCGGCCAACACCAGTGAATAGGAGCCATCGTTACTGCGCCCGTGGATACCGCCGACATGTGGCCTGTGAACACCTGCCTCGCTCACCTGAGGGGATAAAACCAATTTAAATTATGCTGATAACATAAAATGACAACACAGTCCACAATGACATTATATTGACAGTAAATAAAGTATAAGATGGGAAACTTTAA
The DNA here is from genome assembly GCF_002260705.1 of Seriola dumerili. Taxonomy (NCBI): domain Eukaryota; kingdom Metazoa; phylum Chordata; class Actinopteri; order Carangiformes; family Carangidae; genus Seriola; species Seriola dumerili. The sequence continues at coordinate 422,604 of NW_019175347.1, forward strand.
AAAAAAAAAAACTGATTTCTTGATTCTGTCTATAGTCAGAGGATATCAAATTAATATGTAATGCTCTTAAAAGACAGCTGACCTGTACTCTGAATTTCCAGGTGGTTCCAACAGGAATACCAGGTATGGGTCCATAGTGGTTTGAAGGAACAATTGTGCATTCTTTAGTACGCCCCACACAAGCCATACCCTGCAATTACATCGAGACGGAAGAAAAACAATCTGAGTCGTGCACAAAAATACCATTACATGTCCACATATATGCAAATGCCTTTAGATCATAGTTCTGTAATGTTTAACAACAGGGTGGTGATGTGTGTGTCAAATTTTGTTAAAACTTAAAATGAAATTTTGAGAACAAAGGATTCCATTCATTGAGCGCACAGGACATCAAAAAGGCAGAATACAAAAAAAAAAAAAAAATTGCGATAATGTGAAAGTCAAGTATAAATGCTGTGTGACTCACAGCACTTAAATGTGCCCAAACACACAAGCCAGACTGTTTTCAATTAGTCCACAGAGAAAGGGAGCATTCTGGTAAAGAAAGGAGTTATTTTCCGTTGGCAGTTCCAGGAAAGTGGCTAAGTCATGCTTAATGGCATTGTTCACATTACACCATGGAGCAGAGCGTCAGGGAGACAGCCAGGCCAGGATGGAAACCAGCCACACAATATCTCAAAGTGTTGCCATGAGAAGACTCTGAGGAGATTTTCAGGAAAATATTTAACAGTATGCTTAAAACAGATGCTTTTTTTAAAAAACAAATTTAAATACATGTCAGCTGTCCTCCTGTCCGCATTTTCTGCCTCAGCAACTCGAATGAGATAATTTTGCTTTTTGCCCTCTACCACCATGATAAAATGAAAAGGAGGAGAACAATGTGTTCATGAGTCATGTTATAATTATATGACAAGATATTAGACAATAATATATCAATATTTAGGCATTTGCAACCAAGTGCTGTAACTCAAGCTGGCATCATTCCTCAACTCCAGGAGTCTGATCTAAAATTAAGCAGATGTTGAGTAATGTTAACTGGATCAAAAACTTCTGATGTGATCATCTGATCTGAGAGAACGAGCGGCGGTGTTCTCAAGCAAAGTCTGAAAGAGCTTCAAAGAGGTACACACAAATCTCTTATGATGAAACAAACCGTTTATCTCTGATAGAGCACAACCCCAAACACAGAGCAGGCAATAACTTACATGAAATATTAAACACATAAATACAATGAAGAATAAACCAGTTTGCAGCAAGTGAATGGAATAAAATCCATGCTGCTGACTATAACCCCTGAAGAAGAAGTCTACGTCTTCTTCTTTTGGGTGACCTTTTGATTGATTTGGAGTTCCTGATGTGTTACACACTCAAATAGCCACTTGATGCCTTTGTGCTGTCTTGCAGAAAGACAAAAAAATACTCTTTAGTCAAGTGGAAAAATTCGAAAATGCCATTCCCAAATAAAAAAAATGTAGCATCTAAAAAATACTGACATGATTATCAAGTATTCTAAGTAATCTGGTTGTGTTGTGATGAATTTTTTAACTGATGACTTGCTGCAGAAAGTGTCACAGTGTAGAGCTGATGGGCGGAAGATGAAAATTCTCTTGTTCTGAGAAGGCCATTTGAGCCTACATGTGCCCAGTACAAGAGACTGAAGCATTTTTGTATTATTTTGGCATCTAACCAATGGCAGACTTTTAGAAAACAATCTGGATCACACAATGGATCAACAATCTTTTGACACAAACTTCTTTTCATATTTTTCCAATTAGTCTGCGCTCTGTCCAGGGATTCTGAAGAGGAACCACAGACCCTTCTCTCAGGTGTGAAGTTCAAATTTACTTTCAGTCTCACAGAGCAGCTGCCACTCCACCTGGTGGGCGTGTACGTTAGGCTGGGTCTCACCTTTCCCCAGTCCCTTTGACTCTCAGTTGTTGCCGAAGGCATCTTGGCTTTCTTCTTGCTGGCTTTGAGCTTCTCTCCTGCCTTCACGACCTCACTGGTGTCGTTTTTACAGGTGGGACAGTACCTGGCCGAGTGAGAGGAAATCAGTCATTTCTGAGGCTGTAGGCAGGTGTGTGAGTCTGATGACAACTTAACTGCTAGATAATAAGGTGGGTTAGAGATGCTGGTTTTAACATCTAAAATCCAGCAGTTACCACTCTGTGTAACTACGTTCAATATAATCTTAGATCTACGCCTTTGATACCTTCAATGGTTGGATGAGCAGATTTTTAAAATAATGCAAATTGTGCAAAATCACTGTTTTTTATGGGGATTTTGACATTTTGACATTTGGTAATAAGAACCTTATAGAGAGATACTGCATGAATAATAAGTCGCCGTCCACTCATAAATATGTTTTGCATAATGTTACTTTACTTGGTTGACCTTCACCGTGCATAATGATGTAAACGCAAAATATTTTCATGTTCATAGATTCAAAATTTTTCAATGAAGGAGAAAGTGTAGATGTAATTCTAAGATGTTTTTAAACAAGAAAATCAATGTCATACACAAACTATTATTCCAAGCACAATGTTTTTAGTTCTTAAAACGTGTGTGGATATGTTTAAACATTTTACTTGAATATTTACTAGAAAGTGGCAAAAAAAAAGAAAGAAAAAGGTTGGTCATGAATGTTGCCATCAATTATGTGTTAAGCTTTTTTTCTGCTTTAGCTATGTAAAGCAACACATGATGCTGGAAACAGAGGTGGTGGGTGTAGATCTTCCTTTCAGTGACTGCAGTAACTGCCAAAAAAACTATTATTTACACCCTCATTTCTAATTGGCAGAGAGACATTCAAAGCCGCTGCATTACAAAAACCCACACCTGCGACTGCATTCTGTCATTATTTTCTATTGACTTTCACCTCAATCACCACTTAAGTACTGCCTAAATGCACTTCAGCTCATACAAAAACACCATTAATAAACCTTCTTAATATACTGTTTATCACAGGATCTTGTGGCTAATTGCTCAGCAACAGTCTCCCTCACCAGTCCTCGTCATCTGGGATGGTGGCCAGCGGCGGGTTGAGGCAGTAGATGTGAAACGCCATGTTGCACTCGTCACACAGCAGCTGCATGTGAGCATCCTGCTTCCCGCCGCACACGCAGCAGGAGCAGAAGCGACACTCGGCGTCAGGGTCGGCCTTGCAGTGCTTACACTCCGGCCCGCTCTTCCCTGCAGCCAAGAGCAATAAGGAAACATTCATACACGCATGGTACAGCGGTGCTAAAGTATACCTTACCAATATACTCATTATGTGTGTATGACTGTGTGCATACGTTTAAACTGTCCATCGGCAGCTGAGAGGGCACGAGCTCCTGGTTTCTCCACCTGGTAAATCTCATCCAGAAACTGAACCTTACAATCCCCGATCACATCTCCAGGACCTCTGGACAGAGGGCGAGAGACACAGAGAGAGAAAGGCAGAGAGACAAAGAGAGACACAGAGAGAGAGAGAGAGAGAGAGAGAGAGGTGAAAGCACAAGAACAGAAAACCAAAGAAGAAGACATAAAGATGCGTTATTTAGAGTGTTACAGACAGGTGTAAAGGTGTTACACATCACACATCTTTGTAAGCAATGAAACCAAAAATTGGCTAAGCAGATATTGTAATGAAGAGAACAAAACAGCAACCCCCCCCCCTTCCCAACGCATCACCCTCCCACCGAGGAGGAAGATCCTCACCCGAGGAGGATCTTGACTCGGAGCTCCTTGTTGGTGCGAGAGGTTTGGTTGAGGATTTGAACCTCGGCGTCGAACCAGAAGCCCCTCTCATCTGGTGTCTCCATATTGTAGTTGACCATCACATGCATGCCCACCTGGAGCTGGTCCCACCGCAGCAGGGTCCTGGCACGTGGCCGCACATCCACCGGTCGCATCTCCACCACGCCGTTCTCTGGGTAGCTAGGGGAGACAGAAAAGGAAAGAGGGAAGGAGGTTTAGGTGTGTGAAATGTTCGTGACAGCCGTCATCACCCTGATTTTTCACACTGCATCTTATCTACTGTGAAGGCAGTTCTCGGGAGAATAACTGCTTCAGACCCTTGCGGCATTTCTTGTCTCTAAGAAGAAGGTTTTTGAATTTTTCACCATGAGGTCCATAAAATAAATTTGCATCTCGTGACAGCCACACTTCTCACACAACCCATGTGTTTTTTGGGGAATTAAAATGTGCTCACTTCTTTATACATTAGGTACATGGGCCATGGGAAGGGTTGAGCTGCCGACGAGCACGTGGCATCAATTGTATCCTAATGAACAATGTAAAAATCCCCCGGAAAACTTTGCCATACTCTAGCCAGTAAAAAAAGCAGCTTTTCAGAACAATGTGTTCTGAAAAAAAAAACAGCTGGATGTTAAAAGAAGCTATTTAGAAGCCACAGACTGCTCTGCTGCAATATAGACCTTCCCGCGCAGGAACATGCAAGTCCATGCATGTCGATGGAAGGCCACACAGAGAGGGAAAAAAAAAAACTCAGTAATACAAGTGGATTTTACACAGAAAGCCAAATGTTGAATATAACACACTCTCAAATGAAAGCAGTTGAAACCAGAAGCACAGCATGTAATGATGGTGTGACCTATTGCCCTAAAAGTTTTAGCGCAGGTCTCCTTAAAGACCAGCCAGGCTTTTAGCTTGAAACTCCACGTTAAAGAAGTGAAGCAAAGCCAAAAATACTTTTATCAATAAACATGTGGATTTAAATTTAGAGCAGTTTTACACATGAAGTCTTCAGGGCAAATTCCACAGATACAGTAAAGATACAGTTCTCCCAACACAGTATATGAGAGTGTCTGACACAGAAAAATAAAATGATCAAACATAAATGACTTTGCTCAATTTTCTTCTATAACACAAAACCCAGTCACGTACTGAAGATTTTCAAAGACTTTCCTCCACATACCATGAGACATTTGCACACAACAGCTTTCGCACTGGGTTTTTTGAAGCCCAGGATTATGATGGATTTTCACCACTATGGCCTCCTACCAAATTTAATTTAATCCAGCAACCTTACTGCCATTGGCAAAACACTATTCTTATTGGTTTAGTAAAAACTTGGGAGTCTTTTCCAAGATATTATGTATAGACAGGAATCAGTCCACAGCATTCTCCAAATACTTTTACTAAAATACTAAATTTCACAGTACCATCACTGGGGCCGTTGTTTCAAAGAAGCCAGGCGGCGAAGGAAATGATCATCATTCTCCACAGCAGCATCATTGTATTCACTGTATAACACTGTTTGTCAGACGTTTAAGTAAATAAGGAAAGTCCAGTCATCTAAGCTTAAGTCATCTACATCCTGAGCGCAATTTCTGGGAACCGCTGCACCCTTTGCCCCAGTCAACAGGTGACTAAAGATGACCAACAGCCAAGCGCAACAAATATGTACAATAGTAATGACTGAGTAAGGTTGAATAAACATCCACATAGATTTAGTTTTATTTATTTAATGTTGTCTCTTTTGAGGCTTTGGCTCAAACCTAGCAAACGGATACATATATGCACCTTATTATATGACCAGAGCAACAGGATACAGCATTCGTTATGGGTGTAACTAAGAACTTCTGAATGAATCTTATTTGCTTGGGAAATTTGAGATATAATTGGTGCTATTTAAACCTTTTACCTGACTGAAACTGACTGACAGGTCTTAAAGGAAAAGTTCAACATTTTGGGAAAAATTCTTATTCACCCTCTAACAACAATGCTGGTCTTGTCGTCTTTGACGTCACCTGAGGTTGCCAGGTAACTAGCTGAGACTCCAGGAAGTTTACTGCGCCCAGCCAAGAAACAGTCCGGCACATAACCCCCCCCCCCCGTATCATCTAACTGTTGGCAAGAAAGTGAATAAGCGTATTTCCCCTAATGTCAAACTGTTCATTTAATACAAGATCTAAGACTAACCAAGAAATACACAAGTCTTTAATGTTTCCTGATGGTGAAAAGGGTTTTTGCTGTCGAATGTCCATAAGGAAAACCAGTAGCACATTCTATACAATTTAAAATGATCCTCCTTTCCAAAAGAAACTTGGAGTGGATGAAGTGAGGTTAATTGCACAGGTTTCCTGCCTGCCAATCATGATTAAGCTGCAAGGACCAGGCCTGACCCACAGATGAATTGACAGCTTGCGTGCTTGCCAATAGCTGGAATTATGCTCGCAGATGAACAATGTGTTACCACTGAAGTTTAACTGCACAACAGCCTGCACACTCCGGTCTTCTCACACAGTGGGGGGTGAAGGGGGGTAGTAAAGAATTGTGTGCATGAGCGAGCAGCATGTGTTTGCATTTTGTGTGGGAAAGCGGAGCCTAAACTGGGTATTTTCTCAGACGGTCTGCACTGACGCAGAACCAACGACTGCCAGTTGAGCTCGGGCTAAAAGTGATTAATGTTAACTATAATACCTAACATTTTAAGATTTTATCCCATCAGAATACGCACTTAAGCTATGCCTTGTTTCTAAAAAGACTGTGCTGCATATTTTAAGCCATTGCAAATTGACTGGAGAGGGCCTACTGAGGCAGACTGTAAGAGTTGTAACTACCATACTCCCAGGAAGAAGAGGCCGGGGCACAGTGCAGGGATTTCCTTTTTTAGGCCCAAGGGATTACTGCGGTTTTGGGTAGGGTAGGGTGGGAGGGTGGGGGGTGAATACAAGCAACACAAACACACACACACAGGCACACACCAACATGCACATGCGTTCTCACACACACACTCTCACACACTCACACTCTCACACTCTCACACACACACACACACACACACACAGAGTAGAGGAATATCAACCTTGGAACACAATAGGACTCAGCATGAACAGAAGGGGAACACGGAGCAACACAAGGGGAACAGAAGTACCCGAGGTTTAAGACCACACACACAAGCTCGGACTGTCTGTACTGCTTCAGACTTGTGAACATCAAGATACATATGCCCCAAGAAAAATAATGAATATAAAATTACAATGCTGTAGAACTACTGTAGCCTGAAATAATTTAAAAGGCCTGATGTTATATAAAGATGACGATCGCATTTCGTTTTCACTCTGACCTACGATGACCGCGACAGTAGACTATGATTTCATTCCTTTCATACACATGTTAAAAGGCAACAGAATCACATAATGGAAGCACAACAATTATCTTAATGGGGAAACATGACTGCCCACTGTCCCAAATCAGACAAAGCTACTGGCCCTGCAATGTGCATTAAAAAGCTCTTGCTAGTTTTGTCTAGGTAATTTTTCTCATACTGAACAGTTACTCAGTGATTCAGTGACTCCCATTCTGACTGCTGTTGGATCAGTTTGGCCTTGACAATAGCTGCCAAACATTTTGGAAGTGATTCAACAGGAGACATCAGTACTTCATGCAAACTGCCCATGGTTGGAGGCTGTTCTATGGATGTTGCTTTCATGTTCATTCCAAAAGTGTGGGGTACGGTGGCCACTCCATTAATCTCATTTGCCCTGAATGTCCCTCAGACCATTTATGGACAACTCTAAAATAAAATGTTATATCTAATATTAAAGCAAGATTATGTAACTCTTTTTCACAATATACACAACTACTCTTAATATTTGTTGTTTTTTTCTCCTAATGTGACCAAGATTCATACTGAGCAGTTAACAGTTTTCATTTTAAGTAAAAAAAAATAAAAAACTTGTAAAACTTGTCCATGTTCACTGATAGACAAACATATAATATATATATAATGGAGATACTGTTTCAAAATGCCATCAAACCTAGTTTGGCATTTCTACATAGAGAAGGGAATTGATGAGATTTTATTGATACCAATGTCATTATTGATTCTGCTTATCGGTCCGATTCTTTATGGCTTCCCCTAACGATTCTGTTTCCCATCAACGCAACTACGTTATCACCTCTGACTCTGAACACAGCGTAGAACCAGAGTAGGAAAAAAGGCATGCATGTGAGCTCGCTGTCAATCATCATCTAAAATGGATGAAATGAGAGAATATTTGTACAGCGTTCATTTTCATTTAGGTAACAAAGTGCTGCTCAGTTGGGAGAGATCACTCGTGCGTAGAATGTCAAATACACGCCATTCCTGGAATTTAAACCCATGTTGCATAGAAAGAGTTTTGAGGATTTTGCTGGTGTCTCCAACATTGCTTGAAATGACCATTTTACAGACGTTACAACTGGCACTGTGGTCACCTTCCTTCATGACACACTTTGCACCGTTTCCTCCTCTCCGCCGTGACAAGTTTCCAGCAGTTTGGACGCATGAGTTTGTCAGAAAAACATGCTGGCATCGAAAATAGATTTGATAAGTTCGAAGGTATACAGCTCCAACGGTTCAGACAATTTGGAGCCGGTTCTCAAATGGAACAGGTTCTCCTATTTCTGTTCTACAATTTCTTGATACTTATTGGCCGACATATACACCAGCACCTGTATGTGTAAAAAGCTAACATTGGTTGATGTGTCTGCCAATTGTTCTTCAGGTCTGCTGCTACACATAAATATACTAATTCCCTTGGAAACAAATATACAGTGTTTTCCAGTGAAACACTGCCAAAGTTATTCCACCTGCAGATATCACACACCCAAAAAACCAAACTTCAGCTGCAAAGCCTGAAGGTCTGAAGCATCAGCACCGACTCTCCACACAGAGTTAACCTGACAATCCGCCTACACTGTCACTGTGGCTGGACCCAAAGTCTCATATTACAAAGTAAAGTACAACTTTCCCTGGAATTGAGGGAAGAAGGGAGAAAGACTTTCAGGCACAGAGGAGGTAAACAAGAAACCAAAATCATGTCAACACCTCTGTAAATGCATAGTGCACCTTAATGAAATTTAGAAACATATTAAATCAGTTGTGACAGTGAGACAACATGACAGAGGGGCTCTTAGAGTCTCCTCTGTTATGAAACCATCATTAGCGCTTTGTGTGCTTAGTTGAAGTCCCTGTAAAGAAGGAGAAAGGGAGCGGGGGAAAATGAGAAATCCTCAATTTACTGATAAGCTGCCGAGTTAGAAATACTCTGACACTAAACAAGCTATCTGAATATAATTGCTTCTCAGTAGCGAAGGAAAGTGGCTGCGGTCTCTCTTAACCTCGGCTTTGTGCGTAATTGAGGCCAAAATGAGAAGCTTTAACTTTTTAAAAAATATGTATCTAAATTACTTTAATCTTAAAATGACAAATCATAAAGTTCAGTCACTGACAGACCTTAGAAGACAACTTCAGGTATTAAAGGGCCAATATGCTGATTTTAAAGCAGAGTTATAATGTGTCTCTCCAATTCACTCCAATCCCCATTCCTCTGTAATCCATGTAAAATAAAATAACTTGAAATAGCTACATATTAAGCATGATTTTAAAAAAAAGTATAATAATAATAATAATAATAATAATAATAATCTGGATTTCTCTGAATAGGCTTTTTTCAGAGCAGAGATTTTTAGATTGTCTAAAAAGCACAGGTGTTACTGAAGCACTTGAATATAATGAAGCCACTGTTGTTCTTACTGGTAAGTCATGACAGTGTGACAGCGAGCCAGCACGCGCAATAGCAGGACCCTGAGAGTGAAGCAGCCTAATTGAATCCAGGCATTATTCATTTTCATATTTACACCTGTGCACCCTGCCATGTAAAAAATGTCTGTCACTAGGCCATGATCTCAGAGCTGGGGGTGTGTGTGTGTGTGTGTGTGTGTGTGTGTGTGTGAAATGTTCAAAATAACCCTGTCAACATGTGGATTCTGAAAACATGTCTGGGACTAATCATGTTGTCTTCTGGTTGCACTAGGGTTGAGTGATAGGGACAAATGTTATGGGGTTTTTTTTTTTTTTAGGCTTAAATCAGCGGAAAAAAAACGAAAAAAAGATCAGACATCAGTTCAGTCTAACCCTCATTCCTGCACATCCTACGGAAGGGAATTGTGCCTTTGCATAAGAAATGATTTAATTTAGGACAGATTATTGACAGAAAATCCGTTTTTTTAAAATCAGTTTGTATGTGTTTTATTTTTCAACCAGTTTGGTCAATTTTTTTTTTTTTTTAAGTTGTTCTAAAATGACAACTTTGTAAGGCACCATTAAAAAGAGGATGTCATTTTCTATTTGCATATAACACTTATATGGGTCTACTTGAAACGACATGAACATAAATTATGTTTGCCCATTTTATGTCTATATTTGTTATCCTCTCCACAGAGAATCTTAAACATATGCTGAGCTCAGCCAAGATTTAACCATGAAACCATATCTGAGAGTCTTGTTATGGAGCAATGCACAGACATCTCTCTCTCTCTCACACACACACACACACACACACATGTGCCACCTCAGTTCCTGGGAGCAGTACAGAGGAGATTCTCCCAACATATCGCTCCCTTTGATTTTGTGGCTCATTACATTCTGCAGAAATGCTGTCCAGAATGGCTTCATGCAGAAACATGGCGGTGTTTACGGGGAGGGGGGCAGTGTGTGTGCGCGCGTGTGTGTGTGTGTGTGTGTGTGTGTGCGCGTGGGAAGGCAAAGCAATCTTACCCACCCTCCACTTTTCTCTGGCAAACAAAATGATGGAAGAAGCCTGGAATGGCGCTCAGGACAGAGAGGGATACTATGCATTTAGTGGAAGGCAGAGGAGTACATTAGACAAGCTGTAGCTGTGACTTCTCTGCGGCACAAAAGCTGGGGTTGTTTTCGTGGCTCAGTTGCTGAAGACGCAAGTCACATATTGCTGTGATGTCCTGGGTATAAAACTAGCGTGGGACCTTTGTTGTCATTCTCATCTCCCTCTAGACTGTCAAATAAAGCAAATGAGGAACATGAAGAGAAAACATTAATCTGAATAAACAAACAAAAAGATAAATAATTAAAACCACTAAATTTGAATAAGAAGGGTGCCACAAATGGTGTGTATTATTGGAGTGTCCCTGCAGGAACACTTCTGTCCTGTTGCAAATGAAGAATCAACAAATAAAAGTGGAATACCGGGAATTTGGAAGATTGAGTAATGTCAAATGGGAATGACGTCTGCATAAGAGAAAACACACATTTACTGCTCAACAGCCCTTGATACAGTTTCTCTGGCACAACATCCCATGACTGAAACACACTCACGCGCACATGCACACCCCACGATAGACGCAGAGAGGAGGCTATGTCTCACCAGTGGCATGTTCACAGCAATTACAGACAAAGCTGAAGGAGGCAAGCAAAGAAGTAATGCTCCTGAGAACTCATGAGTTACCATGGAAACGTCAGCTTCTGAATTAATTTGCTGGAAAAGGGGAGCGCAAGAGATAGAGTCCAAATTGTAGCATCAACTACACAAACCCCCCTCTCTACATACCCTGGACTGCCAGGAGAAAGCAGAGGCTGCAATTCCCAATGCGCCGAACCACTGTTACTGATGCTTGCAGCCACTGGTGCTGTACACACACACACCACGCATGCACACACACACACACACACACACACACACCATGCATTTATGTTTGGTGGACATTTTTATCTAGTACGCCATACGACAGCAGCATGAGCAAATACATTTTTAACACTGGCATAACTAGCAAGAGTGAAGCCCTATTTTCTGTTACGCCATAGCACAGCGTATGCAGTGAAGAAGGCACACATTCGCACTATCCTATTTGAGGTGCAGCTCCGTGAATGCCAATCCTAAACAGCAATTTACCATCTAGGGTGACTTTGCTTCATCAGACCAAAAAAGCTGCCACACTGACGACACCATGCAGACGTCTGCTGAAATGCACAGAACACCATTTGTGCAAATAACGTCTTAGAGATTTTGATGAAGATGACATTAAAATGGGTGTTAACAGGTTGATGCTCCGCGCCTTAAGATGTTTCCTTTTGGCAAGTTATCATGCAAATCTCCATCTCAGCCAATGGGTTGTTCCATTCTTGTCTAATAGCGATGTTGAAAAGGAAGTCTAAGGCATAGAGATTTTTGTTTGTTGGAGTTCCCAATAGTTCGTGGAGCTCATAACCCTTGCCCTTGGTGAGCTATGATTGTCCCATTCAATTACAATTATAATTTCAATATCAATCATTTCCAAATTCTGTGTCTGTTTGTTAGGTTCTACTTCTGAATCTTCACCGTCCCCCACTGAAACTTTAAATTGGATTCTTCTAAACCACAGCCTCATTTCCTTTGCGGTGTACGAAGTTTAAAAGTGCAGAAACACCCACATCAGTTATTTATTATGTTGTTTGACATCACTGATGCAACCCTCCTCAAGAATATGTATGACTGCCTTGATTCAAGGTCCTCCGTTGGCCACAACCAGAAAAGGCAAAATGATTCTTGACACGGCCAACCTCTACCCGTTATCACGCATTTTAATGTCATCTAAACACAAAATCTCCGAGAAATTATTTGTGCAAATGGCGTTCCGTAAGTCAGATCTCCGTTTTTCACCTTTATTATAACCCATTATAATTCGTTTGTTGCCTTCGCAACCAAAGTCAGTTCAGCTGCAGCAACAACATTCACCAGTATATTAAGCCATCACTTACTCGTCATATTTAATGTGGTAAATTACGTCCTCTTCTCTCTCCTTGCTCTCTGTAGCTGCTGTAGAGTCTGTCTGAGAGGTGGAGGCTCCATTACTCTCCGAGTTTAACACAACATTATTCCTGTTACTGTCTATGGTTTGGCCCTGGCTGTGGGCCTGTCCCTGCTCGGCCTCCAGCTTTCCATTAGTCCTTTTTGGGGGCCGGCCCACCTTGCCCTTGGTGGGCGTTATCTGTCCTTTGGGAGCAAGTGTCACATTTTCAATGCAGGCCTCAAACCAGGCTCCGATGCTGACGTCTCTGCAGTCCACCAGCTCGTTAATCTGAGGAGACACAAAGACAGAAATAACACCTGGTCTCTTCTGATCCCATCTGTCTGTTGATTACAGAAACACACTGGCGTCTTGGTATGTTTTAGCCCATTTGCTACACATCACATACTTTAAATCAAAGTATTCCATAGACTACTGGATTCTTTAGATATTTTCCTCCCCTCGGCAGACAGTTCTTATAGCTGTTAGGTGTATAAATCAGTTTTCAGAAGATGCCTCCCAAGCATTGTGTTGCCTCTGTTTTAAGTTGTGTTATTTTTGCACGGTAAAGGTGGTTAAAGCGTGGTGTACTCTCTAACCTGTTGTGTCTTTTTTCAAACTGTAGCATTATTGACAACAAGTGGATCTCTTATCTGAAGCAAGTTAAAAGAGAAACTCATTAAAATACTAATGTGAGTAATATCAGTTATGGGCAATTTGTAGCAAATGGGTAACATTAAAAAGAGTTTATTAATTAATTCTCCGCATGACATGTTTTTAACATTAAATGAGTTTTCATGATGTTAATCTTCAAATGCGTGGGTTTGAGATGCAGTCTCGAAATGAATTCCATCCATGGCACTGGTTGTGTCGGGTTGTGAATACTGTAGTCTGTGGTGAATGCTTAACGCCTGTAGAGGCATGTGACCTTGATATCCAGCAAAGTTGCACAATTTCCAACTCATCTACTTAGTTACAGTATTGATCTTCCTGCATGCTGGACTGGACTTTTGGCAACAAAAGGAGCCCAGTCCTACACATATAATTCTCAGACATGTGGGTCAGCCAGCCTGCAAAGCTCAGTAGAACACAGTAGAGCAGGGTAGAGTCGCACATTTATTAGCTTTGACTGTAGTCTATTTATAAATCTGTAACTTGGTTAGTGACAGGGTTTTAAAGACCTATTCCTTATGTGTGGTTTGGCATGTGCCTTCCTGGCAAGATGAGCCGCATGCTTGTGTGTGCGTGTCATTAGTCCTTATAAATTAAAGGGATTCAGAGAACCAGATCTATAGACAGAGAACTTAAACAGTGAGAACGGGAAGGGTGCATTTGGCCCCAACACATGCACTTTCACACAAGGACACACATAAATACAAATAGGCTTCAGTTATTTTGGCTGGAAGACAATATCTACGCAGTCTGAAGTGCTACAGAACAACACAATGGGAGAGGAATGGAGGACTGCTGCTGAGTAGAAAAAAAAAAGAAAAGAAAAAAATCACACGCACAGAAACCAATATCATATTCATGTTTGCACTCACTCTATTGGCAGTGTAATGACAACAGCTGTATAGCATCTAATACTAGACATGCCTAGAGAGAAATATTAAGGTATAATCTAGTGTGAAAAATCGTGCACACTCCTTGTTTCATGTGAGCTAAATGATGCTACTGAGCCCTCCTTTTTTTCAACATTAAATGCTGACATTCCATTGAATTCATATTTACAAGGTGGTTTGGAGTTTTCAACAGCAGTGAAGCATGAGACACATTTGGTTTGTAATTTCATTTAACATCCAAACAAATAGGAGTGCCCTGCCCAAGAATCTCTGCCAGTGACTTGGCTTGTATGTCATTAAATTCTCTGTAATTTAGCTGAGACCCAGACCAGCCAGTTTCATGCAAAATCTTGCAAATAGTAGTTACACTCTCATCCTCACCTTGTACACACCAATTCCTGGGTCGGCTAGTGTGTTTCTGCTGGATGTTGGGGGCTGGGTGTCCCGTACTGGACTGGGGGACTTGAACCCATTTTTGGTACTGGTTGAGTTACTGGTAGCGCTGGTGTCCGGCTTGGTTTCGTTAACGGTGCTGGTAGTGATGCTGCTGCTGTCATTGTCTATATTGGTGTTGGTTTCCATAGCAGCGGGGGAGACAGGAGCTGGGGAGTTGTGGCTTTCAGACCTGGAGTCAAGGGGGGGAGCTGAACTACAGGCAACACCCGAGGAGTCCTTGGGGGCGGGGCTATCTGGAGGGTCAGTCTGAGAGCGAATCAGCAGCTGGACGATGTCGTTGAGACCCACGTTATAGTCAAACAGTGTCTGGCCATCTTCCATCTAAAAAAAAAAAAAAAAATTCAAATCAAAAAATCAAAAAGCCACTGAAATGTATGAACAGACATGTACAGATGCAAAAAGCCATACTGTGTAGTATCATTATTCATTAATCCACTGATTATTTGTTAATCAATCGTCTAGTCCACAAGATGTCAAAAATAATGATATGAGCCTAAATGTTGTCAAATTGCTTATTTACTAATAACAATTAATCCCACAGGTCTTCAATTTGCAAAAATATTTAAAAAATCTAATCAATTAAATTTTGCTCAGAAATCTTTTGATAACTTCACTTTAACAACCGATTATGAAATGTTCTGTCAAGTCGTCGTTGCAGCAATGACTGCATCTTATTTTACCAGGTCCAAAGATAGTGTATTTGAACAATTACACATATGTCCAGACTGATATCCTCCTTAATTTTTTTTCTCGCTAAATTCCTTTTCCTAACAAACATCCATGAGTTATGAAATGAACACCACTGCGCCACGGAGTGCCCTCGCACAAATACACGAGGCTGCTTGTCAAGGACAAACAAAGAACACATTAGACAGAGACAACATTGAGCACAGTGAGAGAAAACAACTGTGTGTTTTCGTGCACTCAAAAGAGGACATTAAAATACACACGCAGCACTTCAATAAATCTACATGCCTTTAAATCCACTAGAGGTTTTTAAGGATGTTGCTGAGGAGTCCACAGCAACATCTGTTGTCTGCTCTCAAATGAGCCAATGTTCAGCTACTGATTAAATACATTTGACTATAGGAGGTGAACTGTTCAAACAGCTTTGGCTATTTTGAGTGTAGAAAAACATCACAGGACTGGTATGCTCTTGGCACTAATGATTATCCACGTACTAATTCGTTTACATATCCAGTACAATAGAAATGAATGCTGGACTGCAGCTCCACTCGTATATATCCCACACCAGTTTCTCCAAGAAAAAATAAATAAAAGAAATGAATGCATGAATTAAAGTGATAGGAGATGTAGCTGGGGCAAAGAAATGACTGGGTTGCTATGACAACCAAAAGACAACCCCCACCCCCACCACCTCCATAAACCTGAATCATGTATACAATCTCTGTCGACACCACCACCATCATCATCACTGTGATCCTTTCAGGCTGTGCAGGGTATGGGCATCAGAAAACGCTTCTCTCAACAAAAACCAAAAAAAAAAAAAAAAACAAGCTCCTGAAAAAAACCAAAAAAACAAAAACGATGAGGGCCCATTACAAACCCATTTCTACTCTTTTACCGCAACCAATCTTCTGTTAAGTATACAGTACAGCTACTGCCTTAGGAACGGAGCTTATGGCGGACACGCCAACTCATTACAGACATCAGCTATTCATTTCAGCCCTCAACCCCACAAGCCCATTGTGCTGGAGAGACGAGCATGGCCGCCACTCTCGCTCTTGCTCACGCTCCCCTTCTCTTCTTCGTTATTTGACAGCGAGGAGGAGAGCGGTTGGAGGCGTAGCAGGAGAGCAGTAGAGGGAGCAAGCGCAATTTCCCCATCCCTCCCTGTTTTTAATAGTCTCATGAAATTTAGATCAGAGGAGCAGTGGTGCAAACACAGCCATACAGTGGTTGCTATACTCACCTGTCTGTCTGTCTGTCTGTCTGTCTGTCTGTCTGTCTGTCTGTCTGTCTGTCTGTCTGTCTGTCTGTCTGTGATAGTCTATCTCAGCATTTCTTTGTCTATCTCCATGCCCAAGCTCAATCTTTGATTTAGTCTCAGTAATTGTCTATCCTCCACTCTTTGTCTTTTGCCACTTGATACTGCATTAAGAAAAGAAGCATCCTAAACAGACAATAATATAGCTGGTAGGACCTGCAGCAGGCAGCTGCAGGTTAGACTCAAGCATCGGAACAACATACAGCAGAATTCCTTTCGCCGAGCCAAACCTCATAAATGATATCTATGCTGATTGTACCCGCTTTCCACAGTGACTTCATTACCATCAGTGTGATCAGCGTCTGGCTGCGAGGTGTTACAGCCCTGACTTCAGTCGAATCTAGCTGATCCTCAAAACAAAGCACCACCATCTAAACAAGCAATGCTTCATATATTAATGTAGGTCAAGAGCTCTTTGACAGAAATATCGGCATATTGACTATCTCTAGTGTGTAGCACGAATAACATCATCAAACACATGACATTTTCTCCTTCATCATAAATAATGCAGCATAGAATAAAAAAAAAAAAAAAAAGAAACACATTGCTTCTGGTATCTTCATTATGTGACTCAGTGAAATGTCATTCAGTGTTCCAGAGGGAGACTTCAGTCTCGAGCACACATCATAACAAAGCTTTAGACAAACCGAAGACACTTAACTTTAAGATTTCTCAAAAGGCTTGAACAAATCAGAGTCAAAAATCCTTGGCATGGCAACAGTGTGTGTGTGTGTGTGTGTGTGTGTGTGTGTGTGTGTGTGTGTGTGTGTGTGTTTCGCATTGTTGAGAGGAATAGCGTAAAATTAACACCTCTCCACAAGGTTAATTTCTCTGCTGCATTTCGAAAGGTGGTCTTTTAAAGACTAATTTCTCATTGTAACAGGCACCAAAGTAAAATGTCAGAGAGAACATCAAACAAAGACAAGAGGAAGACCTGTGGCTGCTGTAAAAACATGCTGAACATCTAGACTGAGACCGATCTTGTCAGATTTTAAAAATGTACTGCCTTTTCTGTATCAGATTATATCATCAAAGAACAAATCTGCTTCTATTGTTTCAAATCTATGACCAATAAAAGCCATTATGAAGCATAAACAGGGGGTGGAGATATATTTGGCTGATGCATTACATTTTATTATTGTGCCAACATGCTGTGACACAGTAACTTATTTAGAAGCTTTTAAAGCACTTAATGCAGAAATCATTTTGAAATTAAAGTACCTCAGCAATACCTACTTAGTATCTATACCTGCATAACAATGATAGAATACATGAGAATATAAGCCATTGAGTGGACCTGAAGTAATAAAGCATGAAGTCATGGTGGCCAATTTAATATCAGCGCCTAGTCCTAAAAAGAGCTTTTCAAGGTGTGAAACACAAGCCGGATCTGTATGGCTGGTAGAGAGGAGATTTCCAAGCAGAGAAGAAATTTGCCTCTTCTGCTTAGACAGGCCACCCAAACCCCTTACTCCTACACGATTTCTTCCTCGCCCTTTTCTCCGCCCACAGCCAGTCATAGCAAAGAGCTGAGCAAAATAGGTCATATTTCCAAAAACAATGACATGGGATGTGTCTGCGTGCCTGCCATCTACTGAGCCTCCATCTTTGGTCTTTTATCCCCACGTTCTGCCCACAGTCATTCAATCTTTTTCCAAAAATTTCCACTGCTAATGAACATAAATAACCTGAAAGGCGACAAAGGTTGTTTTGTTTGTTTGGTTTTTTTTTTTGCTCAGTTCAATGCAGCTTTTGCGCCTGCCTTTATGCATGTATGCACTGTGTAATAACTTCCACAGGGAGCAGGTATGACAAAATTATGAATATGAATGCCATTTACTGTAAGCATGGTTTTGCATTATTAATGTAAATGCGACCATAACAAGACTCAATTACTAAATGATTTAAAGGCCCACAAATCTGAGCTAAATTTATAAACATGATTGGGTTGGGTAATTCACTTTTTTGTTTGCTTGTTTTGATTTGATCATAACTGAAAATAGTTGCACTCCTCTGTTCCTCTAATTTTTTAGAAAGCATTGATAACGTAGATTTAATTATTGTGCAGTCTTACAATACATTTGAAAGAGACACGAGGTTGCAATCCTGCTTTTTTTAACTTGGTTATGAGTTGATCCTTTTGTTTACATGTAAATCAAAGATTGTGCTTTTCATTTTTAAATGTGAACATGTGCAATTATTGACTCAAAACACCCAAACCCAAGAAACATGAGACAATTTGCAGGTATAATAGCCCAGGAACTCCTCTGGTAATCTGAACTAAAAAAAAAAAAAAAAATAGTAGGGGAAACCCTACTGCTACAATGCAGGTGTTAGAGCTGACAGTTAAGAGATGGGACATTTGACCACTAAGCAAAGCTACAGCTAAGAGAAGAAGTGGCAGAACTATGAAAACATGCGGGAGTGTTAGAAAGCCTGCAGTTGTAGACTAGGTTTAGTGCCTCTCTTTGTCTTTGCTCTTTGTCCAGCCTATCTGTCGAAGAAGGGTGTGACTGTGTACATGCATGGCTGCAGCCAACTCCGCTTCCCCCGAAACTGTCTATGAAATTCTGCAGCTTAGCAATACACAAAGAAAACCCATCAGTCGAGCAGCCACAACATCAATGCATGTATAATCAAATTGTAAAGATATCTAGGTCACAGCAACTATCTGTGCGAAAGGGGGCAGGCCAGTAAAGCTTTCCTACGGCCCAACAATAGGCAACAGCTAATTGCTAGGAGGAAACAGCCCAACTATTTTTGAAACATGTTGCTGTCTCCGTAGAACGAAAAAAAAAACAAATGAACTACAGCGTTATATTTGAAGCACACAGACATTACAAGCTGAGCTTTAAACCACTTAATGAACAGGCCAAACCTCTTATAAAATTAGTAAATGAGAAGCCTACAGTACAAGTGAGTGTAGGCGTTGAGCAGAAAGGCCGCACGGACAGTGGAAGGTGTGTGTGTGTGAGCCTGCTCGTGAATGTGAGTGACATGAGACGTTGTTCAAAGTGAAACAGAGAGACAACGAGGAGTGCACAGGCAAAATGAAAAAACCCATAAAAAAAAACAAAACAAAACAAAACACTGAGGCAAAGTTGTGTGGCTGCTTGCTGGCTTGAGACCCTTCCGACTCAAGGGCAAGCATGACTTTGAACTGGTGAGGCAGCGTGCGCAGTGAGCTGGAGGGAAAAACAAGACGCCATTTTGAAAAGGAATTAGACTGAGTTATTCTGCTACAAGTCTAAGTCCTAACAGAGCGCAGGCACCACTGCGTGCATGTAAGGGCACTAGCTAGTGTACGGTGCATGTCACTGGCTCATTCCTTGCATTACTAAACACATGGAAATCCCCTAATCAACCCTCCCCACTTATTTTCCGGTGAAATGAAGGAAACACAGGATTTACTACATGGGCCTAGCCTTTGCAACCACAGCTCCGACAGTCCAGGAGAACTCCAGCATAACAGCTGATTAATTGTTAATAAAGCAAAAGGGGGAGTCTTGCTTTGTGCTTTGTGACTATGGTGTTTTATCACACAAGTTACACAAGTTGGCTGATTTTAGGAAAAAAGTGCTCAGAGCATTGAAATTAACTTATTAGTAAAATGGAGCATTGGTGCAATAGGTGCACCAACTGTGCTACCCAATATCTCCCATCTCCTTTCATCACAATGCTGTGCCATTATTAGGTTTGCCAACTACAACAAAAACATGTGCACCACTCTAAACAGTTCTTATTTTCATCCTCTCTTTTCCTGAGTCCTGCAGTATATACATCACACACAAACAGAGAAGAAAATGTACCCGTCATAGCCTGCGTGACTCAGAATCTAATATCTGCTAGGCTTAATGATCATTAAATTACACAACAGGAAGTAGGTTAGACAACTTGAAAATGCATAAGAACAGTTCTAAAGGAATTTTGTGGCCTATAACACGGCCTGACTCACATGAATGAAGGAAGAGTATGACAAAATGTAAACAATGTGAGATCAACACATCATGTATGCCGTTTGCATTCCCGAGGGCTTATTTGCCTGGCTGAGTCATACTGTGTTAATATCAGCTTTGTAATGTTGATGCTAAAATACTAAATAAATCATGGCGCCAGTGTCCTGTCGGCAGTAAGCATCTTCTGCTTATTACTGACAGAAGAACATCTGGTAGCATCATACATTTTAATACACTGTGGGTCAGTCTTTCTACGTTTTATATTGTGATTCTTTTATATACAGTATGTTAATATATTTGAACAAACTGAACATAAAACAGTGGAAACAGACTGCTCTGTCCAGACAAAATTTGATTATTACAGCTCTACACCTTAGGGCTCAGGATATACATTTTCCAAATATTGACTGCATCTACTACTTTAAAAGTTGCCGTTACAATGGGAGTTTTTGTGTGTGTGTGGTAGACCATAAAATATGCCCGTGTGTGTTTAAAAAAGTAAACCACAGGCGGTAAGGCTGCACGCTGCATGCGACCATCCGCCATGACACACACAAACACGTGTCCATCTCAGGCAGCAGCTTACAGTTCTCACACCTGCTGGTATTTCATGACATTAAACTTTTCTCAGTTTCTGTATATTAGAGAGAAGGTCCACCAACATCTGTTCACAATAAGATATGAATCATCACATTTACAACACTACATGATTTAACAGTGTGTGGAATTGCCATCCCCCCAGGACACTGACTAAATATTCTAGCCTCGTATTAGCCTTAAGACTCAAGATGTATTGTTTTAGTCTCATTTTTGAACAATTATTGTAGTTTTTGCACTAGTTTGCCAAAGATAAGGTGACATTATAGTGCTGGCCCAAAAGTATCTTTCCTTGAGTGCTGCTGGTCATATATATTACAAGTTCTGATAAATTTTATAGGATATAGAATGATGTTAATGTTAAAATTGTGAGAGTTCCAGTGTCCAGCAATAACGGGATTTTCTGACTGAAAGCCATGTACATCCTGACTGATACATTATTTATGAAGGCAATATGATCCAGTGTATGTTGCCTGTTCCATATCATAAAAAGGTGGGATGTGCAATATGGATGAAATTAGTACAGTGATTTTTATCAAAGTATTACCATGATATCAATATTACAGTATTGACTTAGTATTCAAAACCTTATGTTGATCACATTTTCAAAAACATTATACCGGTATTTGTTTATGAACATTTGCACGCTGTGATAGAAACTCTTACATCATCATTCAGACACAACAAGTGCAAAACATCAATATCTTAATATGAGGAATTTGTTATGATACAATTATGTGGGTAGATAAGTGCTTATAGGAGCTTAGGCATAAAGTGCAGGCTGCATTATTGACCCAAATCCAAACAACAAACAATTGTTGGTAGCATAGAATCAGAGAGGATATCTAAATGTGTGCTATGTACCTCATTTTTGATAAGAGTTAAAAGTGAATTGAAATAGAAAGATAATAAGATGTTTGCTGGATACATCAAGTTGATTATAGTATTACTGATGTTAATATCTCTTTGACAGGATTGAAAAATAATGAACTACAGCCTTGCAAACCAAAATCATATGGTGCTGAAGTAAGGCTTAGTGTCTGGAAACAGTCCTGGATTAAATACAAAAATCAGATACATGTGCACTACTGAATTGTCTGGCCATGTGAAGACAGGTGGGCATCTTTTACGGCAGACAGTCCTGTCTCTCATCACTGCACAGAGTGCATACTGTAGTGACACCAAAGTGTGAACTCAACTACACTTGCTTTTAGATGTCAGGGCACGTGGAGCCACGAGTCCCCTCCTCCCACAAATTATCATTAATATCATCATCATAACACACCACACGCACGAGCCTGATGGGTCCCTAATGGAATCAGTACAGTTCAGAGCTACTTGTGCCACATGTTACAAACACAAAACAGATATTCAAGGACACTGGCTGCTGCATGTGTGAATCAGTCTGCCGTTAATTCAGTTAACATCGGTGAGTGATGCGGGTTGTTTTGTTTGCACTGCACTACTTTAGTATACATGTGGAAGCAGAGGGCGATGTTCTCTTTTCTCTCTCGCAGCAATGTAAACAAACATGTCTACGGCGGTGAGACATTTGTTGCACGCAGCTCTCCTCAGCATCAACCCAAACAATGTGAAACGGATCCATTATAAGACCATACATCCGTGTTATATCGCCGTTTTCCCCAGGGGCTGGCACACCGCGTACCCCGGGCTCTTGCGCAAGAACTATTGGCGAATTCCTATCAAAACAGGAAGCTCGCATGGGTCCGAAACGGCTACAACACCAGAGGACCACTCACTCTCCACCAGCACCAAGCCCTGCCAAAGCACCGAAAACCGACTGGTGCATGACGGGATGACACAAAAATTGGGTTTACCTGCTTCCCTCGGTAGAAGAGGCGCTGCTGTTGTGGGCTTACATTGAAGATGTCCTGTATTTTCAACCGTAAAGACTCAATTTTGGTCAATCTAGAAAGATCCTCCACGGTTCGCGTCTCCTTCCCGTCTATAGTACGAACCTGGATCCACATCGTTGCACCGCCCTGTTACGCCTCAAATAAATAGCAGATAAAGCAGTATTTGGACGCGAATAATGGTTTCCAGGGGTGAAAGGAGGTGGAAATAAAAAATGATCAGGGATCCATTGCGTTTTCCTCTGCAGAGGTAACGTCGGACTGGCTCGCGCAGGAGGTGTCTCACATGAGGTCGCGGCGCCAAGCAAATCTCGCGAAACAACGTTTAAGCGAGCACAGTTTGCAGTTAAAGGCACAGCTCTCCCTTTAATGTAAAAACATACTAGACCATGTCTGAAGGCCTGTATGGTACAAAAGTATACTACTATTGTTGTGGTGCCATTTAACAATCCTATATGTCTGTGGTCAAGACATAGGGACCAGTAATTTTCATATGTGATGTTTTTTCTTCCTGTCAATAGAGTACCACCCCCTCTCCTAACCAAAAATAATATTTGTAGGCTAATAACAATAATCAGGACCCTCAGTTCAGTTGAATCTATGTACAATTTTAAGGTACTTATAGTTACTTTATTTCCATTTTTGCTACTTCATACTTATACTCCAATACATTTCAGAGGTAAATATTAAAGCTTTTATACTACTGCATTCTCTGCCAGCTACAGTTACTAACTATTTTAACTTGAAGCAGGACTTGTATTTGTATTGCAGTATTTCATTGTTTTATTGTTACTTTTACTTAAGGAAAACATTAGAATACTTCTCCCATCACTGTATCAGATTAATCTGCATGGAGCCCCAGGGCAAAATCATCCGCTGGGCCTTTATTAACCTTCCCCCCTTCCTTCCCCTCCCTGTGTATGATGTATCCCATGCTAGAATATTATGCCAGAATCCCAGGTTTGTTGTGTTGTTATTTGGTCAAACACAAATTCATTCATGCATCATGTAGGCACACTTTCATCTGATATAATGAAGGTCTTAAAAATAGATTTTGACAAAAGCTCTTAAAGACAAGGCCTCAGGATCGGTTAATGAAGCAGGGTTCACCTTAAGGCCATGTCAGTTAATATTGTTCTTTAGTAGTGTATATTCCCATACCTCTATTTTGCCCGGATGGTAATCCAGGTTTCGTTAAATCAGTGTACTAGTATATTATAGGATTAACCTACTTAAGACTAAAGATTAAGTCTCTTGTCTTCCCAAAAAGACAATTAGAAAACTGCACCGCATTGAGAGTGCTGCTGCCATAGTTCTAACAAGAAACAGTAAAACTGAGCCCATTGCTCTGATTAAATCTTTACAATGGCTTACACTTGGTTATAGAATTGATTTTAAAGTGCTGCTGCATGTTTACAAATCACTTAACAGCCTAAGGCCAAAATACATTCCTGATATGCATGAAAAATAAACCGATTAAGTCCCTTAGATATTTATATGAAGCACTCAGCTACTAGTACCTTGAATCAGAACCAAACTGGGTTCTGAAGCTGCTTTTATGTGCTATGCTGCACACAGATGGAACTATTTTTTACTGTGCCTGAGCCATAGTCACTTTCAAATTAAAATCAAAACCACTCCAGTTCTCATGTACCTTTGATTGATTAATTTCTGCAGGGCAATTTTATTTTTGTATTTCTATCTATCTATCTATCTATCTATCTATCTATCTATCTATCTATCTATCTATCTATCTATCTATCTATCTATCTATCTAATACCAAATAAAAAGTCAAATTAATCAATCAAATTTCATTTGTGTACACCACTTAAATGCACATCAGGCATTTTTTTTTCACCATTGTGTATCAAACAGGCCTTACCTATATTGGAATGAAAAAGCCCTTGTCTGATAATACCTCTTAGGTGAACTAAAATCACTGTAAAGCACAGGCCTCTCGTGGCATAATTGCTTAATTAACAATTGTCCCAGCTGGAGACCTCCTCGATGTGCCACCGGCAAGTCTATAGCTGTCAGAATGAGAGAATAATACATCTGCTCAGTTCCCTGATGCTGGGTGGTCTGTCCTTTGCTAATAGACATGACAGATATAATAAAACAATGACTGGTGCTTAATATGTTCAGGGATACTGTTTTAACACAGCAGTCTGGTGGTAAACAACTCTAATCCCCTTACATCCCCACTTCAATACAGCCGTGTAGGCCTAATTATAGTGGCCCAAACACAACAATCAGACTTTTGTACCCTGATTAGACTCTGTCAGGCAGTCAATTCTTTCGTGTAGCTTACAAATCCTGACTCCTGCACTATGATTGACAAATACTTGCCCCAAACACGGCCATAACCAGAATAGCCATGTGGTTGAGCTATGTGGGTGAGGTAAACGGACTGTGGTTAGGAGCTACCTGAGAGGTTAGATGACGGGCAAATTAAAGTTGTACTCGCGCTCATCTGTCCATGGTTCATTGGTGACTAGCGACATCTAGTGGTTGCAAGTGAGACATGTGTGCTGTTCAAGTTTACTCTGTATGAAGCAGTACCTGCTGTGTTTTCTGTGCATCAATGAAATACACTTAAGTTATGAATGAATGTTTAAACAGAGTGATGCTGCTGAGTCGTCGTTGCGTACAGTAGTCTTATCGATTACTGGCATTTCCCCCCCTTTTTTTTCAAATGACAGCTGTCTCGAGATGCCCCTCTTTCATTGACAATGGGTGACATAATTCCAATAAGGTTAATAATACAGTGTGAAGTGAGTGTGTGTCAGCATCACCCCCAAAACCAGAATAACAATTTGGTCTGACACGCGACCAGCTGGCTACGTCAGGCTGCGCACATTTGCATCTGGCGCACGCAGGGTGGAAGTGAAGTGGACGGTTCAGTAGTCTTCAAGCAAGCCACAGTAGTCCGTTACTAGCTTTTTGTAAGCCTACAAGGTTCAGACGATATCTGACACATGGCTCATTTTTTTCTGTAAAGTGAACATAGCAATTTTTAAGTGTCATAAAGTAGG
Organism: Seriola dumerili; assembly: GCF_002260705.1. Taxonomy (NCBI): domain Eukaryota; kingdom Metazoa; phylum Chordata; class Actinopteri; order Carangiformes; family Carangidae; genus Seriola; species Seriola dumerili. Next base: position 448,669 of record NW_019175347.1, read on the forward strand.
TGTCAACTTGCAAACCTAGCTGGTTAGCTGGATGGCTAGTGATAATGAACAGTTATGCATTGTCGGACAATCAGCTAGTGTTACTCCGGCTAATGCTCCTTTAGCCATCTTGCTGTCACTGACATCACTCCGTGCGCTGACGACATGAGATGTCTGCATAACTTTGTATCTGCTGGATATTTAGTTGCTACAAAATTTTCACCATGGACAGCGAACGCAGCAATTGCAGGCCGCAGTTTGGAGACAATAGCAAGCTAACCTAGCTAGCAAACTGTCGTGGCTGCTAAGCTTGCTAAAAGCTGTCTTGCCTGGTGCGTGTCTGGAGCCGCACTGAAAACGTCGAGGTATGTTGTTTAACCAACCAAGCTCTGCCTCTGGTCAGTGTGTTTTGGTTTTATTTTGCACGTGATCAGGAGACAGACGTGATAAGGGAGTGCGCTGTGGATCTCTCTATGAGCAAGCAGAACAAACTTTGTTTACTAATTGTTTTTTAAACTACCGTTAGTGGCTAGCTCGCTATTAGCTAGTTAACTTCAAGCTAGCGAGTCATTGATCTAGGGAAAAGGAAAAGTTTGTAAAGATCAGGGAGGTAGATAAAACTAGTTCATCTGCTAGTTATTTGGATACAACCACATGAGATAAACATCGTAGTGTTTCATCATGTGGCTGTAATAATGTGAGCACCTGCCATGACAGGAATTATTATATCAGCCTAGCGATCTTAGGTTTGTTAGGTGTGAAACACCCCATTTTTCTGCTCAACTTTATTTTGGAACTGGTAGTATAAATGCTTAGTAAACACTGTTTGTTTGTCTTGTTTCAGTTTTCCCTTGCATCAAAACTATGTCGGAGTGTTGTTTACAGCATCGAAGTTCACCCTAGGTGACACCTGTTACCCATCTCAGGTGCCTGCACCATGGACCAGGGTGATATGACAGACCAAATCACAGCAGCTTGTAGCCAACCACTGTTCTACAACCAAGACTTGATTGTGATTGACCAAGACTCAGCGCCACAGCCCAGCTTCGACATAATGTCGTCTCAATCCAAAGTGATGAGCAACAGCACTGAAGACCCTGACCTGGTAATAACAGAGGAAGAGCTCAGTAATGGCGCCTGTGAAGTTGAGACTATGGTGGCATTACACTGTCCTGGTGACAGTGGAGATGTTACTGGTGAGGGTGACCATCTTGCTCTAAGCAATGATGACATGTCAGAGTTTTCTAACAGTGACCTCTCTCTCCCTGAGGTCTGCATTTCCACCAACAGCAATAGCTTTGAAGAGGATATGAACTATGAGGTGCAGCAAGCTTATAGGATATTCACAGGCTTTCTCTTGGACAAGCACAAAGGGATCACCAGCCCATTCCTCAATCCCATCGGCCACCAAGAGGCCCAGCATGGTATCGGAGGGGTCCGGGGTCGGGGTCAGGCACAGCTCAGGCAGTCGATGTGCTTACGGAGGATGGAGGAAAAGTTCATCAGCCAAGAGTATGAGACCATAACAGAGTTTGTTGCAGACTTCAGGCTGATGTTGGAGAACTGTTATCGCTACCATGGGGTGGACCACTGGATCTCCAAACAGGCTCAAAAGCTGGAAATCATGCTGGAGCAGAAGCTTACATTGCTATCCAGGTAAACATAATCTAATGATATTGTAAAACAAATTGCTTAGGTGATAAATGTTCAAAGTCGTTACACAGTTGCAATCAAAGAGGACTGTAATGGTGTTTACTATGGCATGTGCATTATAAGTTAATGAAGGCAACAAATATTTGTCTGGCAAGGTTATTAGCTCACAAGTATCTGGTAGATGCAATTTGAGACAGTAGTAGAATTACTTGATTGCTAGCCAGTATTTATACACTGCATAAAATGTCCATAGTGTGTTAATTATAATTATTATGATTATTATTGTTGATGAGAGAATAGGAGTATCTTCAGCAGCGTACATGACCCTATTATTGATCAAATACTTAGTTATATGGATAACACCAGTACTGTCTGTTTACTTCCAACAATCATGAAAGCTACCATCAATCAACGTTATTGTATATTGACACATCTGTTTTTCCCCTCCATCTGTTAAATGAGGGCGCTGCGAGAGAAGACAACCTTGGCAGTGACTTCTAAAGGACGTTTTGGTGCAGAAGAGGAACGGGGATCAGGGGGCACCTCCACAAGACGGAGACTGGCACCTCGAAGCCTGGCTACTATCACTGTTGGTGGGCATGAGTCGATCATGGTCCAGACCTTACGACTAGAAGAGCAACAGAGGGCCAAGGAGGAGAAGAGGTGAGAGAATATTTTAGTCATATGTAGATGTTTTTTTTATAGGGAAAATATTACAAGAAATTTGTTAAAATTTGGTGGAAAAGTAAACCAGCCAACAATCTACATATATTTTCTGACCTTTCAGGCAACGTGAGCTTGAGAAGAAAGAAGCAGAGGAAATGTCAGCCAAAGAGGTGGAAGAGTGGGAGCAGACTTTGTTGTCAGAGGCATCCCCCCATACCGTGGATACACTTTGGGAACTCCCTGCCATAGGGCATTTCCTCTGCCTGGCTCAGACTGCCCTTAATCTCCCAGAGATTGTGTTTTTTGAACTGGAGCGTTGTTTGCTGATGCCCCGCTGCAGCCTCCTGCTCTCTAAAATCATGTCTTCCCTACTGTCCCCACCCCAGCGAAGGGCCACTCTGCACCGCCGGCCTGCACTGCCTTACCGCCGCTGGGAGTCAGAGCTCAGGCAGCGGGTCATGGGTTGGTATCGAGTTGTTGGTGCCTCCCATGATCAGCCAGGTCGGGCTGAGCAGCTGGGACTCTGCCACCAGTTTTTTAGCACCCTTGGTGAGGTGAGTCCTTTGGAGGAGAAACCTTTTCACTCACTGCCCTTTTACCAGCGAGTATGGCTTCTGAAGGGGCTGTGTGATCATGTGTATGAGACACAGAAAGGTGTGCAGGATGCTGTGCTGGCCCAGCCCATCCATGAATGTAGAGAGTCTGTTTTGGGCTATGACAGCAAGGAGAATGCCTATATACATTTCCCACATTTCTGTGGTGCAGACTTGAGGATCTACTGCCAGAGCCCCAGCACACCTCCAGCCTTCCCTTTCCCTTCCGTGTGGGTAAAAAGGGTTGAAATAGAGGCAGGAACAGAGGGTGATGAGTCGGATGGGATGAAGGCTGAGGGGAATAAAAGTGACAGGGAATGTTTCGGGGGCTCCATGGACACAGGAGATTCTGATGATTTTGGAAAGGAAAAAGCTGAATCACTTGGAGTTTTCAAAAGGGAAAATGGGGATGGGGAGGAAGATAAAAAAAGGTTTAAATTGTGGTCACTGAAGAAGGAGGAAGGGTCTGAATCAGGGTCCTCTGATGGGGATTCCTGTGAAGACTCTAAAATGGACTTAAAAATACACACTAACTCTTTGACCCTTTCACGCACTAGTCTTACGGGAAGAAGTGGTGTGAAAATGACTTTTAAGGAAGAGACTGTAGAGTTGGAGCATCAATCCAAGAGACTTGCATTAAAACAGGAGCCGGGGTTCTCATTGTCCTCAATGCGCACCATTAAAGCAGAGACACAGGAGCCTTGTCTGAGTGTAGGGGAGCACAGCTACACAGGCAGGTCCCCTGCTCGCTCAGTGTGTCTGGCCTCCCCAAACAAACTGGTGGAGCTCAAAATGGAGGGAGAAAGTCCAAGTCAGGGACACCAAAGACCTTCCTGTTTGGAACGTTGCAATAGCAAAACTAGTAATGTTAAATCTGAGGAGCATGACTGCTGCTGTGGCACAACAGGGCTAGCAACACAGCTGTCTTCTGAGAGCACTCAAAACTCAAGTGAAGAGAGGGTGAATGACAAAATCTGGACTAAAAAAAAAAAGCGGAAGAAAAAGCGAGGGAGGGAACAGCTGCCGAGGGTGAAAGGAGAGCACAAGCAGCTGCAGCACGTGGACAGGATGAGGCTGTCCCAGGCTGAGGCTGCCAAGTCTGCAGTGCGGAGAGTTACCACAACGATCAAGAGAAAAGACAAGAAGAAAAAACATAAAATGGGTGAGAAATAGCTTGAGATCTAAATATTGATGTTAGTTTAGTGTTTTCATTTGGCATCTACTTTCAGTGTGCGTTCATTGCTACAGTGCCATGTGTGATAGTTTAGAAATTTGCTTTATTATTCACTTTTTTTCACAATTTTCTCAATAACAACTTGTTGGTCCAGTGACTGTTTTCTTTTTGACAGGAAAAAAACATGAATCTTCAAAGAAAATTAAAGATGAACCTTCAGTTGAACCATCATTTAAGGTATTCACTCTCATGCAAAATGATACACTAATTTCTATCGCAATATATTTTTAGTGCTGTATTAATTGAGTAATAATTAAAAAAAATCTATAATCATTTTGTCATGATTTAAGCCTCACCGTTCTTCTGCCCCTATTTTTCTTAAGATGTTCTTACTCAGTTTGTTTTTTCTTCTCTAGTTGGTGTGCACCAGTCTTGAGGAGTTGCGAGAGCTGATCAGTAAGACAGAAGACGAACTTGATGACTTGGAGAGCACCAAAAAGAGACTGGTATGTGACAATCATAGTTTTGTCAAAATGATGTACCAATATGCCCCAGACCCTTAGAGAATACAATGCACTCACACATTTTAATGTTGGTGTCTTGACTAAGGTTTCTTTTACATGTTTGAACTGGCAGGGCCGGTGGTATTACAGGAGAGAAGCAGTGAAAGACCTCCACAGCACTCTTATCAGACTACTGAATGAGCTTTCACCCTGGGAACCCAAACTTGTTAAGGCCTACCAAAGGAACAGGTAGAACTCATTTGACATTTAAATGAGGACTGGATCAGATCATCATAAAAAGCTGTCTCTTGATAACGGTGCTTAGTTTGTTTGTTTGTTCCGTTTGAGCACAAAGCTTAATAACCACAACATTGATTAAACTGCTTATTGTATTTTATGATCATTGCTGCACCAGAAAGAAATTCCTGCTTTATTATTTCTTCTCTTGCTTCTATATCAGGCTTCGTTTGAAGAAGGAATTTGATGATTTCAAGAAGCACCCAGAGTACAATAACTTTGTTCGTGAGGAGTGTATTTCGTCATCATCATCAGATGAAGATGAAGAGAGAGGTTTGGGGAAAGAGGTGTTTTCACTCACAGATCATTATAGAAGATCAGAAGAGGAAGACCTGGAACATATAGTACCCAGAGGTCTTTGGAGTGGAGGTAAAGTAATTTAACTACAATCTAACATTCGAATTTTGGCTACTGTAATGTCATGATAAAAATTCAAATTGTGTTTTCCTTGTTATGCCTCTGCACCAGTGACAGCCATTTTTTCAGGTTGTCACATTTTTTTTCAAATTTGGCACAAACATTCACTTGGACTCAGGGATGAACTGATTAGATTTTTGTGGTCATAAGTCAAGGTCACAGTGACATCACTAAACACATTTTGGCCATAACTCACAAATTCATATGCTAATTATGGTACAAATTTAACACAAATGTCTAATAGCATAAAATGAATGAATGAAGTGGTGACATTTTATGTACAAAAAATGGTCAAAGGTCAACTTCACTGGGACATCATAATGTTCTTCAAAAGCAATTCTGGCCATTATTCAGTATTGTTTCTCAGGAAGGGGAGATTGTGACCATATTTCCTACATCTTGGCTGGTAGGCAGAGGCATACAACCGTGATGCAGTAATTCTAGATCTAAAGGCTGCTGTGCCGTGACAAGTGACACAGTTATGATGTTATGTAACTGCCATAGAGGAGTTACAATGAATGTCACTACCTGTCTGTCAAAGTGTAGGTAGCTAATTTAGCCACACATCCCTAATAGACATCTCTATTGTGTTCTCAGCAAGCACTAGGGATTTTGTGGCTGACTCTGCTGGAGAAACAACGGCGACCTACGTACCTCCCATCCACCTAAAACACCCTCTGGCCAGCACAGAGAAAGGCGTCAGTCTGCTGTCAAGAGTTCAGACTGGCAGCACTAACATTACTTCTACACCTGACTCTGGGCCACAGTCTAGATCTGAACTGATCCCATCAAATCAATCCGGGGAGTCAAACTCAGCATGGGGAGCAGGATTTCCAGCCCAGACTTCACTGTCACCCAGACCCCCCATTCTCCACCCCACCACTGGACTACCTAAGGGCTACACGCCCATCCCCACCCTGCTGGCTAAGAGTGTGGGAAATAAAGTGACCTTAATGAAACGACCTGCTGATTGCCCATGGTTCAACAACATAGATAGAAAGAGCAAAGGGTCTTTGGTCTCCCTGCCTACCTCTGCAGTGGCTACTACAAAACTTTCAAATGCACAAAGTTCTCCATCCAGTTCCCAGCAGAACTCACAACAAATGCAGGCACAAGGACTACAACAGACGCATGTACATAGTCAGCCAGGAATGGCCACAGTGACGGCAGCTCCTCTTAAATCACCACAGGCCAAACCAACCCAGGCTGTACCAAAAAGTCCTGTTCAGGTGGTGTACAAGGTACCTGAGGGGCTGGGTCACCTTGTAAGAAAAGACAGCAGCAGCCCAGTTAAGATCTCTGTTCATCCTGTCATGAACCAGAACACTGGGGAGAAGGTCATGCAGCAAGTAGTGATTCTGCCTTCTAACCTTCTTATTCACAAAACTGAAGAAAAGGTGTCTTCGTTACATCAACAACAATCAAAGGGTATTCAGGTCCCAGTTTCTAAAGTGGCCAGCCCCTTATGTATGTCCACCAATGTGCCTGGGTTCACCATTCCTGAAAACAGAATCCCTGTTCAGCAAGTGGCTCCCCTAAAAGATGCCAGGACAATGAGAACCCCTTCTCCTTCTGTTTCCCCTCGTCAGCAACAGGGGACCCTGAACGCAGCAGGGTTCAAGGGGTCACAAGTCTGCAGTACCCAAGCTAGCACACCACAAGGTGTCACACCAAACCCCTCGCCCATCACAACTCCTTCCAGTGCAGTTTCTACTGAGTCTGTTAAATCTACAGACCCGAAGCAGGAGCTTAAGACTGTGTGTATCCGAGACTCCCAGTCCATCCTGGTAACAACAAGAGGAGGCAACACAGGCATTGTTAAAGTTCAGACATCATCAGACCACAATGCACTTGGCTCTCTGCCCACCAGTCCAGTCATCACCATCTCACCTCAGTTTAAAGCCTTCCTCGTGTCCAAGACATCACCAACTTTTTCTCCTTCTGCTCCCTCTCAGACTTCCCCTTGCACCATCCCAGCAGTGACAAATATCTCAGTAGCCCAACCTCAGAAGCAGGTTCCTTCAGTATTAAAGCCCCCTTCCACTGTTACAACCCCCATGCACACTGCAGTCACTGGTAGCATTCCTGTCACAGGCGCAGGAAGCCAGACTGCAGTCACTGTTGCTTTAAGTCAAGGCTCCAACACCTCAACTTGTTCTACAGTTGCAGCAAAGCCTGGCCAGCTAGCACAGGCAGCTGCTGCCGGTTCTCATTTTCAAGCATCATTAGTAAAAAACACTGTTGTTGTCCCATCACTGAGTACTTCTGGTGTTTCCCAAGTTCTTACACAAGCAGAAGTCATCAGCAAGAGTGGTGTGAAACGGGCCAGTACAGATGAGAGATCCCAAGTTACTAAATACATCCTGGTTACTCCCTCTTCTTCCTCCACCTCAAATGTAGCCTTACCAACAGGCACACCCTCTTCCACAAAATCACTTCCTGGTTCAAGAGTCATGTTCATCAGTCAGCCTACAGCAACATCTTCCACCACCTCCATGGGAAGCATTCCAAAGCAGACGATAGCAACAGGGGCAAGTGGACAGCTGCTGAACACGTCATTATCAACTCAGACTCGAAAGACTGGAAAAATCCCAGGCCAACCTATTGGCAGTGGCAACTCAGAAGCATTGTCTAAGGTCAAGAACATCAGTCTACCTTCAGGTGGGTTTGTTTGATGTGATATATTACTGGAATTCTCATAACTGCTGTATCTTGTGTTTGATTCAGTCTTTTAAATTTGCAAAAATTGGACATAATTAATTTGTTCATATTGACTTCATATGGTAATTGGAGAAATGTGGCACAAAGGTAACTTAAGAAATATTTTAGAGTATTACGACAAGCTATGAATAATAAGTCACAGTCTGTTTTTTGGTGTGCTTGTGCCGCTCATGCTGATCTTGTTCCCATCTATTAAAAGCAAAACAAGGATTCAGTTAGAAATATGGAACCATTAACTCACTGATTGTGTCAGTTTTACAGATGTTGATTATTTTATTTTATTTTTTTTGCCTTTATTTGATAGTACAGTGAGAGGTAGACAGGAAAGTCAGGGAGAGAGAGTGAGGGGATGACATGCCGCAAATGGCCGTGGGTCAGATTCAAACCCATGGCCGCTGCGGTTAGGACTAAGTCCATGTGGTACACGCTCTACCAGGTGAGCCACTGAGGCGCCCCACAGATGATGATTTGATAAGGTAGACAGTTTGTCAACATGAAAGACATGTATTGCAGCAGGGCCTTCTCTCAAGAAAACAAACTACTTTTAATAGACTAAAGAACCCATCTCAAATTTAAATATTGTATTAAATTTGTAATACTCACACCCCAAATACAGCCCCTTTAACAATGTTGGGTTATTGAGTAAAATATTTTTCTCATGTGTCTCTAGGCGTTCAAATCCAGTTGTCAGGGAAGACAACAACCATTGGACAGACTATTGGTGCCCTGTCATGTTCTCCTTCCAAGAGCACACCAGTGTCTGTCTCAGATACAGGCTGTCCAGCATCCACCGCCTCTGGACTGGTCCTGGTCGCAAGTTCAAATACCATCACAACCTGTTCTACCCAGCTTGCTACTTATGCTTCTCTGACCACCAGCTCTCATCTCCAGGGTATCCCTTCCTTCCCCATGATCTCCCAAACAGGCTTGTCCACATCTACTGGTGCCACCCTGCCTACAGGAAACGTGATAAAGAAGGACCTTGGAATGTGTGCAAGCGGACCATGCAGCTTTCCTGCTCAGCAAACCACTACTGTGCAGAGTAGCCAAGCCCAAACCTCCACACCCGCTCTTGTCCGTCAGCACTCAAAAATCCAAAGTGGCATTGGTGAGGAAACCTCTTCCTTCTTAGCTTCCACTCAAGTTGCTCTCAATAAAACTTGTACATCCATCTCCTCGGCAACAACCACAAGTATCCCATTCACCACCTCTGCTACCGGCACAATCCAGCAGAGGATAGTCATCAACACCTCCACGCCCCTTGCTGCTGGCACACAGATCCTTCTTAACAGTGCACGCTTTGTAGTCCCTCCCCAGGGTTTGGGTCCAGGCAGTCATGTCCTTATCATCTCTAGCCCTGCACCGCAGCAAGTGCCTAGTACCAGTGCCACTAGCATTGGAGCGTCATTACCTTCCCATGGGGCAAGCAATGTCACTGTAGCCCCTCGAGCACCAGTTTTACCCCAGTCCCCAGCCAGGTTGTCTGGTGTACCAGCCGCAAGTTCTCCTTTTGTAGCATGCACACCTGCTGTTGGTCCATCATTGCTAGCAACCACTCCCAGTGTCACACCAGTCCAACTAACTGGAACACCTGGCCAAGGCTCAACGTTGTTACCCAGTAAAACAAATGTAGTGTCTGCTCTGCCTAGATTGCCAGCTGTGCATGCTTGTCCCTTTGCATCACCTCATGTAGGTACACCCACTCTGGTCTCATCTCCACCAAGGTTAGGCAGTGTACCAGCGCTACTTTCCCCGGAGGTAACCACTGCTCCTGCTTTTGGCCCAGCACTGGCTGCAATCAGATTAGCTGTGGGTACACCCAGGCAAGCTGAATGTTCATCCAACATTTTGCCTGCAGTAGCAAACCCCTTGCCCAGATTGTCAGCACCGCTATCATCCTTGCCTGTTTTACCCAGCCCATCAGCTGTCTCCCTGCCCAGTCCTGTCATACCAGTTCCAACACCTCTCTCAGCTGCAGGTCCTCTGGTAGCAGGTACACCTTTGCATTCTTCTCCTTCTGCCCAGCAGGTGCTTTCAGTGACAACTCCGGGCCCAGGCATACAGCCCCAGCAGACAGCAGTTAGAATTGCAGCACCCTCCACAGCTCTTTCACAGGTTTTACTGCCTAGCGGACTAGGCAACACATCAGTCAAAAAACAGTTGCCTGCAGGCATGCAGCCAGTGCTTGCTGGCACACGAACACAAGTATTGCCAACAGTGGCTGTCCCACCAATTGTAAGTGCGGTGTCTAGGATGCAGACGCTACCCATTGCTACAGTTCCACCAATCGGAAGCACTGTTAACGCCTTTGAAACAGCACCTGTGGTGACCACACCTCCATCAAGCACCACTGTAATAATCACTCCAGCTCAACCTATCACATCACTGAAGACAAACAACACCATCCACCCACCTGTCATTCTGACCAACCAAGCACTTGGAAAGCACTCTCTGCAGACCTCAGCCTTAGGTATGCATACCAATGTAGCATCAAAGCTACTAATTAGCCCTGATGGTGCTGTTTTGAGTACAGCTCAGTGCCAGGTCAATCCAGTAGAGCTGAATGCCTGCCCCAAACCACTGGATGCACTGGTGGTTTCCCCCAACAGTTCCACTGGAGCACTACACACACATGATTCCTCTTTACAGCCTTCACAGGCAAACACAAAGTGAACCAATTAACTGAGACTGCTAGCTATGCGAGAACTCAGACACCACTTTTCAGCTGCTTAGTTTCGGCAGGGCTCATATCCATTGCTTGTAGTAATCCTGGGTTTAGTTAAAGAACTGTTTTTCAGCTGTACTTTGACTCATAACTTACACTTAGGATATAGTAGGTTTTACCCTTTGGTTAGAATATCCTATAGGTAAAATGTATGCTCACTCAAACATACTGGAAATGTATACTGTGATGGTTTTCTCGAGTGAAAACTAATGAGGTTTGCCTCAGATGAATGTTATAGACTCTTGACTTTCCTTTTTTTAAACCTCATGGCCAGTAATGACAACCATTGTAACAAATCAGTAGATAATGGGAGGGTAGATGAAATGAATTTCAACTCAAGCTTTTGTAATACTTTTCAATGCCATTAGATATTGCTTGAAGAAGTAATAATTGGGATACTATTCATTGGTACAACTTGCTCTACTTTATCTGTCAGTTTGAACAATACAACTGTCTGTATCGAGATTTTGTCACATTGTCCTTGTAACTGTTTGAGAACTACATTTTACTTTTTAGCAATATAAATAAACTAATAGATGAATTTGTACTACATGTTTGCGCCCATATAAAATGTTTTGAAGTCACATTTATTTATTTTTACCATATAGATTTTTCAAAAAATATTTACTAGGTACATTTTCATTGAACAAATGTGGACGTTATTGCATGGAAATAAACAATGCGACTGTCCCCGACAAGTGTGTTTGAACTGCTTACTTATACACCGTTTCCTTGTGAAATAATTTTTTATTGTTTATTGACAGAACCTACAGTATATACATTGCATTCATACATGTGAATAATTTTACAAAGTGAGGAATACAATAGTTTCACCTATTTAGCTATCAAGCATAAGGAACCATAATGACGGTGACAGATTAGATATCAGACAACAGATGAGGTTTAGAGTTCGCTCTCTGTTATTTTCCTTTCTTCTTCAGACATCTGTACATCATCTACAGAAGTCCGTCAGGGGGAATAGGGAGGAGGCAGTGGCCCTGAGGCAATCTTTTCATAGGCTGGAGGAGCATTAGGAACCTGGAGAGGGGTGCGACAAATACATCTAAATGAAACAGCTGAAAATTTAGGAAAAAATCCCATTATGTTCATTCTATCACATGTATAATGTACATATTGCACATATGGAATTCAGCATTGTATCTGTAAACTTTAGACATGTTAAAACAATCTTGGACTCTCTACTGATGAGCTCTTAGAACTTGTAATTGCCACAGGAGAACAGCGGAAAGGAACACAAAGGGATGATCAGCACCATCTCATATGATCTGAAACCAACAGCCCCACCCCCACCCCCCTTTTTCTGGCACACACAAATGCAGACCTCCTTTGGGAATGAAACATTTTTAATACCCAGGTCTGGTGACATAATAATCTCTCCTTCAGGCATCCATTGCATCAACTTCACGTGCTCTACACTGTGTTCAGGGCCCTGGGGCTCAACAAGTGCCCTCTGTAATGGACTTTGTGTTGTGCAGGATTTGAGTCAGTCCACTTGTTAATTGTTGATTGGTCATATTAATAATGATAGACATTATTACTTACTGTCTGTCCAGTGGTTTATTTTGTTATAGTCATGTTATCTGTTATCTTTTTCCTGGCATTAAAAATACTAGTGTCAGGTAAAAGGAGGTTGTAATTGAGGGCCTGTAAAGTATCTTACCACAGGTCGGAAGCTGCCAAAGTCAGTAAGAGCCATCTTGTTATCTGCTGAAGGTCCTGCCTCTGAGAATTGGCCTGTTGTGTAACCTGGTGACCCTGATCTGGGGCTCTGCAGGAGAGAGAAAGATGAGTTGAAAGTTATGGAAAAACATTGAGAAATGAGGACAAACATCCATTAGGGAAAAAGGAGAGAAAGCAGAATGAAAAGATATACCAAAGGCAACAAAGAACTTGAAGATTATTATAACGTATTTATGGAAATTAATTGTGGAAATCACTTTATGGCATGTGTGGAATTGTGCAGAAACATTCAATGTCTGCTTTTGTTTGTCAGAATAACACAGATTAATCATCCCTTTAAGTACAAAATGTCAAGGCTAATGCTTCATTAAAGGGAATATGATTGTCTCACCCTGATTATTTTGTAGCCACTCCTCTTCTTGAAGTACCAGCAGCCCAGGAGGAGCAAAGCTGCCAGGATGACCACCAGCAGAACTATTCCCACTGCCCTGGATTTGCAAAGACATACAGAAACGTTCAGTTTATAGCCTTATCTCTTACTTTGGCATGTGAAATTTACAGTGTCCATATCAACATAGTTGATTCATATTCATATAACAAAGACTTTTATCAGAATACTAAAGCTCCATGGTACAACCAAATAATAATAGATACATACTCCTCAGCTCTGACATATCCTCGTCTGCTGCTGGCAAAATAAATGTTGAAGTCTCCACGAGGCATTCCGTTTGTATGATTACACCGCATCAAGCTAAAAGTCAAGAGAAAATCATTTTACCAACTGAGCAACTACAATGCAGTAACACAGTGATTATTTCAAACAATGTAATAAAACACATTTTCTTTCAGTGGGACACATCATATTCATTTTCATCATGTAAATGAGGATGAAGAATTTCCTATATACTCTATCATGCCAGGTGTCAAATCAGTCTGCTGTATTGGATTAAATATTAAATATGCATTTGTTAAGAACAACACTCAACATTATTCCCACACCAAGATTCATATACTTAATATAGATTCAGAAACCAAACGCAGGACATAATCAGTCTCAACACACTTGATGCTGTGCACTGTTAAACTGATTTGTTAGCCCTTGGAATATAATAATTTTTCTTTTCTTCCTCTTCTCATTAAGATCCATTAAGATAAAGCAATAGGAAAATATGAAAAAGTATTATATTTAAATTACAAGTAGAATTAAGTTGAAAATGTGACATCTGTGCAGTTTAAATATAAAGATTACGAATCAACAGGTTGTTAAGACAGCAAAGCAGTCAGAACAATAACCTATCAATATTTCAAAGTGGATCTACGCTAACTGACAAAACACTGTGTCAGTAATGTAGTCATTCTGCATTACCTGTTGCAGTAGATGTAAAGAATCAATTCATGCAACAGGCAGCATACTGCAGCATCTAACCTCTGCAAGCTGTCTGATCAGGTAACAGGCTATTTCGAGCTGACAATAACGTTACTTAAAAGTAGGCTAACTCTTTGCACAATAAAAAATATTCTCCAGTATACACAATATGACTACCTCTGCTGGAAGAAAAAAAAATGCGAACAGAACCAAATCTTACCAAATTGGATAATTAGATTGAAGAGAACCGTTCTTCTGGTTGGGATGGCTTCTCAAAAAAAGACTGCCTTCTCGAAGTTCTGTTTTTTCACTCCTGAAATATCTTGCCTCAGTACTACCGGAGAGCAGAGAGGGGCAGAAAACCCTCATGACCGTCACGGGTTAGAGGCTCATGGCTAAACCCATTGAAGCGGAGTAATTACCGTGAAACCCCGCGGCCCTGAACGCAACAACATTATCCACTCGTGAAAATACAGGCGTCAGCTGCTGGCTGTTCATATGAAAGAAGTGTGTGTGTATGTTTGTGTGTGTGTGTGTGTGTGTGTGTGTGTGTGTGTGTGTGTATGTGTGTATGTGTGTAATAGCTACAGTAATAGTAACACCTTCAATAATGTAAATAAACTAAGTCATAAACTCCTGATTCAATAATTTACTGTAGCAAGCTAAAGATGCCATGGGAATTTTACGGTTGTATGTAAAGTACAGAAAATTAAAGATTCATAGCTGAAAAAAAGGCCTATCACAACTTGTTCTAGTGCTAAAATTATTTGCTGTTCATTTACTCTCAGTGGGAAGGATTACTGAAACTTGTCGTCTTTATAACATTTCACTTTGAGGCAAATAATTACATCACAATTCAAAAGATAAATATTCAAAAATAAATACCAGTCACGAGGCTGATCATTGGCTATAGCCGTACTGCCATACTTTCAGTGTACCTAACTGAGAGAACAGTAAGATGTACAGGCTTTGTGGAACCAAAAGTTAATGATTCAACAAAATGAAAATGTCTGAAGTAAATTGTTACCACATTTGGAAATAAATCCAAAACTTCCCACACACATTGTTGTTGCACAAGGGTGTAGGGATTTTTTTTTATTGTTCAGCAAAAAAAGATGGGAGATGAGATGAGATCCTTCAAAAACACAAGGGAATAAAGACACTACATGCCTATAAAGTGTCACCAGTCAACAGACTACATAGCAAATACTACCCATATGAAGCAGTTTGGTGTCATTTGAATCTCCAAAAAGTGAAGTCATCCTTTCAGGAGAGCGGGGAGCTTGGACTCCTTTTCTTCTCATTTAATCTTCAGCTTGGTGTGGAGGAAAAGTTGAGGCAAATGTGTTTGTAGATTGTGATTGGCATGGAAGAATGACGTTTTTCATTTCAGTGGATTTAGTGTATCATTTGAGTGGAGTCCATCTCCAGACTCATCAAGCTTTATCTGTTTAAAAAAAATAATAAAAAAATACCCAGTTGAACTTCGATGAAGGCACCAATAAAGGATAAATGTCACTGTATAAAACTGTATTTTCTTACAGCCATTCATTCTCAATTGGTTCTTAATGTTTTTTTGTATGAGTTCATCATTCAATCTGTTGCCTCTGGGCCTGAACTGTTGTGTTGCACAAACATTTTCCTAAGATGATCAAAATGGAAATGTCACGGTCTGAGAGGGTTAAGCTGGACAAGAAGGCATTCAGAGAGAAGGCAAGGCAAGAGACAAGGTACAGCAAAATGTTTGTCTAGTCTGCAAGAACATTTCATTTTTCTCCACAAGAGGGAGACCAAAACCTCTTTATGAAATTGAGTCAGTCTTAACTTGTCTTCAGCTGAAGTTCGATGCTTTTAGAGAATCTTAGATGCTATGGATGAGTGAATTCCTTAATGGAGATATATGTATACCCACTCATTCCTGAGTAATCCGGAGCATGTGAGAAAATCTACGAGGGAGAGGGGGACTTTTGTAGCCCTTGGCAAGACTTGGTTAAGTTTTTAGTAGGAAGCAGTCAGCTGATTGGCTGATCGTTCATGTGTTTGATGTGATGTCAAATCTACAAGCCGACATCACATCAAAGTGAAAGTGAAGTGAAAAAATATAAATTTACCTTGCATGGTGGAAACTATTATACTCCCCTGTTAGTGCACTGCAATGGGAAAGGCAGGTAGTTTAGTTCTGCTGGTCAAAACTTTAAGGACCAGATGTAAACATCACAGTTCCTTTATGCTGCTAAACGTTAAGAAGACTCACATCATGACAGGATTTTATTATTTTCACGCATAAATCTATGTATCTCCGAAAAACTGCTGTCGGCAAACCACCACTAGCATCACCGAGAAATCAACCAAGGATGCAGGAGCTTCTTGTGATTTGGGACATATAAGGGTCATGAACGTCAGTTAGGCTGACTCTCCACCGGTTCCCTTTAACGATTCTTCCAATTTGAAAGAAATAGGGGGGTATGGAGGTACTTTGTGGGACCCCCTTTTTTGTCTATGTTCCCCCGAAAATTAACTGTACCCACAATTATAACTTCCAACGTCCGATAAAATCCTCTCATGAGGCCGTTTTGAGGGGATGCTCTCTCCCTTCCAATAGATATGTACGCCGTGAGAAAGAGAAGTCACCCCCCCCACCCCCCCGGTCCTCCCGACGGGGATTACTGCCGTTGTGTTAGCTATTACTCGGAGGAGCTGTTTGAACAGCGGGACGGAGAGGGAGCTAGAGACTCTTTTCCAGCTCCAGCTGCCATCCTACTCCTGCTCCTCCCCCTCCTCCTTCTCCTCCTCCTCCTCCTCCTCCTATTCCACCAGAACCACTTCTCTTTCTCATCCCATCCAGAGGTAAATAAGCCAGATTCAAAAATAACTACCTCTTTTCAGACAAATTGTTTACCTTCCTGAGTGTTTCCGCTCTGTCAGACACACAAGGCAGCCGTTGGGAACCGTTAACGGGATCAGACAGGGGGATAATTCTGATTTGTGATGGGGTCTTTGCTTTGTACCCCTGCCTCCCTGGCGTCGGGTCGGGGTTACGCTTCCTTAGGCAAGTCCGAGGTCCACTTTGTGAGCTAGAGATGCATCGATGAAGGCCATAGCAAGTGTTAGGTGAAAATATAAACCCATACGCGACCTGTATGATAAGAACAGCGGCACAGAGTCGGCAGCCCACGGCTAAATGGGTTCGATGCACTCCCGGTGATGCTAGCTTAGGCAAGTTACAGATAGACCTAGCCAGCTAGCTTACGTTAGCTGCATCTCTAGTTGTTGCTAGCCGGCTAACCCCGAGTTGATTTTAGTCACTTTCACAATCGTCGTTACCTCGCTCGTCCCTTTAACAAGTGTCTACGATGCCATAATAATAATAGCGCAGTAATAATACGTTCACTTCTGGTGTCATGTTGTGCTAATGTCGCTACTATGGTTTGGGCAGCCCGGAAACCTTAACTGACAGTAACAAAAGACATAATTCGAGATATAACTAGCTACAAAATTTTATTAATTGCTCTTTGTATAGTATGTCTTAGCTGCTAAAATGAATATAAAAACCCCATACAAGCTAACGTTAGAGGTTATACATGCAGAGACACAGAGAGACAAATCGTTGTAACTTTTTTATCATTAATTATATCAGATAGATTTGTCACCACCCGAGTGTATAAGCAATGCACAACACACTGCATCTGTAAGAGAGCTAAAATTGTTGACTCTACGCTTCTGCAGCCGTTGCATGTTCGACTTGAGGAGGTTTAAATATCACAGTTAAAAAAATGCACGTAGTGAAGGTGTGAATTTATAAAATGATAAAAGACCAATGGAACAAGATGGTTTGGACACCAGAACCTTCTGGTTGACACCAGAAGCTGCTGCAGATCGATAACTTGTAAAGACGTGCCCAGGCTTGCTATAAGGCCGGTATAATCTGTCTACGTCAGAGGTGCAGTTATGTTGGCACTGTAATAATGCACACTCATGAGCTGACACAGTTTTGAATCCCTATCCTACAAGAAGCACACTCTAGTTACATGGAAAATATGTGACATTTTTTTAATATTAATGATCTTAATGGGAACAGTGCTGCATGTAATGGCATCAAACCTTGTTGACAGTGAGCATTCTTTAAGACTGTCTGTTGCCACTTTTTTTTGTCCCTGCAGCATTTTGGAGATGTGAGGAATAGGAAGAGATTGGTGATATTGAGCAGCCTGTGCATTGACACGACCTCTCGACCTCATCTTCAGCATGAATGGTGATATGCCTCATGTCCCCATCACTACTCTTGCTGGAATTGCTAGCCTGACAGACTGTAAGTGCAACATCATCTCTCTAATGCTGTTCACATTGCCTAAACACTAACATTCAAACCAAGATGCGGCAAGGCTAAGGAATACTTGACTGGTTGTGTAATTATATCAGAAGATGGTTAATTGTGATGCTTCTCACTCTTGGTGAGTTCAGGGCAAACTGAGATGAAGTTCATGTTTCTGAAGACGGGAAGTTTTAGGCTCAGGTACCTAAATCAGTTCTGATGAAAGAAAAACATGAAATAAAGAATAACTGTTTAAACAACAGAACATTATACTTTTCACCAAGATATGATTTATTGCAGAACTATTGTATTTGATCTCATTAGATTGTAAAAGTTTACATAACAAAGGGGTGTCATTATGAAAATAGAGACCGATGGACATTTCTTCACTCTAATGTTACCATATATGTAATGCCTTTTGATAAAAGGACAGCATGTTCATTAGATTATTACAGATTTTTTAAATCACACATGGAAGCCTTCAAACTATTAATTGTGAATAGAAAGTTGTAAACACCAAAATGAAAGTTTTATTTTGTGATTTCATCCTGCTTCTTTTAATTTTCCAACGAACCTAACTTGTCTTTCAATCATCCTTTTAGTGTTGAACCAGCTTCCCTTGCCTTCTCCTCTCCCTGCCACCACTGCTAAGAGTCTGCTCTACAATGGAAGGATCTCTGAAGAGGTCAGCAGCCTGCTGGTGTGTCGGGATGAGAATCTGGTGACTCAGCTGGCACAAAGTCTTAACCAAGTCTCCACTGAACACATGTAAGTACCATGTACCAAGTAATGTTTCACACCTCGCTGCACTACCAGTTTAAGAGAGAAAACCTTGCCAGTAGTAGCTGAAATCATTGTTACAGCAATATGGTTGTCAGCAATGTTATTGTGAATGTATTACAAAGTGTGATAACATCATTGTTTATCAGTAAAGCCGGGCATTGCTCATTCAATTTCAATGATGACATTATAGTTACTGTTTTACCAGATCAGTAAGCTCATGCTCTCGGTTGTCAGGATCATGACGGGCTAGTCTAAACTGCACTGAAAGTGGTAGAGGCATCAGAATGCTATAGTCAAAACTGCATTTAGGAAAGTGGGCAGCTATTTCCTGTAATATGACTCTGGACTGTTCTTTTGTTTGCTTTCCAGAGAGTTGAAGGACAACTTGGGGAATGATGAACCCGAGGGTGACATGCCAATGCTTCTACAAACTTTGCTGTCCAGGAACCCCAAAATCTTCAGGGACAAAAGTATGCCAACCCAGTGCAAAGTTTGGGGTGGTGAGGAGGCATTGAGTCATTGTTGTTGACTCTGCAGTTGAGCTCAGTGCATGCTCTCTTCCTGGCTGTGCTTATGGCTTCCACACTAGCTAATTATTCATCTGCGCATTTCTTGGGTCAGTTGCATTACTTGTCCATAGTTTCACTACATGCGTGGTTCCCAAATTGTGGGGCAGAGCGACTGCATGAGGAAAAACAGAGTGAAACTTTAGACACACTTTTACACATCAGCCATTTGGACCCGTCAAACATAGGTGTATCTAATACGGTTATTATTGCCATCTAGCAGTAATCATTTAAACTGTCAGCATTAATGTTATTAGTTCCTCTTCTGTTTTTTTTCTGCTATAACAAATCAAAGGGGATTTTTTGGCTTCCCAAGGGGGGGCGAGACAAAAAAAGTTTGGGAACTGCTGGCAACATCACAAGTTGTGTTGTTTACTGTTTCGATTCAGAAGTTTGTTAGACTAATATCTGCTTATAATTTCAAAGTCTAGTCTTAAATGATCAGTATAAGCAGTAAGGAGCAATGCAACACTTAACTACAGATGAGTAGTCTGTGAAACTAGCGAAACTAGCCTAGCTCTGTATAAAACAGTTTCTTTGATAGCTAACATATCGGTATAGTGAATATGACATTCCAATTGTCCACTCTTTGTGCTGGGGTTGCCAGGTTTGTGCAGTGTTGTGTTGCGGTTTGTCAGAACAAAACCAGGGTGATTCTTTAATGTATTGGTGACCATCTTCCCAGCTAACAGCATACAGCATGTTGATAAGATGTTAGTATATTATAGTATATTATAATTATAATATTATAGTATATTCTTCATTTTTGACAGAGGCTTACAGTTTCTTCCAGTTGTCGCATTAAGCTAGTTTAAAGGGTTAGTTCACCCAATTATACATGCTTATTAATTATAAATTCTACAAATTATTACATATCCGTAATCGTTGCTAGCCATGCAGCACATGCCAAAGAAAGTTGTTCAGGTCTGTGGATTATCCAAAGTAATTGGGACATGATTTTCCAATATTTTTATGCCATTTTCCAATAATTTGAGCACCTAACTTGAAATTCAATTCTATTTCATTGTTTTGTGGTGGCTGAAGGAATCTGAGAGACAGATGTCTTAAAACCTGGCCAAACACTGTTTAATAGATAAGTTTATAAGAATTGAAAAATAATGGTCTAGGGTTAAAACTCAAACTCAAATATAGTTCTTAAATGCTTAGCAGCTTTGCTTTGTAATCAAAAATTACATAATTAATTGCCATAAACAGTTTCATATTTGTCTTTAAGCCTTTGTTCAGGAAAGCCTTCTTGTTTTATAAGCAGCTGTACTAGCTTGCAATTACAGGTAATTATAAGCGTATAGTATGCATACGCACTTTCATACTGAATCATTATTTGTACTAAAGAGAAAAAAAAGAGGGAAAAGCTTCATACACCGTGTGAACAGCAGAGTGAGAGATGCTGGCAACTACAAGATGGTCATTAGTCAGAAAAATGATGATGACCACACACTCAGCCCATAAAGATATAATCAAAGATCTTTTGTCAACATTGATGCATGAGCCTGATGACGTGGTGAGCGAAACGTGTTGCTTAATCAATATATGAGCAATTTTAGCCAGCAGTAACAGCTTCTGATCCAGTGAAATGCTATTCCAAAAATGTGCTGAAGGTGGGCATCCTGTCACCAGACAGGATGTACATAACCTTGCACCTTGGTAAACCCTCAGTATTGTCCTGTAGCTATAACCTCCGCCTTCATCACTCTGAACTCCAAATAATTTTCACAAGTATTCACAAGTATACAAAAATGTATTGGATGGCTTCATATTGAATGTGTTTCTAATGTTTCATCCAACCACATTATAGTTTAGAACCAGCTGGACACAATAGTAGAAACACCTTTTACTATAATATAATCCAGTACAATACCACTAACTATGGCCTCAAAAAGGACCATAGAGTTGAAGTAAAACCTCTCTGACAAACTGTTAATGGAAAAAGGAAGGCAGGATTTATAAGATTGTATTATGTGTACCTACTAAATTGGGAAACGCATTTTGTATTGCCATATAATTACCTGGCACTGTCTTAATATTAGCACACATTATTGCTACTGAGTAGATGGTGTTTGGTTTAGCTGGAGACTGTTACACAGGAGGTGTTATTCTGTTTCACATGAGTATTTCGTTGAACCTGAGCTACCTACCTAGAAGTGTAGATAATACCGGATATGAAAACCTATATGACTGAGTTTCCATTACCTTGGTACACAGGAGAGTTTTGGTGCTGCAGAAGAGTATATATTCAACTCATTGTTTGTATAACCTTGCTAATAGATTTTTGTGATTGTTATCTTTTAGGTGTAATGCAGCAGCCACTGATGCAACAGTATAAGATATCCCAGAATCAGGTGCATGGGAGTCCAGCATCAAATTATCAGCAAACCACTGTCCCTCAAAGCCCCTCTGGGTAAGGCGGTGCCAATATACTGACAGATGATGAAAAAGCAGAAGCATCTGTATTTCTGCTAAGACGACTTCTTACCATTCTCCTTTTACAGATGTTTTGCATCCCGACAGTCTGGGTCAGCTACACGGTTCGTACCCCAGCAGAACAGCCCTATACCTAGTCCCTATACTCCTCAGAGCCCTGCAGACTACATGCAGTACAATCCACCCAGTTATTCCCAACACCAACAGACTCAGCAAGGTGAGTACAAAGTGAAGTCAGGAGAAACATGTCATTAGCTGCCTGCCAGCACTCTTTTAGGAATAACAGCACACAGCAAACATTGGATATCATATAAGAGGTTTTGAATCTTAACTTTGTGTGCATTTGTACTGCTGCTGGCAGTCAAGATGGATAATATTTAACAATTCTCAAGTCAACAACCATTTATCAAAATGTTGCAATTGAAGATATGCTTTTCCATTTTGATAAATAATCTTAATTACGTATAAGTACTGTGTATGTTAAGCGTAAGTTACACAAGTATTCTGCCTAAAACAAGAAGACTTCCACAAGAAGACTACATGCTGTACAGTACATTCTCTAGTTGTGACTGTGAGGGCGTGATCACTCATTGTTCCTTCACAGAACATTGGTTACACTCTAACCATGAGCTATCTGAATACCTTGAAATTCCTCCCACTAATTTTTAGAGGAAAACAATCATTCTTTTTACTGTAACATGGTGAAACTACAGCCATCTGTAAAAGTGGAAAAGCAATCTGTTTATCTTATGTGTAGATGTGATGCATTGCCCATTGCAAATAATGTAACTGGAGATTTTGTTTTCTTGCCCTCTGTTTTAGTTTCTGGTGGTGTGAGAAACAGCCATGACAACAAGGTCTCTGGACAACTATCAAGTAATTCATCTAATCATAATGCCAGATTAGGCTCAGATGAAGAATACATGAACGTGGCTCACAGATTGAGAAATGAGGTAATGCAGAGAATCAAAATATCCTGAACTAGACATCAGGAGATGTTGGCTAAGTGATGATAAACGTCTTGTGTTCTAACAGGAGAATGAGCCCTCCATGAGGGTTGCCGCATTTCCAGTTAAATCACCACAGTCTGTGTGTTCTCCTGCTGGGAGTGAAGAGACTATAGAAAGTATGCTGCCTTAGCAACAAGTCAATTATTCTTCATTTTGAAGTATCAAAAATAATACACTAGCAATTCATTCTTTGCCAAAACTTATTCTCTGGTGCTCACTTTTGCTTGAATTTATTTGCAGGGTCCAGGCTTCCTCTTATCAGGCAGTCACCTCTACCTGGTGTGCCACCAAGTGCAGCACCTGACCTGCTCCTCACCTCTGCTGACCAGAAAAAGAAGCAGAGAGAAAGTAGTAAAGAGGAATATGACCAGATGGACCAAAATACCTTGTACGACATTGTTAGTTCTCCATCAAAAGACTCTGCCAGGCTGACTTTAAAACTGTCCAGAGTGAAGATGCCAGACATGGATGAAGCTGGAGAACTTCCTCCCAGGGCACATATGGACTCAGACCATGAAACTGATTTGATGAATAATAATCAGTTGTCAAGGGATGCCCAGGACTTGCCACACAGGTTTAGTGCTGAGGAGCAGGTAAACTGTCAGCAGCTACCCGTTCGGCCAAATACCAAGGAGGTCGGAGTCATCAGTGGGGTTGTGTATGAGGATGCTGAGATAGATGCACTTGCAGAGATGGACAGAATAGAACGTGAGTCAGCCAGTGAGAGAGAACGGTCGTCTAAAGAAGTCCAAGATAAAGGTGAATTTCTGTGTGTCTGCTTTTGCCCTGTGCCTTCTTGCATTGTTTCCCTGCCCCTAAGTTTGTTTGTGTATGTAGAGAGGCTAAGCTACAATGTTCTTGATTGCAGACAAGCCACTGAAGAAACGGAAGCAAGACTCGTATCCTCAGGAATCTGGAGCCGATGCAAGTGACTGGCCTGCTGTACAAGGGGGCCACACGGGCAGCAAGATGACACCCAAGAAGACAAGTGCTGCAAGTAACGGTGCCAGTCGGCCAGCTCTGATGGTCAGTATTGATCTGCAGCAAGCGGGCAGAGTGATTGGACAGCCTGTAGTGGTATTGGAAGCACAGAAGTTGTGTGAGGACCACGTACAGCACTTAAAGTCAAAGGCGGATGCAAAGGTAGACAGAGTTGTTGAAAACAAACCGGGGATCAACAAGCAGCGTTCGGACTATCCCAGAAAGTCTGGCTCAGATGAGCAACAAGAAACCCCTAAACAGAAGCAGGAAAGCCGGCGGGACTCCAAACACAGGCATGAAAGCAAAATGGACAGTGCCAAGGGACACTCGGATGACCGACGTCCAGACACACCACGGCAGAAACATGACAGGCATTCGGACTCGCGCCACAAAGAGGATAAGAACCACAACAGTCACCGAACCCATGTCAGCCAACCTGAGACTCCAAAAACCATGAGCAAGGCGGAGCGCAACTCCAGACATGGAGAAGACAAAGCCAAGGTTAGAGAAAAGGATAAGGACAGAGACAGAGATAAAGACAGAGATAAAGATAAAGATAAAGTCAAAAATAGAGATAAAGATAGAGATAAAGACAGAGATAGAGAGAGAGATAGAGATATAGTTAGAGACAAAGATAAAGACAGAGATAGAGACAAAGATAGAGACAAAGATAGAGATACAAATAGAGACAAAGATAGAGACAGAGATAGAGATACAAATAGAGACAAAGAGAAAGAAACAAATAGAGACAGAGAGAGAGATACAAATAGAGACAGAGAGAGAGATAGAGACAAAGATAGGAACAGAGACAGGGACAGAGACAGGGACAAGGAAAAGAAACACAAGACATTATCAAGGGAAAACTGCAACCGGCACTCTCCTGATCGTCATACTAAATCTGACAGCATGACAGTGAAGCAAGATGGGAGCAGGAAATCCACTGACCTCAATGGTCGTCAGAGGACAGACAGTTCCACCCTTCAAAACCCCCAAAATAAGAAAGAGAAGAAAGGTGGGGATGGAAGCATTAGATGCCAGTCTGGTAACAAACAGCAGTCTTCTCAAGCAGCAGAGTCAAAACCTAGCGAGTTCCCCTCATACCTGCTGGGTGGCAAGACAGGGAGTCTGAAGAACTTTGTAATCCCAAAATTGAAACGGGATGGGAAAGACAAAGAACCACAAGTTTCAAGCAAATTGATACAGGGCTGGAGTGAACCCCTGGTCAGACTGGAGAGAGTGTCACTGATAGAGAACTTAAACAAAGGAGCTAAGCCTGTCGTTGTGCTTCAGAAACTCAGTGTTGATGAGGTAAAAAGGATCATTAAGGAAAGCAGGAACACACACAGCTCCAGATACTCCTCCTTTGATAAATCAGGAAGAGGTATGATTTACTTTGTTTATTAAAATATCCATCCCCAAAACTGTAGGGCATGGACATGAGTAATGTGATTTTGCCCAGTTTCTGGATTGTTTATTTACTTTAAACCATTGTCTCAGGAATCATTCTTGTCACAGACCTTATTTCAAACAAAAAGCTGTGGATAAAAGTGGTTGGTGATTGTGTGTTCTTTTGAATTATAAATTATTTTTGTGCTTACAGCTCACCCAGCTCTTGTGCTTACAGACATGTCATTTTGTGAGAAGACAAACAAGCGAAGGCACTCTATGATCAGTAAGAAATCCAAGTATGCTGAGGTGGACTCAGATGATGATGATGACTCTGATACTGACAACAAGTGTGAGCATTAAACCTAGATAATTCACAATGTCTGGTCATACACATCCAGAGTGTCTGTCATCACCTTTGATGGAATAATGTTTTACCTTGGAGTAAGAAGAAAAATATGTACCTCCAAATATTGGATATTTTTTATTACATTTTATAAAATTACTTAATAATGTCATAATTGGTCTTTAAAGTTCTTTAAAACCTTATTTTCTGACTCATCCTATTCTGCTATTGTTTCAGCTGCAAGGAAAAGGTCCAAGAAAGACCATGAAAAGTCATGGAAGTCTGAAGAGAGGAAAGGTTCTGGAGAGCACAGTCGAAGTGGTGGTTTTCATAATGCTCGTAAGGGGTCTGGTAGCCGTCATCGTGAACGGAACCCAGATGAATTGAATGAAGACTCTCCACCACCAAGCCTAAGTGATGGTGAGGATTTTTTGCTTAGTCTGAAGGCAAAATGATTTTATCTCAGTTATAACCTCAGACAGTGGACAAAAAAAAGAAGAAATGCGTAATTTTTGTCAGACAATTCAAATTGTGATTCTTGTTTCTGAAAGCTGTCATTCAGATAATTGCTATTTGAAACCATAAATCAGACCATTTCCCTGGATAGTTGGATTACTGCGCCCAAGTCTTTCTTGATTAAATATTCCATGATTGAGTGTTTGTTGCTTCTGTCAAGGATGTGACTTGTTGTTATGGTGTTTTCTTTTCGTGCAGTTGCCAGAAAATTGAAGAAAAAGGAAAAACAGAAAAACAGGAAGGCATACGATCCTAAGCTGACACCAGAGGGTATTGTTTTACCACTTTGAATTTGAACATCTTCAACACAAATTCAATACTAATTAATTTTAAATGTACATATTCTTATGTATCAATTTATTTACATTTGTTTAACAGATATGATGGACTCCTCCACATTTAAGAGATTCACAGCCAATATGGATAACATTCTTGAGAACCTTGAGGATGTGGATCTTGCTGGCACAGGTAAACATCACAGACAGCACAGTTTGCAGAGTTCTTGACATTTCTGGAATGGGTGAACTGAAAAATGTCAACATTATAACTTTGTACCCTCACACAGATGATGATGACATACCTCAAGAGCTCTTGCTTGGAAAGCACCAGTTGAGTGAGCTAGGCAGTGATTCTGCTAAGATTAAAGCTATGGGCGCCTTTAACAAGGTAAAAGAAGTATTTTCGTGCACTGTCACATGATTACACACAGGTACAGAACTGCGTTCTGAAAATAATCATCGTCATCTGTTTGATCCACAGCTTTCATCTGGAAAACTGGTGAAAATTTTGAATATCCTGGAGAAGAACATTCAGGACAGCGTCAAACTTTCCACATTAATGAATCATGTAAGTTGTCAGCAAGATGATATTTTTTTAGCTGCGGAATGATAAGGATTTTCTTTCATTTTAGAGCTTCTTAGTTGTTTTATTTTTTTACCAATTGTTTTTGGAATTCATAGGATAATGATTCCATGGATGAGGAGCGGTTGTGGCGTGACCTTATCATTGAGCGGGTGACTAAGTCTGCTGATGCCTGTCTGACTGCACTCAACATTATGACATCTCCACACATGCCCAAGGCTGTGTACATAGAGGACGTGATTGAGCGGGTGTTGCAGTACACCAAATTCCATCTACAAAACTCTGTTTACCCTCAGTATGACCCAGCCTACAGAGTGGATCCCCACGGAGGTTAGCACAGTTTTCTTCCAATCTTCTCAATTACGTTACAAAATTGCAATAATCTTGATTTCCAAGAGCTATTTTTATTTGTGAAAAATGTACATAATAACAAGTAGATGAGGCTGATCCACGTTGGACTTCTTAGAACTGATCGTGTCTTAAATCATCTTTGGGCTTGTTTAAAAATCTAGTGATGAGCCAAAACTGGAAGCAGTTGCAAAACCTTCAGGCATTTATTTCCAAAAAAGTGCAAATACTTGCAAATATGTGACACATTCAAAGATAAATATTTAAAGAAAATAATTTCAAAGACCTGACTCATATGTCCTTGGTATTTTTCATCTGATGTTAAAAGTGGTTTTTAATCAACTTTTATTTTCTATTCATCTTCCACACTTCAGGTGGTGGGCATACCTCAAAGTCCAAGAAAGCAAAGTGTTCCACCCATAAACAGAAGGTGGTAGTCAAGCTCTACAACAAAGTGTGTGATATTGTTAGCAGCATCTCAGAGCTTCTGGAGATCCAGCTGCTAACTGACACCACAATTCTCCAGGTGAGACTCCTAATCTAGTCTGATGTCATTTAAGTTTATGTTCCAATTTAACCATTGACTCCCGTGCTCTAACGTACCTGATTGCTTCTGTGCCCGACTTTTAGGTGTCCACTCTGGGTATTACACCGTTTTTCGTGGAGAATGTCAATGAACTGCAGTTATGTGCAATCACACTAGTGACAGCAGTAAGTCTGCCATGGCATGATATTTCAGCATTTTAGCAGTTTAGCATTTTTCTCTTGAATCAGATTGGTGTTTTTTTTTTTTTTTTTTTTTGATGACATGACCCTGCACGACTTCTCTTACTTTGCATTTTACTCTTCCCCAGGTCTTCTCTCGTTATGAGAAGCACAGGCAGCTCATTCTTGAAGAGATCTTCACCTCTCTCGCTAGACTGCCTACTAGTAAACGCAGCCTCAGGAACTTTAGGTAACTACATCTAGAGTGAATATTTGTTCAGTGAAATGACAAGAGCGACTGATCATTGAAGTCCCCTGTGCTGCTCAGTAAACTTAAGGATACAAATGTCTCATTCTGCCCCAGGCTAAACAACAGTGATTCAGAAGGAGAGCCCCTGTATATCCAGATGGTCACAGCCCTGGTTCTTCAGCTCATCCAGTGTGTGGTGCACCTTCCCTCTGAGAGAGATACAGAGGATGAACATCATAAGAAGGTAGAGACAAAGGATTTAATTGATATTTAAAAGATATTTATGAGAAAACATGTTTTGATTCAGAAATTGTTTTACATATTGCGTACTTTTTCCTAGGTGGATAAAGATGTCTTTATCACAAACTCTTATGAAACTGCCATGAGGACAGCTCAGAACTTCCTGTCTGTGTTTCTCAAGAAGTGAGTCTCGCTATACAATACCGGATTTTATCCACTCCTTATTAACCTTAAGCCACAATCTATAGGTCTGTTAGCTCTGTCTCTAGATTGTTAAAGAGTGACTTTTACACCAAGTGTCCTGCTCCTGCTGTGGAGTAGGCTCTAATATTAAAAGGCTCAGTGTTAAACAATATATTATGATAAAAGGTTGTATCTGTGTGTGTCAGGTGTGGCAGCAAGCAGGGAGAGGATGACTACAGGCCTCTGTTTGAGAACTTTGTTCATGACCTCCTGTCTACAGTCAACAAGCCTGAGTGGCCTGCAGCTGAATTGCTGCTCAGTTTACTGGGTCGACTTTTGGTGAGTAGCATCATTCACATCTGTCCAATAGAATCTGTTCAATAGAATTAGTTTTTCGTGTGACATTTTACCTCCACTTCTTGCGCTCCAGGTGCATCAGTTCAGTAACAAGCAGACAGAAATGGCACTCAGGGTAGCGTCGCTAGACTACCTCGGCACTGTTGCTTCTCGCCTGCGTAAAGATTCTGTCAGTAGCAAGATGGATCAAAAGGCCATTGACCGCATCCTCAGAGAGGTAGACAAAATAATTACAGAATCATTTGAATACCTATACATTTCCAATAAATATACAGTGCTGCTGAACTGCTTTTGAGATGCTCTTTGCTTATTGATCTCCTTACAGACTCCAGGCAGTGATGAGATCCAGCAACTTCAGAAGGACTTACTAGACTACCTAGATGAGAACAGTGACACCGATACATCTCTTGTGGTGAGTGTTTTATTTTCTTTTTTTTCTTTTTTCTTTTTTCTTTTTTTTTTTTTTACAAAAATCATTATGGTCACATTTATAATTTCCCATAAGAGTGGATGCCAAGTGTTTGCATGCAGTAATATGCACCCTGTGTACTCTGTGTGTTACATGAAGCT
Organism: Seriola dumerili; assembly: GCF_002260705.1. Lineage (NCBI taxonomy): Eukaryota > Metazoa > Chordata > Actinopteri > Carangiformes > Carangidae > Seriola > Seriola dumerili. The sequence goes on from NW_019175347.1 coordinate 478,320, forward strand.
CTTAATTGGTTTGGCATAGGACAGGTTGTTATGTTCAGTGTAATAGACACATCGGTTAAACAGTGTTCCTTGGTGTCACAGTGGTATTATACTGTAAAGCATGCCTAAAGTAATCAGCATTTTCATCATGTTTATGCCTTTCTTTCATCCAGTTTGCCAGGAAATTTTACATTGCTCAGTGGTACAGGGACACAACAAGCGAGGCAGAGAAAGCGATTAAGTCTCAAAATGAGAATGACGAGGACTCCAAAGGTTTCTGTCTCTCCAAGAATGTTGACTCAACTGGGGAGATTATGCAGAGAGCCGAGGCACGAAAGAAATTCCTTCGCAAGGTCATCAAGACTTCAACATCACATTCCAGTTCTCTGAGGTGAATACTACTTCACTCTGGATCACTGCACTAATTTGCTATGCTGTTTGGCTTGTTCACTCATCCTGCTAATAAACTGTCCTCTTGACTTGTCTTTCAGGATAAACACAGTAGACTATGAGGACTCCTGTCTGATTGTCAGATATCTGGCCTCTATGAGGCCGTTTGCACAGAGCTTTGATATTTATTTATCACAGGTAAGAGAATTAATTTATCATAAACAAGAGTGAGATATAATATTATGTTGCCTGTTGCTAAGATTTTTTCTTTTGTATCTCATGTATAGATTCTGAGGGTACTGGGTGAGAGTGCTATTGCAGTCAGAACTAAAGCCATGAAGTGTCTGTCTGAAGTAGTGGCTGTGGATCCAAGTATTTTGGCACGGGTAAGTCATTCTGTGCTGGCTGCTACACAACTGTAGCAGCAGATTCTGTTAACAGAGCATTGTGGCATTAGCAGACACCTTTGCCAGTTTAACACTGTCAGACTAGCAGCCATCATGTTTATCTTTTGTTGACTGCTAATGCTGTACTATTTGTTTTCAGTTGGATATGCAGCGTGGGGTTCATTGTCGCCTCATGGACAACTCCACCAGTGTGCGAGAGGCAGCTGTGGAGCTCCTGGGCCGTTTCGTGCTAAGTCGACCTCAGCTCATTGAGCAGTACTATGACATGCTCATTGAAAGGATATTGGTAATTTCTTTTTCTTAAGCTTTCCTCTTCACTTTTTTGACACCCGAGTGTGAGGATCTGTATCATACACAAGTGTAACAGTTTTTTCCCTGGTGGTAATATTTAATTTGATTTGGTCACTTCATGTGCCCTCTTAGGGATTTGAATACAGTGTGCAGTGTCTATAATAAGGCAGGGTCAGTTGGATCTTTGCACTTGACTTCTGAAAACTATGACCAAAAAGTTCATGTAAAGTGCAAAAGTTCAGCTGAGGTTAAATCATCTTTTCCCCACAGTGCCACCTAAAGATCAATTGAAGAACTGCAAACAATTCTCACTTTCTCCCATCTTTCATTGTTAGTCCATCATCCACACAATTGCTTTCCATGTTTCATTTTTGCTTTCATATTTGCTATGAAAACCTCACAATAACCAAAAGATGGACTTTATGTTAAGCTTGTATTGAGTTGTTCTTGTACCCATTTTGTTTTTACATAGGACACCGGTATCAGTGTAAGGAAGAGAGTCATTAAGATCCTAAGGGATATTTGCCTGGAGCAACCAGACTTCCACAAGATCACTGAGATGTGTGTGAAGATGATCCGCAGGGTCAATGATGAGGAGGGGATCAAGGTTTGTATTTATCTTTATGTGAAAACCTCTTACAAGTGGCAGTTTTTAATTTATTAATATACACTAAATATATTTTAATGCCTGTGCCCGTGCAGAAATTGGTGAATGAGACGTTCCAGAAACTCTGGTTCACCCCTACACCCAGCCATGACAAAGATGCCATGACCAGAAAGATCCTGAACATCACAGATGTGGTGCGTACTATTCAGACTTGTGACAGAAGATTCTGTTCCAATCTTTGACATATGAAATATCTTGGCGTTTGACATGTCATGTCACTTGATTTCATAACAGGTGTCAGCATGTAAAGATTCAGGCTATGACTGGTTTGAGCAGCTTCTCCAAAATGTGAGTTGTTTTAATTTGTCAAAACTCTCAAAAGCAGCTTGTGTGTCTTTATGATAGTTATTGTGTGAGCTCATTTAACTTCTGTGTGGCAACTGTTTAGCTACTGAAGTCCGAAGAAAACGCTTCTTACAAACCTGCTAAGAAGGCCTGTGTTCAGTTGGTGGACAATCTTGTGGAACACATACTGAAATATGAGGAGTCTCTTGCAGGTAATAAAAAGAAATTTAATTATATGTTTGCTTATAAAATTCATATTGCAGTTTTATTGTGTTACTGTATTGTTACAAATGCCGATGTTTATTGAGTTTGTTTTTGTGTTTTAGACTGTGAGGACAAAGGGGTCAACTCAGGTCGTCTGGTAGCATGCATCACCACTCTCTACCTGTTTAGCAAGATCAGAGCACAGTTAATGGTCAAACATGCCATGACCATGCAGCCTTACCTGACCACTAAGTGCAATGTAAGTACAACTTCATTGTACTCATATATTATTATAAATATAAAATAATATTTTACTTGCCTGAAAGTATGAGAAATCATTTGTTGAGAGTGGTGCAGGGTGCCTGCACAAATTTTTATGTCATGCTATAGGAACATATAGTGGCAGCAAAATGAAAATACATTTTTGAGCTCAGCTTCAGACTGTGCCGCTGACATGTGTCTTTGTGCTGTCAATTCAGACGCAGAATGACTTCATGGTGATATGCAACGTGGCCAAGATCTTGGAGCTGGTCGTGCCTCTGATGGAGCTCCCAAGTGAGACTTTCCTCACTACCATAGAAGAAGACCTGATGAAGCTCATCATCAAATATGGCATGACGGTCAGTCACGTTTGCCATTTATAGCTTTCACAGAGAGCTCTCTGAAAACATGAACAGCATAAATTTGAGACAATCGTTATGAGCATACAGTTTAATATGATTAATTGTGCTTGCTTCTCAGGTTGTACAACACTGTGTGAGCTGTCTTGGTGCTGTTGTGAACAAGGTCACACACAACTACAAGTTTGTTTGGGCTTGTTTTAATCGTTACTATGGTAAGGATTATGCACTGCAACATTAGTTTGCTGGTAGCAGAATTCTCATACATCTTAAAATGGAAAAAAGGAGGAAGAATTTAATAACACGTGTATAGGGCTTATTAACCTGTTAACCTGTTCATTCACCTTAAATTTAAAGGTTACATTTTAAGCTTATACTCACCATCTCATCTCACATTCATATGAATAAGAGTATTGAACACTCACCGAATAGTGTTTTATTATCCAGATTCTTAGTTAAAAGTTATTGTTTGAACTAGAAGAACAACGCCCGCAATTGTTTTTTCTTTAGTTTTCACTGTCTGTATGATTTTGTAGGAGCTCTGGCAAAACTGAAGACACAGCACCAAGAGGACCCTAACAGCTCCACTCTGGCGACTAACAAACCTACTCTCCTGCGTTCACTGTTTACTGTGGGGGCTCTCTGTCGACACTTTGATTTTGACCAAGAGGAGTTCAAGGGTACCAGCAAGGTAAACACCAGCACTCTGTTGTATAAACATAAACAAGATTATATAATGTTGCTCGTATGCAGAACTGCCGAGGAACCTGTTTTGATGAATGACTCCTGCCATGCCCCCCCCCCTTTTATCTTAGATTGTCATCAAGGACAAAGTGTTGGAGCTTCTGCTGTACTTCACCACTCATGAAGATGAAGAAGTCCAGATCAAGGCCATCATAGGTCTAGGTATAGTGCAGTTCATCTCCGTTTAACATAAGATGTATTCGCTATATTTATACTGTCATTTATTGTTGACAACTCTCATCTTTTATTAGCTTGTGTCTTTGACGTCAGTTTCCTCAGTAATGACATCTGTAATTAAATTGTTTCCATGGTCTCAAGGTTTCCAGTTCATCATGCACCCAGAGCTCATGTTCGTGCAGGATGTGAAGGTTCTGTATAACAATACTCTCTCAGATGAGAACAGTTTGGTCAGTCTGAAGATCCAGGTGCTAAAAAACCTGCAGACATACCTGCAGGAGGAGGACTCTCGAATGCAGGAGGCTGATCGTGAATGTGAGTTTTACAAATCCATTTCGTGTTCTGTTACTCCCATTATCTTAGGATCATTATTGAATGTTCATGTGTTAATCTACACGTACGTTGTACGTGTCAGTTAGGTATAACAACCACAGACTGATCAGTGTGATGCTTTTGTATATTTAGGGAAGAACCAAGCCAAGCAGGAGGATCTGAAGGAAATGGGGGACATCTCATCAGGCATGAGCAGCTCCATAATGCAGATTTACCTGAAGCAGGTGCTGGAGTCCTTCTTCCACTCACAGTCCACTGTTCGGCACTTTGCCCTGAGTGTCATTACACTGACTCTCAACCAGGGCCTCATCCATCCTGTACAGGTATGTTCACAATCTCACTCCACCGCACTTTGATGAGGATCACCTTAAATATTCTTTACATTTTACATGCAAGATCTGTGTGAGATCTTCTTTTTATCATACACTGACACTGTTATTTTTAATGCATCATGAGCTGTTCACAGATTGGAAGCAATTGTTTTTTTTTTAGTGTGTGCCCTACTTGATTGCCATGGGAACAGACCCTGAGCCAACGATGAAGAACAAGGCTGATCAGCAGCTGGTGGAGATTGACAAGAAATATTCAGGATTCATCCATGTGAGTGGCTTACTGGTTTATAATCACCAGAAAAGGTAGAAGCATAAATAAGATGGTTTGTTTTAACAGTTGCTAAGGGAAGTAGAGTGTAGACGTTATGAAAGGAGAATTTAAAATGATTTAGGCTACACTGCAAACGCTATAAGGAAGGAAAACTTTACAGGAGTATATTCCACATTACACAAATAGGTTTTTAAAGACACGTAACATTACAAACGTAAAAACACAAAGAGAAACATACTAACAACAACAATAAACAACCAAGGACCAATCCAGAATTATAGACATTAAAACAGATAAGTTGGGCCAAAAATGCCAGTGAATAAAAATGTGTCTTAAGACTAGATTTAAAAACAGACATGGGGGGGGGGTATCTAATTTCTAACGGCGACTGGTTCCATAATCGTAGAGCAGCAACTCCAAAGGCACTGTCACCTTTTATTTTTAGTCGTGACCGTGGGACGTGAGAGATTTGTTGTCAGATCCAAGAGACTGAGGAGCTGAGTGCCAGTAAATAAGGTCTGTGTTATAAAATTGGGCCTGACCATTTAGAGCCTTGAAAACAATTAGCAAGGTCCTAAATTGGATTCTGAAATGAATAGGGAGCTAATGAAGAAGCTTGGACAGGGGTGATATGCTTGCACTTCTAAGTACCAGTCAACATCCTTGTAGCTGTATTTTGTACCACCTGCATTGAGTTATTGAAGACCGGGGAAGGCTCAACTACAGGAAATTAAAATAGTCGAGATGTGATGTAATGATGTGAATTACTTTTTCCTTATCATGGAAAGATATAATTGGCTTGAGTTTGGAAATGATCCTTAAGTGATGGAACAAGACAGCGATCAGAATCAAAGATAACACCAAGATTTCTTGCATGAGACTTCACATATGGGGTGAGGTGGTTTAGCTTACTAGTGATACATCCTCTGGACTTAGAGGGACCAAAGACCAAAGACTTAAGGGACTTACAATTTGATCTCTGCACATGCTAAGTTGTATCTCTCCGTGAATTCACAGATGAAGGCAGTCGCGGGGTTGAAGATGTCTTACCAGGTGCAACAGGCCATAAAGGGAACGAAAGACACAGTGATCCGGGGTTTTCGTCACGATGACTCAGACTCTGCTCTCTGCTCTCATCTCTACACCATGGTCCGTGGGAACCGACAACATAGAAGGGCTTTCCTCATTTCTCTGCTCAACCTGTTTGATGACAGCTCTGTAAGTTCACCGCTCTCCCTCAGATCAGTTATCCTCTCTGTGTGTAGATTGGTAGTTTTTTGTATCTCCAACCACCCGTCTGTGCATTAGCTAGCTCCACTGCTGCTCCCAAAGTTTTACACACAACCACATCTTTGCATACCCTCAGAGCTTTGACCCACTTGATGTTTGAATTGATGCAGTCCTGCATAGGAATCAGTGAATTGTAAAAAGAATTCTTATGTATATGTGTATGTAATTTAAATTTTGGATGCTTTATTCTTTGTCCCCTGCAGAAAACAGAGGTGAACATGCTGCTGTTCATAGCAGACAACTTGGCCTGCTTCCCCTACCAGACCCAGGAGGAGCCTCTTTTCATCATGCACCATATAGACATTACTCTGTCTGTCTCTGGTAGCAACCTTCTCCAGTCTTTCAAGGAGGTTAGAAGCTTTGTTCAATTTTGTATATGAGTCATTGTTCTTAGTTGTTTTATTCATCATGATATGCAAATCCAAATGTAATATAATAATATTACATGTCTGGTATATGTAGTTTGTCTTTGAATTATTTTGTTTTCTTTGCAGTCTTTACGGAAAGAGCCAGTACCGCAGGAAAAGAAGATGAAGATAAAAAAGAAGAAGAAGAAGAAGAAGCAGTCTAGGAGGAGGAAATATAGCTCTGATGACGATGATGACGACGATGAAGACGAGGACGAAGAGCAGAGCAGTAGCAGCTCTAGCAGCAGTGACGAGGATGATGAGGTGGCCCACAGGCGGAAGAAATCTGTGGTTTCTGATTCTGACTCTGACATGGAAGATGAAGATGCAGTGATGGAGCGTCTGCCCGAAAACCCCAGCCCTCTGCTGGACTTTGCCAGTGCTTCACAGGGTATTCTGATGCTGCTGGTGCTCAAACAGCACCTGAAGAATCTCTTTGGCTTTTCAGACAGGTAGGCCACACCAAATACGCCCATTCGACAAATCTTTCACTAACTCTCCTTTGTAGTGTAGTTGTTAACAAGACACAAGCTCAGCTGAACATTTTGTTCGTGTTACAGCAAAATCCAGAAGTATTCACCGACGGAGTCTGCAAAAGTGTACGACAAGGCTGTGAACAGGAAATCTAAGGTGCACTTCAACCCTCGTCAGACACTGGACTACCTGAAGAGGGATCTAGCCAACACAGATCTCAGCTATGAGACCAAGAGGAATATTGTGAAACAGTATTTGGATGTAAGTGTTCTGCTCTATGCATTTCCTCATTCAGAAAGTTTTGAATTTGTTCATGTGTTATCTTAATCTCAGGGATATGTAGCAGACAAAAAGATGTGTGCGTGTGGGAGAGAGTGTGTGCAAAACACAGTATGTTACCGGAATTTCAGGTTCAGATAGTCCTGTCATGTATTAGGTTGTCAGCTAATGCAAATGAAAATCCAATGTGCAATGTTTTCAGTGGCCACATGATGAATAGCCAGTTGCTCTATTTGTCCTCACTAACTTATGCCTGCTTTTGTGTCTTAGTTCAAGGTACTGATGGATCACTTGGATCGTGACGAAGAGGACGAGGAGGGTGAAGCAAGTGCCAATGCCAGAAACAAAGCCATTACTTCACTGTTGAGGGGCCCAAAACCCCAGAACCACAATCACAATAATCACACTGCTCCAGTGGAGACAGATGATGAGGAAAGTGAGGATGACGATCCACCTGCAGTAAGAATTTAAAACTCCTTAAATTTGGGATGTCTATGTTAACTGTTCTGTAATGAAACTATTTTTGCACAGAAACTTTTCACACTTGGCCTCTGTGAGGCCATGTTGATATCACAGTTAAGCTACACAATAGAAGTCACTTATTATTGCTTTGGGAAAATGTGGAAATGTGGGTTTCTTAAAATTTTGTCATGTAAGGAGGGGGAATTTTTATTAAAACCATAGAAATTACAGAAGAACTGAACCAACACCTCCCTGACACAGTCTTAAAAACTCAACATCATAGGTTTCACAAAGCAGCACTGTACACTCAACTGGAATGAATAATGATGAGAAAAGGAAATATTTGACCCTGTTTAAATATATATATATATATATATATATATATATATATATACTGTATTCCTATATAGAATGTCTATACAACACAATATGACCTTCTAATGCTTCTCTCCTCCAGTGTACACAAACATTATAATGTTTTTTATGCAATTTTATTTTGTTATCAGCAAACAGATCAACTTAGCTGGCATCTCTGCTGTAGCTCCATCTCACATATTATCCCAACATTAAAAACATCTGTGTAAGATTTCTGTGTATAAAGGTTTCACGTTGGACACGCTAACACTCTGCGTCTTTTATCCACAGCGCAAACCAAGAAAAGGCAGGGATTCCGCAGAGGATTCAGGTCACATGAATGAGAAAGTGGAGGCCATGGACGTCATTGCCATCTGCTGTCCCAAATACAAAGACAGACCACAGATTGCCAGGGTCATCCAGAAGACCAAAACTGGCTACAGTATACACTGGATGACTGGGTCTTACTCCGGGCCCTGGGTTGTGGCAAAGAAACGGGACGGTCGCAAAAAGGTGCCTTGGGTTGACACTATCAAGGAGTCAGACATTATTTATAAGAAAATCTCCTTGACAAGTGGACACAAGCTTACGAACAAAGTGGCACAGACGTTAAGGGTGCTATACGCTGCCAAGGAGGGGACTAAGAGTTAATCAACTGAAATTACTCAGAAACCCCTCACAGCCCAAATCCTTTTGGATCCAATATGTTAAAACAGAGAGAGGACGAAACCTCTTTAGATTTAAGGACCTGATGGAAGACAAGCATTGTGAACACTGATCTGTGTGAATACAGAGATGTTTAAGTTAATCACAAGAAAAACACAAGAAGGAAATGTTTTGGAAAACATTGTGTGGGAGTTCCTTCGCTGTTGTGCAGCAACTTGGTTGTTTGATTTTTACTCCCACTGTATCATAGTTTAACACATGTTTATATCTGAACATAATTCTGTAAAAAAAAAATTAAACTGAATGTTGGAAATTAGTGTATTGATGATGTTCTTAATAAAGTGTTTTTTGGAGTTTAAACTAGCACCAGATGGATTTATTCACTTGACCTGAGCGCCGACAACTTTTAATTGCTTTCATTCTTCTTGTTTTAAACATTTTATTGTTTAACCACACTGTGTATATCTTTGATATAATTTATTTATGTTAAAAGCAGTGCAGTATCTGTGCCTATATGCAGGGGAAGTTATATTGTTTTTAATATAGATTTTGATGTTATAGAACAAAGAGCAAAAAAAGTGAGCCCCTGCTCTTCTGGTGAAACAAATACTGCAATAAAACTTTCTTATGTCCTTGGTACTTGCTTGGGTTTATTTTTGTGAACAGTCCTGTTGTGACTGCATCTGTGGAATCAAGCCGATAAGGACTCTCAGCTACTGGAATACCTGTATACCTATATATCAGAGAATCGTTTCTGTCTTGGGTCTATATGAAGGCTACCAAACCTTAAGCCAGCTTATAATTGTATGTGAGAAGTTATAACCATCATATGATAATATGATCTAGACAAGTCATACACAAGTTCCACCCTTTAAAATACAGCAACCATTTTGAATAGGAGCAAAAATGAAAATTGGGAATTTCAAAACAAACATCGATTTTAACATTTCAGTGTAATAAAAAACGATGGCTCTCACATGTAATGTCTTTCTAGGGGAAATGTATTTTTCTTATTTTTTGTAGCTGAAATGATAAACAAGAACTGGCTGTCATTTATTTAATTATAATATTATATTATATATATTATATAATATAAAAAATATATCTGTTCTGTTGGATAATGTAAGTAAAACTATTGAAATTTATTTTGTATAATACTTGAAATCCCAAAATGTGTTATATTATTATTTTAGATTTTCTTATATTTTATCCTATTTTTAACACATATATATTTAATATATGTATATATATATATATTATCACATCTATATGTTTGTGTGTGCAGATGCATTTCTGTCTAGTGAATATTACACCCAAAATTACATTGACCGGTGGAGGGCAGCACAAAGCTTCACTTCGCGCAGTCTGCGGGAAATTAAGGAGACGAAGAAGAAGATGATTCACCGGAAAAAACCTTTCGCCTCTGCCGCTGTGCATGAGGTTGGCGGGCTGCTGGTTGAGTGTGCGTGCTGGATGTATTTGTTTAAATCTTTACTGCTGAGCTGGTGAACAAGACTTCTTAGCTAAATAACTCAGTATCACGCGGAGTCTTTTCAGTCAGGTAAAGCAACGAGTTCACTTTAAAATGCTAGTTTCACACTTGCTAGCATTTAGCTTGTAGCTAAATAGTAAGGTTGTAATGCTAGCAGTCAGCTAACCGGCATTCCTCTACCAGGCAGCTTGCAAGCATTAGCTAACTTATAGCATAGAGAATTTGGCAGTATATTTCTCTATTATTCACGTATGACACTTCGGCTAACTTTGCTAACACTCTTTACGATTATCTCTGTAGATACGTTAGCGGTTGTAGCTCAGCCATGCCGTCCAGCGCTGGACCCAGCAGCCCTGCCGCTGCACTCGCTGAAGCGCTGGAAAACTCTGCCCGGCTGATTGATAAACACCTGCAGGATGACCGCTGCTTTCCTGACCTATCGGAGCTGCTCAGTGTCCCTTCACACAGTAAGTCATGTGGAGGAATTGAGCAGTAGGGGAGGGTGAGATCTAACAGTAGCTACCAGCCTTAAGTGTTTCTGTTTACCTTAGGGCTGCCATGCCAAACTACTAATTGTTGGGTTAAGCAGGAGGTTGGACGATGCTGATAAAAGCAAATAGCACAGTAAGCTTTGATGCATATAATTAGCGTCAATATTGTTACTTTTCAAGATAGAAAGATTTGAGACATGAGTCTGAGTAATGTGGATATGGTGACGAAGAAGGTCGAGATAGAGGCCTGTATTATTTAAAAAGAAAAGGTTGAGATAAAGTGTTTGTGGTTATACAGCTTAAAGGAAACTGTAATTTGAAGATACAAAAAATTATATTGATTATGCTTGTTAATAAGACATTGATCTTATATCAGTTTTCCATTCAACTGTGAAATGACGCTTCTACTGTTTACACCTGAGTCTTTTTTATAGCTGTCAGAATCATATTTTGTCTTTTCTGGCACATAGGTGGAATGCTTGGAAGCGTATGTTGACATGGAACAAATACAGACTACCAAAATATTAATTGGTCAATATTCTCCTCCAAATAGGCAACAATAGAAATGGTTCAGACCATTTATAAATGGAATATAAAGATGAAGAATCAAGATGGTTAACCAGCTTTCTATCGTGGGTTATAGAGGGAAACATATATCAACAGATAGAAAACATAACATGCTAAAATATTTCCCCTTGTCATATTTCACACAGAATATGATTGTATGCAAAGGAAATGTGATTATGATTTGACTTTAAAAATCCTAGGATAGCGCATAATCAAACTTACTGTGTTTGTTGCATGTTTTGACAGATATGCCGTCCCTCTCTGGAGTGTCAGACATGGACTACCCCCTCCAAGGACCAGGTTTACTGAGTGTGCCAAACCTTCCGGAGCTCAGTGCAGTCCGTCGAGTCCCTCTGCCACCTGAGCTGGTGGAGCAGTTCAGCCGTATCCTTTCGGTCATTCAGGAAAAACTATTCCAGTGCTTTGAGTTGAATTCTGAGGTTTCTATCAGATTTATAGTAAACATTTAAAGTTGATTGTTTTTGTCACCCAAGAAAGTTGAGTTTTAACTTGACTGTTTCATAGATATGCAATGTAATTGCATGATGGGAGTTTTTCCTGAGATCTGTCGAGCGTGGCTTACTATTGACAATGACATCTTCATGTGGAATTATGAAGATGGGTGAGTATATTTAGATTTTCAGGGATAAGATCCTTGAAAGAAAAAACCTTTTTATCCAAGCACTTACTCAGTGCAATTAGATGCATTGCTCAGTGCACTGAGAATTGTTTTTTTTACTTAACATTTTAAACTTGCATGAAGACAAATCTGGAGTGGAGACAGTTAATTTGTTTTTGTCTGTTGTGTTCCTTGCAGAGGAGATGTGGCCTATTTTGATGGCCTTATTGAAACCATTCTTGCAGTGGGTCTAGTAAAACCAAAACAAGGTATGTATAGATGCAGAAACTCACCAATGGCTTTCATTTACTTTTTATTTGAGTAATATTTATTTGTGTTTTCATTCTCAGGGATTTTACAGCCACACATTCACTACCTCTTAGTATTGGCCACTTCTGTGGATGTAGTAATCCTCGGGCTGAGCTTCCCCAAAAGCCAGGCTGGTGAGTCTCTCATACAACCCAGCCACACTGCATTTTAGTTGTTTCATTTAGCATGCAATTTTATAGATGTCTGAAAAAGTTGTTCTGAAGATTCTCTGTTTTCAAATTGATTGGAATTTTACCTTTAAGAGTTGAACCTCTTATCCTGAGATTCTGAAATCAGAATCAGTGCATAGATAAATGCATTGGTTAACTTAATATGGTACTTATAGACATCAGGGTGGGAACTGAGGTGTCATATCCCATATTCTTGCAATGTTATTTTTACAACAGTGTTATTAATACCCACATACACCTGTAATGGTTTATCTGGGTCATCTTTGTTTCTCTCTTTTTTGTTGTAGGGTTGAACGACAGCATGTCTGGCGGGATGCAGCTGCTACCAGACCCCCTCTTCTCAATCCCCACAGACAACACCTACATCTTGTCCATTACCTCCACCGACCTGGGACGCATCTTTATGGCAGGAAAGGACGGCTGCCTCTATGAGATAGCTTACCAGGCTGAGGCCGGTTGGCTAAGCCAGCGTTGCAGAAAGATCAACCACTCCAAAAGCTCTCTGTCCTTCCTCATTCCCTCTGTGCTCCAGTTTTCCTTTTCTGAAGACGGTAAGGAGAGCAAGACATTACCATGTGGAGTAATGATGTCTCTGATCTAAATAAACTTTGATTTAACTTTTTGTTGTCCTGTTGCTCTACAGACCCCATTGTGCAGATTGCTATTGACAACTCCCGCAACACTCTATTCACACGCTCAGAAAAAGGTGTTCTGCAGGTATGACATTAGCTGGATATCATCTAAGTTTTTCACATATGGGTCTGTTTTTGATTAACGACGAAACTGGCAAAACTGGTTATTGTCAGTAATTAAAAATTTGCCTTTTTTTAGGTATATGACCTGGGTGCTGATGGGCAAGGGATGAGTCGTGTGGCAACCATGTCACAAAGCTCCATCGTTGCGGCTGCTGGAAACATAGCCAGGTATGTCCAGATTTGATGAACCTCAAATGTTTCTTTCACATTGGTCATTAATTGTCAGTTAAGAATTTTTTTCTGACTCTTTGAAACTCTTCCTCCTTTGCAGAACAATTGATCGTTCTGTCTTCAAACCCATTGTTCAGATCTCTGTGATTGATAGATCTGAGTCCTCAGACTGTCACCTACTCGCTGTCACTCATGCAGGTAAAGATTATGGAACACTAGTGAAGATAAACAAAATTGAAGGTTACATGTTGGGTAACATGAAATGTCTGTTCTTTACGTGTGCCTGCACATATTATGTTTCTGTAGGTGTACGTCTCTACTTCAGCACCACACCTTTTGCCCCTCCACACCAGAAGCATGCGGCAGTTCGACCTAGCCTCCTAGCTTTGGTCCATGTCCGTCTGCCACCAGGGTTTTCTGCATCTTCTACCCTGCAGAAACCTTCAAAGGTCCATAAGGCACTACACAGCAAAGGTTTGCTATTTCCCAGTTTACCAGTGACAACGTCAAACCTTTTTCTTGTAATTTTTTTGTTTTGTTTTAAGTGCTATGTTCAGCCCACTGGCATACAGGACTAGTGTTGGCACGAATACAGATTTGCTTGTAATACTGTCATTTGTGCTGAGGAATTGTAGGTTCACTCCATTTTATTTAATCGAGTAAATTTAATGTATTTTATTAAAAATATTTGATATACAATTTTTATTGTATTTAAATTGTATTGATTTAACTCAAAATTTGAGTTAATTTAATTTATTTGAGTAAATTTAATTTAATGAACTTGAAAAAGGGTTGACCGTCAGTTGGTCCATCCTGTTTTTGTGAATGTGATATCTCAGGAACAACTCAAGAATGAACTGATTAGAATTTGGTGGTCAAAGGTCAACATTATTGTGACCTCATAAAACACGATTTTGGCCATAACTCAAGAATTCATACATTGATTATGATAAAATACATGTATTACCTATTATTACCCATTATAAAATTCCTTCAAACTCTTGACTACCTATATTATATGAGTCTGGACAGACATGGATGTAAATTGCAACTTGACTGGTTGGCAGAGGAATACAACCACAAGGCGGTAATCCTAATATTTTTTGGTCTTTTGTTAAATCCTGCAGGCGTTCTGCTAATGGCTGCTTCTGAGACAGAGGACAATGACATTCTGTGGTGCATCAATCATGACTCCTTTCCCTTCAAGAAACCCTTGATGGAGACTCAGGTTGGCACATAAGAAGCATGTAGTAAATGGATTGCACATTAAGTTTCTTTTAGAAATAACATTACAGACCTTAAAAACACTGTAGCTGTTTTAGAATTCAGAGAACAACTCATACGGAGACTGCAGTATCATTTTGCTAGCTTATTGATTAATTGATTTAGTTGTTATGTTTTTGGATGGCATTATTTTTGTTTTACCAGCTAAAAGCTGTGAAATACTGGCTAATAAAATCTGTGAATTATGCCTCTTTCTTCCCTTCTATTGCAGATGATGTCTAATGTTGATGGGCACTCTTGGGCCCTTTGTGCTCTTAATGAGGAGAGGCCAACCAAGATTTTTACTCTTCTAAACAAGGAACAGATCCCTATCACTGATTCACCAGTGGTGGTCCAGCAGCACAATATCCCGCCGCAAAAGTTTGTCCTTCTCTCTGCAAAGGTTAAAACTGCTACCTTGACTCTTCATGTTGCATACATAGTTTTGTCATACTATAACAAGATTGAGCACTGTCTTAATTTTGTATACTAAGCGTGAACGCCTTGCTGTCCTGTAGGGGAGTCATATCTTCCAAAAACTGCGGCCAGTTGATCAGCTCCGTCATCTGCTGGTGAGCTGTGCTGGAGGAGAAAGTGAAGAAATTGAGCGCTTCTTCAAGCTGCACAGGGTACAAAGCATGATATTCATTGTTTAATAGGTTTACGCCATGCAGCCACAGACCAGTGTGCAACTGTGTTTCACTCTCACACATACAAAACACTTATTTGAGTTGTTTGTTCTCTACAGGAGGAGCAGGCTTGCGCCACAGCGCTGATCCTGGCTTGCTCCAATGCTGCTTCTGACAGAGAGGTTTCACAGTGGGCCACCAGAGCTTTCTTCAGGTCACATAACACTTTCTAAACACAGATATGTTTACACTTACTTGCACTGAACACAAACTCAAAGCAACTCTTATTTTGTTGACATGATCAGATATGGAGGAGAAGCACAGATGAGATTCCCTGCAGCCATGGCATCGCCCAGTACTGTTGGACCTGTGATGAGCTCTCCAGCACCTGGTAAATGCCGTCCACTGGGCCTGTTGGGGTCGGTCTAAAGATAGCTTTGATAGCCTTTGTATGTGACAACTCCTGTCGCATACAAATCCTCATACACACATTACATTATAATATATCTGACTAACTGGGCAGTCAGGTTTCACAAACGGAATGTAATACCATTTAAAGTCATTTCATTCATGACATTTGATAAAAACCATCATAAAATACGTGTTTAAAGTATTGCAATTTACGTTACTCTCCCTTCAGGCATCGTACCCCCTGCCCTGGCCACTCCTTTCGCACCGATGCACTCAGGGTCTGCCCCCATCACACCCATGTCAGCTGGCCCAGAGGTGATTTTCTCAGGAAAACACAATGGCATCTGTGTCTACTTTGCTCGCATTCTTGGGTAAGTAAATCCTGTTTTCTGGGTGAGAGCTTTAATATGTGGGCTTCTCTTCAGTCAGCAGAAGCGTGAATGCTGATGTACAATAATGGCGTCCATACTGAATAACATGTCTCTCTCTCTCTTGTTCCTGCTGACCTCAGAAATATTTGGGATGGGAGCCTTGCTGTTGAGAAAGTCATGAGCAAAGGAAATCAGACTGTCAGTATTGTAAGTAGCATTAGCATCAGCATACATGTTTGGAATAATTATGTTAGCAGTGATCAATCAACATGAACTGTTACCCGCCATCTCCACAGTTGGAAACCAGTGTTGGATCGTTTGATCTGGAGTCAGTCCTCCTGGAGCTCTGCGGTTTAAGGGAGTTTTTGGATAAAAACTCGCAGTTCAGTCCATCCTCTCTCGGTGCTGCAAGGTAAGAGCTCCCTCTGTGCTTGCTTAGTCTTACGTAAACCTAATCGGTGTGTTGAAGTTCAAATAGGTTTGGCTAGTTCTCATAACACATTGGCACACACCTTTCCTTATCTGTTCACTGGCTGCAAATTAAAGTTAATCAGCCGTCCTCACTGAATCATGAAGTATCAGAGACTGCAGTCAAATGTGTTCCATTACTGCCCACGCATTGGTCAGTGATGTCACCTAAAGCTTATTTAAAATATTTTTTTTAACAATGCCAAAACACCTGATGTTATGTCGAACGTTTGGCTGTGACCAGAATATTTCTGTCTGTGGAGGGCAGTTCAGGTGCAGATTTTCTGTCCTGTGATTCAATGTTAATTTCTTCTTTAGGCTCACTTGAAATTTGTCAACACATTAGCCTTGTGTCAAATTGACAGGTAATGTTGAGTTTAATTTAGACGTGTGTAATTCTGTCTGTTTTGGGCTGCAATGAAAAATACATCAAAGCTGTATTTTAAGGAAGAGCTGAAACTGAACATGATTGTGTAGCTAATATGAAAATATAGTTTTACTGTTAGACTCTTCTGTACCTGAGTCTTGTTTTCCATCCCTCTTGAATAACATCTGTTCTTCTCCCTGTTAGTTTCAGCTCTCCTGCCAACCTGCAGCAAAGGCTGCTGGGATTTATGCGCCCTGATGGAGCCAACTCTCAGCAGGTTCAGCAGGAGCTCCAGAGGAAATATCAGAGTGAGTTATGAGTGCAGGTTTCCACATTTTCCTGAATATTGTCCGGGGCCTTTGTTTGATCTATAGTATATATAATACTCTGAATCTTATTCATCATGAATGAATAGAATATACATATTTGATGTTCCAACAATGTAGAAAAATGGGACAGACTTTGTGTTCACCCTTTCTATGTTACACCTGATGTGTTTTATACTTTCTAATTGCTGTGTTTCTTGTCTCTTTGTGTTTCCATCTGTATCCAGCCAAGGCTCAGGTCTATGAGAAAGTGTCCCTGCAGGGCATCCAGCAGTTAGTGCATCGCTCCTATCAAACTCTGGCCCTCTGGAAACTTCTCTGTGATCATCAGTTCAGCCTCATTATGTCTGAACTGCCAAAGGTAAATGTGTGCACAGACCCTGCATTACAAACAGATGCTCACACATCATCACTGTGGTATTCACCCACATGCTTTGCTGAATGGAACGCCTTTTGTTTACACCTGATGCACAATGTGAGCTCTTCATTGCTCCTGGTGTGCTTATTTCTCACTCTGCCACATTGTTTTCTGTGTTTGTAGGAGTTTCAAGAGCAGGTGAAAGGAGCAAGTTTTAAGGATGTTGTGATCCAGGGCAAGGAGCTGTCAGGAGCGCTCGTCACAGCACTCATTAATGTCTACATCAAAGATAATGCCCCCGTGGATGCCATCAGCAATCACCTGCGGGACATCTGTCCCCTGCTGTACAGTAGTGATGACAGCGTTTGCTCCAAGGTACATGCAAACAAAATGTCCTTGAAAGTTCTTAAAATTTTCCAAGTGTAATTATCTTAAAGCCTTCAACAGTACTACGTATGGTTAATGTCAGTCTTATGTCAGTATTACATTTTTAGGTGTCTGCAGTTTTTATGTTTGGTGCCTGCCTCTGTGTCTTGCTCTCACATTTCTTGCAATCTTGAGCATAATTGGGGGGCATCAAGGCCATTAAAAGGTATTGATTCACCCTCACTGATTCATTGTTACGGCATGTAAACTATTACTTTTCTGTTCCACTCAGGCTAATGAGTTGCTGCAGAGCTCCAAGCAGGTCCAAAATAAACCCGATAAAGAGAGAACACTGAGAGAGTCTCTACGTCTCTATCAGCAGATCAGTCAACATACAGACCTGCCACTTGTCTGCAACCAGTACAGGCAAGGTAGGGACACACAAGAGCCCCCTCCGCTTTCTGTTTGTGTGGTTGATATAGTCATTAAGGCACATTTTACATTTTCTTAGATCTCCTGTTTTATAAGTCAGTGCCTCCAAAACTAATTCTGTTAAACTGTGTCAGTGCGTTTCTATGAGGGAGTCCTTGAGTTGTGCCTCACAGCAGCAGACAAGAAAGATCCACAGAGACTGGGGCCCCACTTCTACAAGAACGGAGAGCCTGAGGAGGACAGAGTGGGACAGCAGGCTTTCCAGGAAAGGTAACGCGGGAAAGAAGTAGTACACACATCAGTGTTATTGATGGTTTTTGTGGCTGATTGTCACCAACATTTTTCACACACACCCCCCTCTCCACTCTAGACTTTCCTGTTATAAGTGCATCACAGACACCATGCAGGAGCTGGTGAACCAGAGCAAAGCTGCCCCTCAGTCCCCCAGTGTCCCAAAGCAACCTGGGCCGCCTGTCATGACCTCTGACCCCAACATGCTTAGTAATGAAGAAGCAACAGCCCACGTGAGTAAGAAGGGGACAGTCGATCCTTATTTCTTGCCGCAGCAGTGTATATGATCTGCATTTCTAATGAAAATCTGTTCCCTTGTAGTTTGAACAGATGCTCGGTCTGGCCCAGAGGTCTCAGGACGAGCTATTTCACATTGCTCTGTACAACTGGCTGATTCAGGCCGACCTGACTGACAAGCTGCTAGAGGTAGTGTGTTTGTGCATCTGTTATCACTTGAAACTTGCATTTTATTGTAGTTTGTTTGTACATATTGCGATCAAAGTTATTCCCCCATCTTTATTGAAAAATACAAATATTTTTCAAAAATGATTACATCAGTTTAGACTGATTTTCACCCAGATTTTATGGCCCCACACACAAGTTTTCTGACAAAAAGAGACACACTGTAAATTAGAAAAAGCAGGAGATAATGCAAAAAAGTTCCTTATGTCTGTCACCATTGTTTCCTTTCATTCGTCTTCTGTTGTCAAGGTGAATTCTCCATACCTGGAGGAGCACCTGATGCATATGATCAAGCAGGACCAGAGTAAGGTGCACAATATGGACCTGTTGTGGCGCTACTATGAGAAGAACCGTAACTTTGGCAAGGCAGCTCATGTACTGGCCCGCCTCGCTGACATGCACAGGTTTGGATTCACAACAACAGGATATAACAGATTCATTATGGTAGAACATTTTTCACTTAAAATGTCTCCAGACCTGTGTTGACATCTGGCTCTTTTAGAAAACCCTGGTTACCACATATACCATATACAGTACATGGACCCTTTTAATTGTTTTTTTATTTTTTCATTTTTTAAGTGACATGATGGAAAAAAAACCCTTGTTGTTCATTCTCTTGTCATGCAGCACTGAGATCTCTCTGAAGCAGCGTTTGGAGTATATCGCTCGAGCCATCCTGTCCGCTAAGAGTTCCTCCTGCATCTCAGCTCAGGCCTCTGATGGAGAGTTCCTTCACGAGCTGGAAGAAAAGATGGAGGTATGTGTGTGGTGGTGATCGCACTGAGGGAAATGACCATGATATGAAAATTGACATTGTCATCACTCTGGGTCCTTTTTTCCTGGTCCTCTTCCTAGCTGGTGCGTATCCAAGTGCAGATCCAGGAGACCCTGATCAGACAGTACTCCCATCATCCCTCAGTGAAAAATGTCATCTCACAGTTGGACTCAGAGCTCATGGACATCACAAAGGTAACATGTAGTATCAGAAAAATGATGATCTGGGGTTACAGATTTAAAATAGCTGTTTAGGGATGATGGATGAAGTTTTGTTTGATATTTACTTATTTTTTCCTACAATGAATGGAAACTTTTTGTAATTTTTTTTCTCCTTTATAGCTTTACGGGGAGTTTGCTGACCATTTCAAATTATCTGAGTGCAAGCTGGCCATCATTCACTGCGCAGGACACTCTGACCCAATCCTGGTGCACTCACTGTGGCAGGAGATCATGGAGAAAGGCAAGTGTAATGTCAACACCATGCAAAAATTTAACCTGAGCCCTTCCTGTGCTATAATGTGCTATTAGTATCAGTTACGAGTTTTCTGAATCTTGTCTTTCAGAACTGGGAGACACCGTGGCCATGAGTCCAGCAGACAGGATGAGGTCTCTTAGTTTAAAACTGGTATCACTGGGAAGGATTTATGCTGGAACACCAAGATATTTTCCTCTGGGTAAGCATTCAAGCATTGCTGCAATTATGTCCAGTTAGAATTTTCCAGCTTGCTGTTCACCATTTTGTTAACAGTAATATAATTAGACTTCCCTTTGGCGTCATTTATGTCAGCATTTCTCTGGGGTGCAGGTCTGCAGGGTCATGCAGGTGCTCTAGGTGATTGCTTAATTATCCTCCCATTACAACTGGCCCGTTCAAACTTGTCTTCTCTGCGGGGACTAGTTCATTTTATATACATCCTTTGGTACTTGCATGCATGCCCAGATTCAGTTACAGTGTGTCAGAGCCATTTTCCTCAGTAATGAACATACAGCTATGAAGAACTAACAAGTGTTGATGTGTGTGTGATTGTAGAGTTCCTGGTTAAGTTTCTGGAGCAGGAGGTGTGCCGACTCAACTGGGATGTGGGATTCGTCACCTCCACCATGCAGGAGATTGGAGTACAGTTGCCACGTCTTCTGGAGGTCTATGACCAACTCTTCAAAACACGGGTACATGCTTCACGTAAAATATGTTTCAGTGCATCACTTCTATTCAGTTCTTGTCATGAGGACCGCCTTGTTTTTTACTTAAATGTCCTGCCTCGTTGCCTTTTCACCTGTAGGATCCCTGCTGGCAGCGACTGAGGAAACCTCTGCACCTGGTGGAGTGTATCCATGTGCTTCTCTCAGGATTCGTGGATGATCCGAGCAGAGTACCAACCTATGACAGGTAATCATCGTCTGAGTAGGTGTTCAGCTGCTGGCCTTTAGTGGGCGCTGCAGCGTTGGCCTTGTTTTAACAAAGACATTAGCATGAGCCTGAGGCCCCTGATTAAAATTCCTTTGACAACTAATGCTGTATCCTGCCAAAGTGTCCCTCCCCTACTTGCTCACTTTACTGTAAGCTGCTCTAGATAAAATCCTGTCATTGTAAATTGTAATTATAAATTGTGATGTTGGATAAAACCTTCCAGTGTGTGCATGGGAGATAAAATGCTTAAAACATTGTTAGTGTGAGGATCTCTGAGGAACTCGGGCTTTTTGAATGACTGGCCTGATGATAAACATTATCTTTTTCAGAATGTGTCATTGGTGACTACCTGCAGCTCTGTGTAGAACACATAATTAGAAAAAAATAAGACTTAAACCCAGAGATTAGAATCTGCAGTGAGAGCAGCAAATTTATTACAACTGAAGTACAACTCTGGTCTTGATCACACTAGGATGTGTGTTTTTTTTTTTTTTGTTTTTTTTTGCAGCAGTATATTTTTGCTGTTTCCAGGCAACAGATCATGTCTGTCAGTCACTTGTGTATCACTGTCACCACCAACTACATGCAGGCAGACAAAGACACAGCACCACTTTAGGTCTACCTTAAACTCAAAATGCACACTGATGTTTGTGATGTTTGGCCAAGCTTGATGTTTTGTTTGTGTCATGATCATTTCTCTCTGAGGTGAGATTGCTTCAGATCACACCTGCTCATCACGCTGGGCCATTGTTCAAAGAATAGGCTCACACTTTTCAAGTCTGTCTCCAAACAATACTCACACGGCCATATGCACACTGAATATCGGTTGCTATAATTGCTGTGATGAACTTCCTTCATGAAGGGATTTTAATTTAAGTGATGGGGAGACAAAATGCATGAAAATGCATTCCAAGTTTAGCTGAAGCGCCTACAGTCTGAGTCAGCCAAAGCAAGTGAATACATCCCAAACTTGTGGCCTTTTCAGTACAAATTACCCTCTTTTGTTACTGTCCCTCCACCTCAGCTCAATGAGGAATCTCACCAAGACAGAGTTTTGCAATAAAACCACTAACTTTGGAGCATCCCCACTTGATTTAACAAAATAAGACTGTAGCTTCAGCTTTGCTTTGGAATGCATTTGTGTAAAAGGCTGAGGACGGGATTTTTACACTGGAATCATTTTAAGACCAGCGTGGACAGAAGGGACAGCTACAGCAAACCAATCGAGGTTTTTTCGGGAAAATGAATACACTGAAATTAGTGAGCTCAGAACAAAGTTCCAAGTGTGTGATTAAAACTCTCAAATGTTTACTGCAATAAACAAACAGTAAAGTTAGTTCAACAGTTTGTTCTCTGCCTCTTTCAGACGCCGATTCACTAACGTGTGTCTCGACAACATCTGCGGATACCTCGTGGAGCTGCAGTCTCTGAGCCCGAACTCGGCCCTGCAACAGACCATTGGCAACTTCAAGTCGCTGCAGGCGAAGTTGGAGAAACTCCACTGACGTTACTAATAACATTGATCATCAGGAGAAGGAACAGGTGACCTGGATCTCACACTGCTGGCCTTAATTTAACAGCTGATTTAAGAAGTGTGATTACATTATCAGCACGCACAACACGATGATGTTTGTATTCCACAGCAGAGTTGGCCTCTTTCTCTTCAGTCTGATGTGTTACCACTTGGCAAGTGCTTGTTGTTAAGGGACAGTGGGAGCAGGTGATAGTTTTCTGGTAAAGACGAGAGAGACTGAAGAGACACATTTTATAACTTATTTAATGCATTTTGTTATAAGTCTAAACATTATGCTGAAATACAACTTTGGAAAGCAAGAGCCTGTTGGTTATTTGCATTGTGTGCAAATAGCTATGTCAGATATCTGAAAATTGGATATTTGAGTTACCTATGTTTATATATTATTAAAAAAAACTAAAAAAAAACATGAAATCTGAATTTTACAGGTTAGTTTTCATATATTGCACTTGCTGACAATTGATTGGGGATATTTTCATATGAATACACTTTAGGACAGGTAAAAATATACATGACTAAAGCCTTTTCAACACGGGGGAATCATTTTGTTATGCATTTTCCTCCAAACAAACAGTTCAGAGTTGGATGTTGTAATTATGTACATAACTTGGCCATAATGTCGTCCCTTCTGCCAAAGGTCATTCACACACTTAAACATTATTTTCACATGTGTATTATTTAGAGTGAGCATTTTGTCTACTTGGCTGATAAATTTAACAGTGCTGTTGTGTATGAGTGCTTTTGTGGTTGTTTTGAATGTAGAACAATTTTTTTAACACAGTGCAGTTCACGGTGCCGCACTGACAACTTTGGCCTGCGTTGAGGAAAAAAAAAACTGATAAAACATTTTTATAAATAAATAAAACTTGTCATTGCTTTTTGTATTTGAGGATGTTTTGAAAACACTACACAGCAATTACGTGTTTCCTGTGAACCAACAATCTCCTGTTCTTAGGTACAAATTTTGTGTTGATTTTTTTTTATTTTAAATTACAGCAGAAAGGAGGATTTGATTGCTGAGTGATGATGTGACACTGCAGAGGGAGTCCAATAATGGGCCTAATGTCGTCCCTGTTTGTGTTTTTGTAATTATCTTTAATTTGAAAACAGCACTCGGGGTTTCTTACAGTCATCACCAACCGGGCAGTAATTGCTACAGGTCTTTTTCTCCAATTAGCTGTGCACTCTAGTATATACTTGTTTAATTTTTAGCCTCATAAAAAATAAAACAATTTTGACTTGATGCTGGGTTGATTCTTCTCTCAATTGTGCCAGGAGCAAATTTACTGAAGTGCAAATAAAAGTGAACATCAACTAATGATAGAATCAGTGTGAACAGTCCCGACACTTACATCAAATCAAGCTGCATGTTGTGCCTTCATACTTTAATTTACACCTCTGAAATATTCCTCCAGACATAATGCTCCTTTTCACCTCAGTGTCTTAACAAGAAATGCATTCAAATTTGTGATAAAATAGAGTGTGGGCAGAATAGTAGCAGAATAAATGAGTTTTTTAATTTTACTGTGCTCATTTCAAAATAAAAGTTACAAGGTGTTTTATAGTTGAGAAGTAAAATACTGAACAAATGACGAAGCAATAAAAAATGGGACAAGCAAAACAAAATATTTCATTAATGAATCATGTGTGCTGTGATTCATGTCAGGAAAACGGCAAATAGAATAAACATCTTAATGAGGACAATAATGTCTGATATTTCATTTAGTTTTCCTCCAGGTTTTTTATGGTTTTCTAAGTAGATATGAGAGACAAACAATAGACGTTTAGAGACCACTTGAATATTAGATTAGAGAAGCACTACAGTGAGTATAAAGTGGATGTGTTACAGACATTTCTACCTTTTACATGAGCAAGAAAGCTTTTTCACTCCATGCAGGAATATGTAGGGGATGATGCAGGTGTAGGAGGCTGCAATATAGCTGGCCACCTCCACCACTATCGAGGAGGTGTGGATGTTGTTGGTGATTCGCAGAAGCAGATGAGTCAGCCAGCAGACCAGGAACACGCTGGCCACAGCCACCACACTCTTGGCTGCCCTCACCTGAGTGCTTGAGTTCGCACTGGGCTTAGCCGGCATCTGGCTGGGCCTAGAAAGATTTGGTTGAGCTCCAAATCTGCTGTCAGTGTTTGTTTCCCTGTTGATGGGAGAGCTGTGGGAACTGTGACCAGGCAGTCCTCCATTTGGACAGGAAGAAGGAGGAATGCCAGTATAAATGTCGTTTCGGGACGCTGAGTCTTTGACATCTTTTGAGGCGTCTGGTCCGGTATCAGTGCTGACAGATCCCTCATCATTTCTGTTTTCAGTGCTCTTGTTTTCAGCTTCAACAATTTTCTTGCTGTGGTCAGAGCTATGACCCTGTATGCGTCGCTGGTTTTGAAGCAGAGTGATGACAATTTGGACACTGGCGAACACAATCCCAGCCACAGGGAGAGCATTAGCCAGGGTTAAATAAAAGATTTCATAGGTTTGCCTGGCTATTGCATTAGGGAAGACATCTATACAGTCGTCATGGCTCTCATTCCCTCCCTCGACCGTGACAAAGAAAAAATGGGGGATGCTGAAGACCAGAGCCACCGTCCAGCTCCCGGCCAGCAGACACCCCACCAGACACAGACTGTCCAGCCGCACCGGCGCCCCCCCACGTTTCAGGGAGCCGACCAACTTCTGGTGCCAGAAAGCGCTGATGAAGAAGGTCGTGTAGATGCTGCTGGTTTCAGAGAGGTCGGCGCAGAAGCGGAACACGCCACAGTAGGTTTCCCCCAGGAACCATCGGCCGGCAAAATCCGCCATGGTGTCGGGCAGGTCCACCAGGTAGTTGGTGATGAGGTTGGAGACAGCCAGGTTGATGAAAAGGACCTCGTTGGTGCGGATGCCAGATCTCCGCTCGGGCAGGGAGCGTATAGCTAGCCAGTTGTTTCCCAGGATCCCTGCTATAAACATGAAAGCTCTGATGATGGACTCAATCAGCTCTTCTGCGTCCATTGTTTCAGGTGACAACTTCACTTTATGACACAGCCTCACTGGTCTCACAGTTCCCCCAGCTTATGATGTGGGATGCTTTGGTCTTTTGACACTTATAAAGGAGGGTTAGAAGCCCAACCCAATCACATTTAATGTCTTATCATTTTGTTTTCCCTCAAGGAGCCTTAATCTTGTAGTCCCAATGACATGGAGTTGTTTTTTTTTCTTTCTCATGACACCTCCCAGCCAGCACTCAGTTCTCTGATAAATGACAAAAACATACAGACTCACTGCTCTCTTCTATACTGTGGGATCACTTAAAGGGGAAAGCCACATACTATTTTATTTCACCATAGTTATTCCTGTGTTGTAGAGCAGTTTAGCTGATGCTTCTTTGCAAAAAAAAAAAAAAAAGTTCTTGCA
Source organism: Seriola dumerili (assembly GCF_002260705.1). Classification (NCBI taxonomy): domain Eukaryota; kingdom Metazoa; phylum Chordata; class Actinopteri; order Carangiformes; family Carangidae; genus Seriola; species Seriola dumerili. The sequence goes on from NW_019175347.1 coordinate 504,416, forward strand.
TGCAAATAAGATCTTAATTTCTGTCCAATTCCCCTGTTAGGTTGTGCTGCGTACAGCTGCACAAATTGAGAGCCTCATTTATTCTCCATGCAACAGCACTTGACTGTACACTTCAGCAGCAACACTAATTTTGGATTTCTTTTATTTTGTGATTTTTTTTTTTATCACTCTGGTTGTATTCTCTTAAGTGTAAGAGGCTGTTGTCTTAATGGCAGCAGAACTTTTGGTTCTTCTTTCTAGTCTGGGGTAACACTCATTGGTTTCTCACTTTCTCTCTCGAAGCCTCCCAGTCTGCAGTTGTAAATGTTAATAAGAAGTTGTTAATAAATGGATTTTGGCCCAGATGCTCTGTAATCTTCTTCCAGATTGTAAGTGGGCTAACAATCCATTTGTTTCCCTGATGAACTAAAAGTTCCATAAAAAGACAAATGAGTGAGTGTGATGCTGCAGGAGGATTTTCCACAACCTGGCAACCCCAAACGCTGTTCTTATTGATGTCATAACTCAGCCGTAAAAATTGATTGTGGTTAGAGTTAATTTGATTGTATTGAACCTGCATTAGTGGAAACTTTGGATTGCAACATCATTTATTGATGATCACTTCGCATGTTATTGATAACTTCTGACTAACATGAACAACAAATGTCAAAGAGAAAGAAATAAAAAATGAAGTGAGTGCTGATCAGACCACAGCATGGGGTCTCAGTCAGTGTAGTAGTCTGCTGCTTCACGTCATTCATGTGTAAAAGCTCCACCTTTGGGATAAACCAGAGGCGGCATCTGTGCTCTGCTGCCTGCCGGGACAGACAGGACGGGCTGCGGGACTGTGCTCAGAGCTGCACGGTTTTCTTTCTTTTCTTTTTTTTTCATTTTTTTTTTCATTTGGAGCTTCAATTCTTTTCACGGTTTTACTATGATTTTCGTTTTCCGGCGACCTGTGATTTATGGGGGGGGGGTTTGTCCGAGATACACACACAAACAACAGCGACAACACTCCTCCGGTGTGTTCGTTAGTATGAGACGCTGGTGAGTGTGGAGGAGAGGACTCAGGATGCCCGCCGGCGGCGCCGACTCGCTGAAGCCCAGCGCCTTCATCCCGGTGTGCACGGCCGCCTGCCTCCTGGTCGGCTCTACCTCCTTGTTCTTCGTCTTCACGTAAGTGCGACCACAAGGATTGAAAAGTTGGTGACATGCACTGTTGGTTTGCTCCGCGGAGAATCCATACCCATCCATCTGTTTCATCCAGACATCCATCACTCTTCAACCATCATCCACCAGGTATCCTTCATTCAAATAGGCCTATCTCTGTATTTGTTGCATGAGGAATTATATTTTGATACTATAACATTTTTAAAATGTTTTGCGTTACCTTCTTCTCTAACATCCCTCAAAATTCAATAATATTGACTCTACACTTTTACACAAATTTTTTATTTTTAGTTTTCTATATCCTAAATTATTTTTAAGAAAAAAAAAAAAAGCAGGCTTAAATACTGTTAAAGAAAAAAAAAGCACCATTTCTTCTTCCTCTTCCCTCACTTCACTGTGAAGGCAGAGACCAGCAGGGGCGGCTAACATCTGACCTGGTTGGCTCACTGTGTGGGCCATTCTGGGTGCCTGCCCAGAGCACCCACAGGACTCAGAGTAAGCACAGTTGAGGGGATAATCAGCACGTATCAGCATGTCATTTTGACCCACATGTGTCATAAATTTATCTGGAGGGAATCAAATACACACCCCGCAAAACCTTCTAAATCTGTTTTTATTCATCGTTAGTTTGTGTCAGGATCGTATTGAAATTCAATACAACATTTGGTAAAAGTGTCTCGTTATTTGGACCTATTTGTGAGACTCCACTGGCATGCAGCAAAGAACCAAATACAATATCCCATAAAACCCTAGAATCCAATTTAAATGATGACTACAGGTCTGGTTGATTTATATACATTATTTCAAAGCCGTTACTCAGTGTATGTAGGCCTTCATAAAGAAATATAAAGAAAGGATAAAAAGCAGATATTTTAACACCCTCAGATATCCATATCTGATATCATAACAGATCTCTACTTATTGTATGAAGGCTCCCACCTCATCAATTCTATTCCAGTCTACTGACCCTTCACCTCCGCAGCCATATCTGTCCTAGTTTCTCCTGTATTCTCCAGCGGTGCACTGTTTCCACTGGAATCTGACACCAGATTGGGAGTGTGGGATTAGGATCCTCTGGCTGATGCCATGTGATCCCCCATCTGGGAAAAATGGAGTCTGGGATCTTTGAATTTACTATCAGCACACATTTACTGTAACCTCATTGCAGTGTCTTTCACTTCAGTTTCTAAGCTATGATTACACCATATAAAGCGAGAAAGTATCAGTATATCAACACATTTAATGACTCTTATTACAGAGTGTCTCTCTCCTTTGGGGCTGTCTAGTCTCTGCAGATGTGGTTGTAGGAATTTGATTTGTATTTTTAATATTTATATTTAATATTGGAGCTTTCACCACACAGGAAGATAAAGATATGTCAAAATGGAATTGATTTGACAACTTGACAGCTGTCTATTTGCCACGGTCATGAGACTTTTGCACTCAGAAACAGGTTGGTGGAGAAATCCTGATGAACTCCATCTATACTCTGTAGGAGAAGAAAAAAAATCAATGGCCTGCTGACGTGATGGATTGAAAAGAGATCGCTTAATTGGGACTGCAGTGCTAAACCAGCAAAACCAGGACACTGCAAATGATTGAACGAACGAGTGATGAATCTGCGTCTTATGGGACGAGGGTTGCATTTGAGCTGAAATGACCTTATGACGTGAAAATGTTTTTTAATCAAGACAGTCCAGTGGAATACAGCTTAAAATCTTCTGACCTCATGGCTTTACCATTTATTGACCTTAAAAATAAAATAGTTAAAAACCTCACCCTCTAGCTGACCACCAAACTAGTCGAGCGAGTGTCTACTTGCCTTTATATTGAAGTCCGTACAGTAGATCTAAAGACCATTCATATCAGCTTTAAGCAGGAAGTTGGAAACATTTTCTCTTCAGGAGAACATTGGCAGAAAGTCAGTGTCAGTCAGCTGCCACTGAATATCACAGTTTTCTGATATGAGCAATAACTTCCTTGATATCCTGTGCATCTGCCAAGTCAGCCGCTGCAGCTGGAGTGACTCCCTTCCTCCAAAAGCTGAGATGGGCAGGTGCCACTGCTCTGTTCAGCCCCGACTTGGTAACACTGAGTCAAAAGGACATCGCTTGTCATCTGCCATAACATCACCCTGGCCGTTACCCTGGATAGTGTGAATCATAGGAACATACATTAGTCAGTGAATGTCAGCCGTGCATCCTCAAAGTGTTGTGCTTGGAATACTCTCACGCACACTCATGCTGTGTCAATACTTTTGTTCAAAAGTGCACATCTTTCTTTTTTTTTTTTGTTACCTTTTATATTCATGAACACTTTATTTTGACCCTTTATTTTAACACTGCAGACAAAATAAACCACGATTCTCAACCCTGCAGTCAAGTTATACATTTAAAGTCCCAGCCCCCTGGTAATGCAATCATCACTGTTGGGGCCTATGTTTATACATTAGTAGTACAAGCATGCATTTCCCCATTTCTGTTTCTACTGCAGGATTGGTAGAGTCATAGAACGACCTTTAGAACTGTAGAGGCTCTTTTGTCTTCCTCTTCCCTGATAAAATTCATCAGTTACCGGTTTCCTGTTTTTGTTCCCCCTGACCGTGAACTTTTGTTTGGGTTAGCGCTGCCGGCGTTGTGCATTGTTAAACTCAGACAGGTCAGACTACGCCCAAACAAAGCCCAAAGACATCAGAGGGACCAAGAAAAATGTCCCTTGTTCATCGAGTTTAACTCTGCCCAGACTCAGAAAATCTCCCTTATCTACTGAGTAAAGTTTGAAACACCGAAAAAATATATTGAAACTCGAAAAATAAAATGTGCTTGCTCATGCTGAAAATTGCTAGTGTAGATTGCAAAGAGTTTAAAATGTCATAAAATGTTGATTGTTTGCATGTGAAATGTTGTATGGGAGTCGCAGTTGAAGTGCTGAAATTGTCAGTTATAGTGTAAACACTGAACGCAGTTGATCTAAGCAAAACTATGTGTTCAGAACAGAAACATATTGAAGTCCATATTTTAAATGTACACTTACTGTTTATTCCACTCATATTCTTTACTGATTTAAAGCTTAGATGGCTTTGCTTGCATGCATCAAAAGAAAATGTCCATATCTTTGTTGCAGGGGAAAGATGAGATTTGGATGACACAAGTCACAGATGATGTGGGAAAAAAAGGTTGAACCCACGACATTGTGCGCACACGTGGAGATTTATTGTACAGTCGGTGGTTACTTATTCACCGCTGGCGTTTTCTGCTCCGATGTTGTGTCTAGAAATCTGACGGATCACCTGACAATGACGTCACTTATCTAACTGCTACAATATTTCACACAAAAGGAGCCCTGGCTGCCAGCCTGTAGTGAACTTGCTCGCTCCGACTGACGACTGCGCGGTGTCTGCTGTGCCACTGACCCACTGCGGGGACGTGGGCAGTGTGCAGATTGCAGAGAGCAGCTTACTGTTCCGTGTGAATTAATACAGCTCTGCCTGGGCCGTTTCATTAGGTGGGGCTTGTCTTGCCACGCTGCAGTGTAATGAACTGCCTTTCCCCGCGGTCCAGATGGTCTCAGATCAATGATGTGGGCTCACTATCCATGCAGAGGCACCCACTGTGTAGTGTTGTCCACAAGAAGTCAGACCCATCTATCTATCTATCTATCTATCTATCTATCTATCTATCTATCTATCTATCTATCTATCTATGATACATGTTTAACTAACCAGCTCCAGTTTCCCAGCTTAATGTAAGTGATCAGCTATGACAATTTAAGCACATGTCAAACATGACCTTATTTAGTGAGAAGAACTTGGACACAAATCCTGAATAGCAGCCTTAGGGAGAGGGGGGGGTCCTTAATCTTTTTATCACATGTTCACTGCTTCTGAAGATTCTTATAATTTCATTATGCTAAATTTGTTAAAACTCTACAAAGAAATTCTTGTCCTACTTCTAATATTTCCTCATCTACTGAATAGAGCCTGTGAATGTCGTGGCGTCATCACTTGCACGAGGGGGTCCTGTGCAGCTATACACGGCCATTAAGTGAATCGATTGGATTTATCTCATAGTGTACCGTGTATAGCGGTGTACTGTGATATATGATGAGCCTTGACTGCACGCTCTATGTGTTTAGCATCTAATGTGAGGCATCCACAATGCACCGGACTGGCAGAAATGGTCTGTAATCCAGAGTTCATAATCCCAGGGATTACTGGGTTTGCAGCTGGCACGGCATCAGCAGGCATTCCTCTCGGGAGTGTGTGTGTGTGTGTGTGTGTGTGTGGGGGGTGGGGGGGTGGGGGGGGTGGACCCCTCCCCCATCAGACTAAAACCAGCCGGGGGGTTTGGGGATTGGAGCTGCACTGGGATGAAGCGCATAGTTGAGGCAGATGACTCTTAAATGTTGTTAGTGTTTTCTACTTTTGATCAAACTTGTGTTTAATCACTTGTATGTGTTTATGGTTCACTACTTCCTCATATCTGAATAATTTGTATGGAAAAAAAGTAACTAGTATAACACATTTTCTGGTCCTCACAAACAGTTTCTATTCAACAGTGCTATAGAGCATGTATGATATTTTATTCTTTATCTGTACCTATACTGATACCACACCAAAAACTGTAACGTGTAAATTCAAACTGAAAATTCCCATACAGTATATATGTAGGTTAAACATGATGTTCAATCAAACACTGTTAATATAATCCAGTGAATCTTTTCCTCTCTGTCTACCACCCTAACCTGATTACACTGCCCCTCCCTCTAATCTCACACAGTAGAGATACAATCATACTCCCATTCAGTATAGTTCAGCACGTACACACGTACACACACACACACACACACACACACACACACACTGGGTTGGTGGAAGAGATAAGTGATGGTTCTCTAAGATTTTAGGGCACATAAAAAGATTACTGGTTCAATTCCTGACAGGGCACAAAGATCAATACTGTGATTTAAAAAACAAAAAGCTTCACATTAGTTTTTTTAGTACAGTATAGTTTATAACATTCAAAAAAATCTATTTGTATGATTAAAAACATTAAAAGTTCAAGCTCCACTTATTTGAATTTCTTGAAACTTTTTTATTTAATCTTCTTGCGCCTTCACTCATGTAACACTTGCTCTAACTGGATGACATTATTATGGCTATTTGACTGCTTATTATAGCACTGCGCCAAACTTTATTCAAACAAACTGGCCAGGCGGATAAATTGGTGGACATCAGTGCAGCAATACATTACACAGTCCTCCAATGGCTTTTTGGTCATAACACAAAAGTAATGTGTCTGTTTTATATTGTATTGTGAATATCTTTTAGTTTTGGACTGTTCATTTCTCAAAGAAGAGATCCAATTTTTTTCACCATTCTCGGACTCATCCGATCAATCTGAAAAAATATTCAACAGATGAATCAATTCCAAAAATAATCATTAGTTGCTGCCCTGCATGTGTCCAGACCTGCTTCACTCTGTGACACAGATGCAGTTTGTGCATCACTTGGTGAACGCACATTAATGCATGCTTATCTTTCACTGTAAACAAGTACTTTTGGGATCCACAGGTCCCATCAGAATAAATAGGATGAAGGTTATCCCTTAAAGTCTTTGTCGTAGCGCTGAGTTGTGTTAACATTAACCTCCAAGTGATGGATATGTGCTCGGCTCAGAGACACCGTCGAGCGCTTGATTTACATCATGGATTCTGCTTTGAATGAACATTCAGTGACAAGTGCAGGAAACAGTTTTCCTAATTTTTCTTCTCCTGCGTGTGTGTGTGTATTCAGATGCCCGTGGCTGGCTGTGACCATCTGCCCTGCTGTGCCACCATGCTGTGCCATCCTCTTCCTTTTTGTGCTGGCCAACTTCACCATGGCAACCTTTATGGATGCCGGTGTTCTCCCGATGGGTTCGTAATTAAAGTGACATTATGCTTACGGTAGGAGAAATAACTTTCTTTCTTTCATTCGTGGAAGTGTCAATTTTCGCAATGACTGTTTTCCAGCTAATGAGGACGAGGACAAAGACGATGAGTTCCGCGCGCCGCTGTACAAGAACGTGGACGTGAAGGGCGTCCAGGTGCGGATGAAGTGGTGCGCTTCGTGTCATTTCTACAGACCCCCGCGCTGCTCGCACTGCAGCGTCTGCGATCACTGTGTGGAGGTGAGAGCGTGGAAAGATTTAAACTAGCGGGGAGAAGGGGCACGTTATAGAATACTAGATACAGGGGAGGGTGACGACAAACATGGGGGAATTTAAATGGGGGGGATGAGTGGTAAGAGTGAGATAATATAATGCATGAGTGGACAGATCAGAGAGAAACGTGAACAGTGTTTGAGCGAGTGTAGCAGTGTGTGTGGGGAAAGTCAATAAAGGAGGATTTCTGCAGTGAATGATGGACAGAGTGTGATGGAGGGGGAGAGAGTTCTCATTAATCAGGTTAATCCTTTTCTCAGATCCTTTGTAGTCTCAGTAGAAATGCAATTTGAAAAACAGTTCAGAGAGCCTCTATTGAGCGCAGTGTATTTAGAAAGCACTGTGGATATTCTACAAGCGACGGAGCCACCAGTGAATCTGTTGTGCAAAATATTTCATATAGGCTGAGTGATGTACGTGATTTCTTTCTTTTTTTTGTTGTTGTTGCTTTGGTGAATTTATTTCCTTTTTTTATTCCCACTATCTCCTCCCAGGACTTTGACCACCACTGTCCCTGGGTGAACAATTGCATTGGGAGGCGCAACTACCGCTACTTCTTCCTGTTTCTGTTGTCACTGACGGTTCACATGATCGGCGTCTTCACCTTCGGCCTCATATACGTCCTGCACCACATGGACGAATTATGGAAGCTGCACTGCACTGTCACGTATCCTTATTTGCACTGTGTCCGTGCATCTATCTGCGCTTTTATATCTTTGAATATTTATCTAATTGAGACTAACACGAAGCAGTTTTCCTGATCAGTGTTTCCAGTTTGGTAGTGATCAGTATATCAGGGCTGTTTCTTATCCCAGTCCTGGGTCTCACTGGATTCCACCTGTACCTGGTGTCCAGAGGGCGCACCACAAATGAACAAGTCAGTTTTTATTTAATTTTAAGTCTAAAACATGGTGTATTGACATGGACAGTATTGACATTAACGGGTGCACTTTTATCTCCCACAGGTCACTGGGAAGTTTCAAGGTGGAGTAAATCCTTTTACACGAGGCTGCTGTAACAACCTGGAGTATCTGGTTTGCAGTCCTATCTCTCCAAAGTGAGAGCCTTTTTTTTTTTTTTCCTACTTTATCTTCATCATTTAAGGGAAGCCAAATAGCACATTGGCTGACTCCTTGCTGTCTCTGTCTGTCCTGTGACACCAGGTACACAGCAAGGCCCTGTAAGAAAATGGTCATCCATGTTCAGCCTCCGTTCCTGAGACCGGAAATCAACCGGCAGATGCCAGTGAAAGTCAGGGATAACGGGATACATAGTCAGGATAAAGTATGCACAAGCATTTCAATATTTTCTCACATGTCATATAAAGATTGTGCGCTCATTTGTCAGTGGATATAATTAGATCTCTGATGTTTTTTTTGTTTTTTTGTATCCCGCCAGCAGACCTCAGCTGGAGCTGTCGAGCTGTCAGACATCAAGCAGCTGAAAACTCCACCACCACTGCCACCGAAACCAGACCACGGCCTGCTGAAAGGCCAAATAGCTGCCATGGATGGTACTGTAGAATGACAGATATGTACCAGACACAGCCCTGAAGCAATATTTTCACAGTCTTTGTATTTGTAAAGTGACAAAGATACTCATAACATCGAGTCTAAGTCGATATATATCTGCAGAGTAAATGAAAGCCTGGAGAGATTCTGTATTTAAGTCAACAGAAACCAACAATGTATTGATTCTATTAACAACTATTATCTTTGTATTGTCTGTTTGTTCATTACGGTGAACGTGGGCACTGTATTTTACTTGGAGTCAACCCCACGCACACATTGTGCTGCGAATACTTGCTAGTGCACCAAATGTGTATAAATCCACGCTTGAAAGTAGTCCCCAGCCACTGTGCTGTTAATGCCTGTTTGAGTAAAGTTTACTAAAAACTACAATGCCCTGCTGTTTTAGGAAAGTATGTAGCATTTCTAAAAACAATTTTTGATCCAATTTTTAAAAAAGATTTAAAGATTCATTCATATGTGCCACTAGCTACAGAAGTTGTAAATGTCTTTTCATGGGATTTGTTGACAATAATAATAAAAAAAAATAGATTATTGCCATCCGTATACTTTAAAACCCTCCTTTATGGTGACCTGTTTTTCAGAGATGGGACATCATACCAAATCCATCATTCCTGTATCCATTCCCACTGTGCCACAGCTGCGGCCAGTTCTGGAGGCCATATCCAGAGGTTCATCACCCATTCCACCAGAGCAGGTGCTTTTCAGTCAGATTGTAGGAGTTTGATCCTTAATATCCAGCTCTTGGTTTTGATCCATGTCTGACTGTTTTTTTTATTGTGTTGTTTAGTTGCTGAGGACATCAGAGCAGCAAGGGAGCAACAAAAGTCCTGACCTCCGCTTTGAGTCTAGAGAAAGCCCTGCGAGAGGCAGCCAGCAGGTGGGTCTACCTGTCCAGTCTCCCCGCCAGACCAGCACCGCCTCCAGCTCCCTGCAGCTCAACTCTCTGACGCTCAACTCCCGCTCCCTCACCCTCAAACACGGCAGTCGGCATGGTAGCAAATCCCAGCTACCGGCCATGCATGCTGACGGTTTTGGATCCAATCCCCCGCTGGGCATCATCTCCTCCTCCAGCCTGCTGGCCAACCACAGCAGCAGCAGCAGCAGCAGCCTGACCTATGATAACCTAATAAACCCTGCAGAACCTCAGTTCCTGGCTCAGAGAGGGGCGCCTCCAGTCGGCTACCACCCTCACTTTATGGCCCTGGGCACAGATGGGACTGTGGTGCAGAGGCCCCCTCCTCACGCCTACAGTCCCGTGTTCATGGGCGTCACCAGACAGTCTCCTCAGCCTCGAGACCCCTCACCTTCTTTGCAGGGTCTCACCTCAAGGGATCACTCGCCCTCCTTCCAAGGTTTCATGCAAAGAGACCCTCCTCCTGCTTTTCAAGGGCTGATGCCAAGAGACCTGGCAACCCAAAGCGTAACATCACGAGACGTTCCCCCTCCAGGTCTGACCATGCGTGAGCTGACCTCTCAAAGTCTTCGAGACAGCTTTCGCGATCTCGCTCCACAGGGCTTGCCACCTCAGATGTCTGCTGCTGCGCGCTATGACAACTTTTCAAAAACCATGATGGCATCTATCCACGAGAGACGGGAGATGGAGGAGAGGGAGAGGATGCTGCGTCTGCAAGCCAGATCCCAGGCGCTCTACGGCACAGACCTTGGGATCTATGACATCCCCAGCAGGCGGAGTCTACCGCCGGACAACATCCGAACTCCAGGCTCACGTGGACCAACTCCTCCCGCCTACGGCTCCAGGGAGTTTCTGATGAGCACAGGTATTCTTGGTTACGGCATGAGGACCTCACCCCTCTCCAGCTCCTCCACGTCGTCTCTGACTCGAGGCCCGAAAACCTCCAGCTCTCCTCTGCAGAGCAGCAGCAGCAGCAGCCTGCAAAGCAAGGGCAGGTCTTCCTCTCCGGCCTACTGCCCTCCTGACAGACAGACGCAACCTCTTCCTTCCTCTACGTCCACCCTGCCCCGCTTACCCTCCTCCTCCACGTCCTCTGCCCCTTCCTACGCCTCATATGCCAACACAAAACGATCCTCGCTCACATACTCATCTGAGGGGAAGGACTCAGTCGCTCTGGGAGCCCTGAAATAAAAAAAATAAAAATAAAAAAAACTTCTGATGGTGTGAATGAATCATCTATGCAGCGTTAGTCTCAGTTCTCACAGCTCCAAAATACTTTGTAAATAAGAGGCCATTTGGGACTTTCCTGTGTGGGAGTAGGTGTGAGAAACAAATAAAGAATAAACTTGGAAATATTCTTGCAAAAGTCATGTAACTTTGACCAAATCTGAAAACCGGTGAATCTCAGGATAGTTGTGCCTCCTCTTACAAACAGAGCGAGCTCTATAAACTCAGTCAAAGCTTAAGAGCTATGTGAAGACTGCAGATTAACTTATTATTTGTTTGTACATGTTTTGATATTGCTTTTGTGAAACTATGTTATACCACACCATCAAATTTTCCTCCTGCTGAAAAAAAACCCCTTATTTAATAGATTTTTGTAGTTGTTTATATGAATAAACTTATTTTGTAATTTTCAGTTCTGTTTTTATCTTATTTTCTGGTGTGAATGGCTGTCAGTGAATGATTACAACTTCTGCAAGCAAAGGGAAAATTGTGTTTTGCTGTTGATTATCAGTCTTGCTTCAAAGATATTACACTTGCACTCTAGTTTTTTTTTCTTCCAAATCACAAAATAATTTTATCTGATAACTTGACAGATGACATGCGTTAAGGAGAAAGAGCCAAAATGTATTTTAACAAGTTCAATCATTCACTTTTAAAACGGCTACAATGAATAATAGCATACATCTGTATAGCAGAGCTGACTGCACTGCTGGGAAGAAAATGAAATTATGACGTGATAGAGAGTTTAAATGCAGCTCTGTGGTGGAGCGATTTAACCCGCTCTGCGATGGCAGTTTCTGCAGTGAATTTGTATATAGCGCCCTCTAGTGACCAGTTTCAGAAGGTGGTGTGATGTCAGTGGGGCAGCCTGCTCCAGTAGATGATGCTATTGTGTGTAAAATGCCTGGAAACAGGACGTCGTCGATGGAGGCGCTGTAGCGTGCCTTGCTCTTGAAGAGTTCCTTTTTACACAGCAGATTATGATCACTACAGATATTTCATTAAAGTTAAATAAATAAAGTTAAAATTAAAGTAATAATATTTCAGGGAGCTCAGATGAGGAATCCACTGACAAATTTTTGCATTTTATTTTTTATTTTTTCAGATTGCATCAAATGCTCTTTTGGCTGGCCTTCACTCCCAGGTCTGGCTCATGTGTCATTCAGATTCTTTTTATTGGAAATATTTCTAAAGACAGGTCCTTCTTTGAGCCATGATAGAAAACACATTTTTGTTTAGACAGTCAATTACTCTGAGGTTGGAGCTTTTCATGTGAGTTATTGTCGGACCTGAGCTTACAGCAGGTGGACGCGCAGATATGACGAGAGAGTTTGAAAGGCCCGACTGATTTAAAGTGTCGGCAGGAAATTCACATCACAGCTGAATAACTGACAGATCTCTCACCAGACTGGGAAATTCAGAGGGATTTAAAACCGACTCATTCTCACGAGCTTAGCTAAAGATCTGACAACAACAAAAGATCTGGAGCCTGACCAAAAACAAAAAAAGAAAAAAGAAAAAAAGAAGTGTGCCAGAGAGCAACACGCATTGTTCAGTAGTCATCAGAACAGTTGTTCTTGCCAAAAAATGTCTATCAAGATTTCAGATTCTATGAAACAGTCATTTCACTGAAGAGACTGAGAGCACGACAGTGAGGAATTCAGAGAAGGATGAGGACAATTCAAGGCATTAAAAGCTTTATTAAAAACCCAGGAGGGACGTGAACAAGCTGCATTCATATGAACCTCCTCTCCTCAAGTTACTGTGAATCAAAGCCCAACAAACCTTTTAAATTTTTATTTTTAATCTATTATATATTTTCTTTGTATGTAGCATCAACCAATACCCCAAACCACTATGCTATAAAGTTAGCACTGCTCAGCTTTATAACAATACACTCAGCTCAACAAGAAAAAAAACAAAACCATAAAAGACCTAGTGAGATAGTGAGATCTGATCATCCATGACTATGTGTCTGATCCCCCTTCAAAGTGTTCAGAGTTTCAACTTGAATTTAAAAGGAGCCTGCGTATTAAAGGATAAGTTGGCAGTTTTTCCAACACCGTCTTTAAACGACACTCACGTGCCAACATGTGAGCTCAAACAGTTTCTCCTGTCCATATCTATTACTGTATGTCCACATGAAGCTAATTAAATTCAAAAACACATCTTTTTTTCTGTCAGTTTCAGCCTCTTGTCCGCACGAAAGCAGCATTTTTCTCATGCAAAAAAACAAGTTTTTCCAGATGGGTCTGCAGAGTGGATAAATCCTAAAACGCCGACTTGGTGTTTTACTGTGTTCAAGAGCAGGAACCTGTGTTGCTGTTGATTTTGTCAGATGAAGTTGTGATCATAAAATAAGGTTTTTATCACAGCAGTGCAGCAGCTTCGGAGAGACTGCTGGTTGACATGTAATATTTATGAGGTGCGATTCAATCACTACTTTATATCTGTTCTGTCTGACAACAGAAACAGAAGAAAAAAAACGAGAAAAACTATGTTGTGAATTTGGCTTTATTAAAACAATACACAATACACCACAGAGAGGTGGAGACTCAGCACTCAGCAGCTTAACCTGCTGTGTGGTGGTAAAGCTAAGAAGATACATTTCTAACTTTTCCTGTGATCAATCATTTTAAATATTGATAAAGCTGTCGTCATAGACCTGGGCAGCGTCTCAGTCTTACTCCTCACCAGATGTTGGCTGCGATGTGTCGTTTTCTCACTTGTCAAATCTTTGAAACTTTGTCTGAACCATCAAAAGTTTCCCACGATCTTCACATTGTCAGTTCGAGTGAGGGAAGCACTGATGAGTTTCCTTTTTGTCAATGTGTTCATCATAGAGAGAAAGAAGCACATCATCATCACAAAGAAACAGACACATCATCGTCCCAAAAGAACAGAAATTGAATTAAAAATATATATTTTCTAATACATACCTGTTACCTTTTTGCCCCATAGACTCTGTTATTCTTGTATTGTTGAAGTATAGGTTGTTGTTTTTCACAGGGAGATTATGGTGCTGAATTGTCAGTGTTATTTTGTTCTCTCGTAGAAATCACTCTCCTATTTTAAATCCAGCACAGTCTTGACTTTTTCCTGTGTGGGACTAAGTCAAAAAAAAAAAAAAAAAAAAAAAAAAAAAAAAAAGCACTTACACAAGCTGATGTTGTAGAAAATACTCCATGGCAGGATAGGCATTTGGATGATCTGATGTTTTCTCTTCCTTTACTCTCCCCCTTGTTGTTTTGCACTCCCCCTTTCCTGCCCCTCCCCCCCCCCACACACACACACACACACACACACTCATCTTAGTTTCTGTAGCTGGGGAAAGATGGCAATGATGGTAATGACAAGGCTGCTGTGCAAAGAGGGATTGCAGGTTGTTGAGTTAGAGGAGTGGATCAAAAGTACTCTTTGCAAATAGTGGTGTCTGAGAAGCCCCCCATCTTGCATCATGCTATTTTTACAATGTTTTACCTCATAACAAATACATGTATGTCTTAGAAGAGGCTGCTGTCCTCATACTCTCATTATATTTATCTCAATTATATCCCAAGCTGCAACTATATGATATGACAAATGCTAAACATTAAACATTAGTTAAAAGGTCTGTGTCCATGCAGATAGTTTTGGCTCATTTGCCCCAAGTTATGAGGTAACCATCTCTCAGATTTCTGCCTCCATCCCAATGTAATGCAAAATTTAACATCAACACACAGTTCAACTGTTTTTATAGAGAGGGTAGAGAGTGATTTCAATGAAAACTGTCTTATGTGTTTCCATGGACAGTGTTTCCTTGTTTTGGTGGGGGGTTAATAACACAGAGAGAAATAAATAGTAAAAAAGACTTTATTATTTTATAATATTATTATTATATTTAACTGACACAATGGATAGGAGGAATAATTGCAGTGAAAAACAACTCTTTCATCATATATTTAAGAATGTGAATTGTGTATGAAGACAGACTTGAAAAAAAGAGAAATTTCAGACGGTCAGAAATCTCAAAACTTAGACAAATAAAAAAAAAAAAAAACTGAGAAAAATTTGAAATTAGTTGTATTTTTTTTTTTTGCAATTTGGGTAAACTGACTCTTTAAACCCACTAACATTACAATAGTAGAAAATTTCTTACAGAACATAACCTTTACCTAAAATTATTTTGTGTGTATTCCCTGATTAGCTACCAATGATAATGTTCTGAACACAATTAGTTTCCAGTCTTGTCACTGCCATGGCCAAAAGCGATGTTACTTCACAAGTTACTCCTAATAATAACAACTTGATAACCTGTGATTATTGTTCAATAGCTCAATCACACTCAGTGTTTCCTGCTTCTGGCTTCACACACTCCTCTGCGTTACCATGGATCCTCTCAACATCTTGAAACATGCGAGGCTTCATGTGAGGAATATGGACTCATGATAACCTCTTGACATGAGCTGATTTCATTCTAATCAGTCTCTAAGTCACCTAAATCTTTCATGATACTCCTTCAGATGCTGCAGACTGACCTACATTTGTGCCGCTGACTCTCTCTGTAGCTGTGGGTGTATCTCTCTCCTTCTCTCTCTCTCTCTCTCTCTCTCTCTCTCTCTCAGTCTCTTCTTCTCAGCTCATTGATATGCCTGATCATCAGAGGCATCGCTGAACTGGCTGATTGTCATTTTCAGCTGCAGTGCCACTGATGCATTTCATTTCCTCTCTGGGCTCTCTGTTGGTGTGATTAAGCACTCGCTGCAGTGACACTTGACAAGAAGGAGTTGGATTAATGGCAACCCTGTGTTGTTTTCTGCCTCAGAGGGGGGGGGGGGCATGTTTTATAATATTTACATTATTTGTCAAATCACAGCGGAGGGATGCATTGTAGTGCCGCTTCAGGAGAAGTTGTCTTCTATATGGGTGATCCGCACTGCCAGCTATTGCTGTTCCTGTAGCTCGCCAAGGGGGTGCAGCAGTTAGTCGATGTGAGAGCCAGGACGTCAGGTGTTGCTTTGTCATTTATAGTCTGAGGGCAAACTCTCAATCTGACAGGATCCTTTCCAGAAACAGCAGCATTTATACACAGACTTCAGGTTCACTTCATGCAAATGGAGCAGTTTGTCCGCACTTAACTTAAATGTGTAGCCCCTCTTTGAATATGAAAAAGGAAAGGTGACCTTTCTCTTCTGAAGCCGATTTGGTGACCTTTCCTGGTATTTCCAGAGTTATTATGCACTCTGTGTGGCAGCGCCATCTGAAATACAAGCAGCATTCAACACGCCAATGGCACCAGTCTCCCATTTTTTTTTCTTTTGTAAACGCTTCATAGATGTTTTGTCTCTGCCTTAAATGGAATTAGCCTCGGATGCACATGCCAGTCTGAACAGAGCAGAGGTGGGCAGCGCGGGGGTTTAATTAGGACAAAATTTTGCACTGAGTCCACAGGAAAGAGGATGTGAAAATGCCCTGCTGGTCGCCAAAGACTGTGTGGGCATTACATTGCAATTAATACAGAACCGTACACATTGTAATGTAACGTGTCTTTTTCTCTGTGGGTGTTCGTCGACAGATCCTGTTTATTACACTGTACTGTGCACCCTCTGTTCATCCCAGTGTTTATATATAATAGGCCGCAATAATTACATTCATCTCTGTCACATAGTAGAGGCTATTTACTATCCAGTTACTGCTGTGATGACAAAGAGCTTCATCATCTGTACAGCAGCAACAGCCTTATTTACAAATACAGCTGAGGTGTGTGTGGATGCATAAGTGTGTGTGTGTATGTGTGTGTGTGTGTGTGTATGTGTGTCTGTTTTGCACTTTCATATTCACCAGTACTCTCAGTAGAGTAGGAATTATTGTTGCTGTTTACATAGAGAAAATTGTTTCATGTACATGTGTGTGTGTGTGTGAATGGTTTCAGGTCAGGTGATGGGAGGAGAGAGTAAAAGCAAAACAAATTAAATGTACAACAGGAGTATGGGTGGATTGTAGTGGAACATGAAGGTCATAACATTTTCAACTAACACAAAAAGTCCGCGGGGGCTTCAACCAAATGTAGAATTTCAAATTGAAACTCTGTTTATCTGACCTGGGCACACAGAATATGAATTGAAAGCAACACAAAGACTATACCAATTTCCACTGAGGGTGTCTCATTTTTCCAGGAACCAAAGAACTTGTGCTATTAGAATAATTGTATGCAGAATTTTCCAGACTACTGGCTCTTCAGCGGGTCTCTTAACCTGCCTGAAAGTCTCGATCCCTGCAATCGTACGAATACCTGAGTTAAAGAACAGTGGGACATGTCTCATGGTAAAGTGTCAGTCACTATTCATGTCGTCAGCATGTTCTTTCTATGTTCTTCAGTTAAGAACATCTCTTCAAACATTCAGGCACATGGAGACAAGGTATTTACAATTTCAATTTTTTATTGCAGCTAGTTTTGAACATCAAATCTCCAACTCCAACTTTTCATTATATTTATGGCAGCTATTATCAACACAGTGCACATCCTTTGTGTGCACACACTTCCTGCATGTCCTTCAGGTTCTTTGTTATAGCCTTTGTTATGTGTTCCTGGTATTGTCCAGAGAAAGTAGTGAAAGTAATGATAGGTAATAATTTTCTCTCTATGTTGAGTCATTTCCTGTCCTGGTACAGTTTCCCGCCTCCATCCACAGACCCTGCGTGGCTACTGAAACAGCTTGATGAGCATTAATATCAACAATCCTGAATTAGAAGCCTGAACAAACATATTTCATTAGTCTGAGGCACACTTAGTATTAAGCCCCCCTCCGATGTTTTAACCTTTTTAATGTGTCCATTTGATGTTTTTATTTTTTTTTAATAAGACATATATATGTGTATATGAGTGAAATAAGCAGTCAACACCATGGCTGCGAATTTCCACCTTGGAACTGCAGTGTATGTTATGAATATGTTAGAATTAAAAAAAATCAACCAGAAGTCAAAGAATGAATCAGCAAAGAGTGTTTTGGTTGCCATGGAGAAAGCACGAACAATTGCAAAAGCAGAAACTTAACCAAAATTAAACTCCAAAGTTGGAAATGCTCAAAATCTACACGTACAGGCTTTAAAGTGAGGGATTCTGGAGCAGATCTATTAAATGCTGAACTGAAGCATCAAAGTAAGCCTTTGTGCAAAATCTCAGATAACGTTCAATCCCACTGTTTTAAAAGTAACTTCTTTCTACAATATCTGTGCACGGCAATTATAGATAAGATTATGGTTGAGGTTGAGAAAAGATTGTTGTTACAGGTAAAAAAAAAAAGAAAATTAAATGCAGGACTGTGACACAAGTCAAGCTCCAGTTTCCTGCATAAAAGTCCAGAACCTCCCCGCACCCCCCCACCCAGACCTCCTCCTGTCTGCCTTGCTTCATTAAGGACACACTGTGGGGGTGCAGAATAGGCTATTATAGGGATACTGAGCTGACAAGACTCATGGCGACCACAATAAAGCCAGTGAGGTGTTGTGCGTCAACACATTATGTAGCTGAAGGATGGTGGATGAACACTCAGGCTGGGTGAAGGCAGCTGGTGTGTCAGGGCGCACAAAGGGGTGATAGAGGTGATTAATCTAGAACTGGCCACTTAACTGGAAGGACTGAGTTATGGGATGGTTACTACAAGCCCATGCTAATGCCTAGAAGTTAAAATCAGTTCAGTGAAAACAAAGGTGCCTGCACGCTGCAACATGTGTGTGACTGAGTAGTGTGGTGAAGAGCAGGTTCAGAGGAGGAGCTGCCTCAGGAGGAGCAGGAAGGAGGAGGGGCTGGAGGAATCAGAGGTTATAAGAAGGATTGACTTCAGGTGAAAGCTCCTTTGTACCTGCAGCAGAACCCCAGGCTCTCCTCGTCACAGTTGTTTGACTGAGTGTGATGTGAGTTCTTTTGTTGTTTAGACCTTGCAGTATATGATTGTTAGTTATGTTCAAGTTATGTTGGTAGTTGCTTTTATATCATGACTCTCTCAGTTTGTATATTTTTAATGGAATTAATTCATGCTTTATATTTTCTGTTTACAGATAAATCCCACCGGGTCTTCACAGCACCTGGAAACCAGTACCACCACCACCATACCAGTAATATCAAGCCTTGTTAACAAGTAGGATACAGGCTGTTTGTGTCACAGAGAAGATGCAAAGAAGTGAAGCAGTTTCTCTCTTCAGCCTGCAAAGATGATGCACAGGGAAGTCCTTGAAGAAGAAGTTGTGTTTTCGACCTATTTCATGAGTCTGTGTGCGCAATCTGTTGCAAAAGAGGAGAATGCGTGCGAGATTGTATCAGGTGTGGTTTACCAGCTCGAGAGTAGGAAGAGGCTCATAATGAATGAAATATTCATTTTGGCTCACAGATCTATATAGCTGACATTTTGTAACATTAAGTGTAATAAAGGCTGAGTAATTTCTGTAAATTATACCCTTGGAAAATGTCAATAAAGCCAGTGTAATTCATTTTAAGTATAAAAAGGTCTCATCCATCATAAGTGACATTTTCAGCTCTGGCACTGAAGTGTCATCCCCTGCCATCTCACACCAACTCCCAGTCACCTATATGCAGGTTTCTGTTTCTTTCTACTTCACTTCTTGTTTGTTTTGACAGAACCATGCAAGGCTCTGCAAACAAGAAGTTTGAAATAACATAATTTTTTTTTTTTTACAAATTCAGACAGAAGTGATGACTGATGTTCTTATCTGGAGAATTTCCAGGGCTAAAAAACCCTCCAAAAAATCTATATGGATAATATGGAAGAAAAGCCAGAGGTTAGATTGTATGAATACTGTATGTATATGTGTTAATTTCACATCATAATCATCAACAAATTCTGTCATTTTTGTGGAGGAATGGTTTCATATCCTTCTGTTATCTCTCTCTCAAATTGAATCGAAGGCAACTGGACTTGTATTTGTCTGTGGAAGACGTTTCGCCTCTTATCCAAGCGGCTTCATCAGTATGAAGTACTGAAGTTACTGATGAAGCCGCTTGGATAAGAGGCGAAACGTCTTCCACAGACAAATACAAGTCCAGTTGCCTTCGATTCAATTTGAGAGAGAGATAACTATGACCTGGACGAATGAGAACATTCACAGACATATCCTTCTGTTGATTTGATCAGAGAGTTAAAATCATCCATTGCTCTCACATTGCTTCTGGCCCTTTGTTCATACTTATGACAAACTATAAATATGTCGTCCTTATTTTTAGCGAGACTAGCTACATGGATACAGATGTGTACAGATGTTCATGGTTCCCACAGGATAAATTCTACTGTATTTAGCGATCCCCTGACTTTTTGTGTTTCTTTGTGAAATTATCTCAACAAATTATACTGGATGGATTCCCAAGAAATTTAGTTCATGTGGGCCGCAAATATTTTGGGTGATAACGTCTTTATTTCTGGCTGAGATGCCAATGATCCTGCTTGGTTTTAATG
Source organism: Seriola dumerili (assembly GCF_002260705.1). Classification (NCBI taxonomy): domain Eukaryota; kingdom Metazoa; phylum Chordata; class Actinopteri; order Carangiformes; family Carangidae; genus Seriola; species Seriola dumerili. The sequence continues at coordinate 524,886 of NW_019175347.1, forward strand.
AGTTGAATGAGCTGATGGTTAAAACGAATACAAAGGAGAGCAGACATCCTTGCTTAAGGCCTCTCTTTTTATTTTCACTTTTCGTTTTTCATGTTATATTTATATTTTCATTTTTCAAAAAACAAAAGTCCCTCATCAGAATATCAAACAGTTAACAAGTACCTAGAATAATGAAACCGCTCTGGCATCTGTTGGTGACCCAAAACCATTAAGACACTTAATGCTGGTATTTTCCATCAGATGGAACTTTGAGTGTGGAAATGGAGCAGTGGGAGAGCAGTGAACAGCAGTAATCATTTCTGGAACAAATGGATCCGTTTGTACATGCCAGTGACGTTAAAACATGCCGTTTCATGGATGATGCTTTGATTTCAATATGAAAGGATCAATTTGTTCTTTTTTTTTTTTTTTTAATTAAAAAAAGATATCGCAAATGTTCGCTCTTAACTATGAGAGAGCTTGGATAACGTTTCAGTTTTTAACTGATTTACTGATGAAACAGATCAGTTATCTTTTGATGTTCAAAACACAATGTTCTTTTTTTTTTTTTTAAGTGTTTCTTCACCTGTTTCTGTTGCTGCTGCTCTAATGTGTAAAGTCTGGATTGTATCAAGGAGATACCAACAAGGGATTGCATGAAATGAAAATGAGGAAAGGCTCACTGAACCAAGGGGTCTGAATAAAACAAACCTTGAGAATGCAGATGTGTTGCCTTCAAAAAAGACAACCTGCAGAGTCTGAGCTTTAGACAAACCGAAATGAAAGAAATACCATAGAGGCCAATAAAGATTTTGAAATGCTCCAAGATCAATAATATTAAGGGCTGCTCCTAAATCGATAAGAAAGACGGCTGATAGAGAGCACTGGTCTGTGGATGATAGCAGATCATTTTTTATTCTCTATTATTGCTCCTGTCAATGCAAGTGGCCTGGTGGAAAATTGGAAGATATCTCATATTGTTCTATTTTTTTTTTCTTTTTTTAATTGAAAAAGTAAGTAAGACACTGGACTCCATCATGATGTAGCAGAGCAGTGGATCTTTGTCCCAGATCAGTTTTGATTATTTCACTTCCATTTCAACCAACCTTAGATGCCTTTAAAATGATGCAATCGAATGAGCCAGGAGCTCACAAAAAGACATCTTCACTGAGTTATTCAAAGATTTTTATGGTGACGACATCTAAAAAAAAAAAACAAAAACAGGAGCAGCACTTACCTAACCTGCATGCGGGATATTTATTCCCCATTTACATTTATCTTCTTTGTTTGATTTTTGCACTCACAGCAAATGACAATGAATCGAGCAGGTGTTAGGTAAAGAAGATTTGTGGGCAGACAGTGAAAGGGGTGGTGGAGAAAAAGGGGGGTTTGATTTGTTTGGTACAGTTTGCAGATCGAAGCTGTTGGTTCAGCATGGAGTGGGTTTCTCCGCCTGGTGCTGCATACAGTGTTTATGCACCTTCCCCATCCCTCTCCCCTTATTATGCTGCACATGGGTGACACAGGACTGAACTAGTGCGGGCTGCTCTGTGCTCCAGCTGCATCTGCTTGTTGTGAGCCCACAGGGAATGCTGTATATGTGTGTGTCTGTGTGTGTGTGTGTGTGTGTGTGTGTGTGTGTGTGTGTGTGTGTGCATGTGTGTACTCTGCCTGCGCACCAAGGCTGCCAGAAAATATGGGTAGAGCAGCGGGGATTGCAGGGCTCTGCACTTACCTAAGCCATTCACAGGCTCAGCATCACACAGTTGATTCAGCACCTTGCTAATAGCGCACACATTAACTGCAGCACAGATCAGAGGAGGAGTGCAGTAATGAGAGAGAGCCCGGCGTTTGTTCCTGCTCAGTGTGTGTGTGTGTGTGTTTGCGTGTATGTGTGTGTGTGTGTGTGTCTGAGTGTGTGTGTTTGTGGACGTATGTGAGAGAACGTCTGTGTTGAGCAAATGTGTGCATGGTGCGTCTAGTGTGTGTTTGTGAGAGAAAGAGAAATAGAGGGGGAGAGAGTGAGTGAGAGGGAGAGGGAGAGAGAGAGAGAGAGAGAAGGAGAGGGAGAGCGGACATGTGTTAGTAAGAGCTGGGAGGAAGGATGGCTGCTCATGTTTGAACTGCCTCAAATGCTGAAAGGGAGAGTCAAGGCAAAAATTCAGAGGCAGAGAAACAGACGTCTCACTGGGGGACACATCTTGTTCATCATTTGTGGGGAAGCAGAAAAGATTTGGCAATGCCTGCTGAAGTGAAAGAGGTAAGTGTGTGGTGGAATGGCTCTATTTGCTCTGTACCCTCCCTCTTTTTTTTTTTTTTTTTTTTTTTTTCTTTCCTTCCTGCGGAGAACTGTAACCCTCCACAGCTATGCATTCTGCCTCTGTCATGATGAATGAAGGAGGCATCAATAGCTTCACCTCCTTGCCTCTCACTGCTGTTCGGTGCAGTCTCCTTGTGTGCATGGGGACATGATGCTAACATCTCCATCAAGTGCGTGTGTTCGTGTCTGTGTGTGCTGAGCCTGTGCGTGTGTGTGTGTGTGTGTGTGTGCACGCTCATGGCTGTGCATGTGTGCAAATGCATAGGCAAGCTCATAAAGGGGATAATCTTTGATTGCATTATGAGGAGAGGTTGTCCCTCTGGGGGAAAATGCTGCACATACTCTGGTAAGTGTATTGCCATGATGTATCAGAGAGACACTAAATCTGACCATGCAGTATTTAACTATTTGAGGATCAAAGCGTAATCAGGAGTGAAAGGAGGCTCCAAATAGAAACTTTGAGAATGAATATCCATCCTTCCTTTTTTTTCAGGGCTGTAATTTTCAATCAGTATTTACTCTAAATAGTCCAGCCTGGTTACATTAAGGGTAAACAAGATGTATTGCATAATGGACAATGGTGTTTCTGCAGGAAACAAGCCTTAAACGAGAAGAATCTTTTCATGCATCTGCATCATTTCAGTGCCATTTCATTCACAATGCACAGCGACACATTCAGTAAATGTACAGTGACCAACATGAGCATCACTGATTCAACAGATAGTGGAGATGAGTTGTGACAAAGTTGTGACTAATGTCTTCTGACATCAGTGGGCTGATGTCATGTTTTATTATCCTGTGGAAGCATTACTCTTTCAGTCCCACCGTCTGATAAAAGACGAGCTGCAAACTAATTTATGCTCAAGTTTGATCACTACAAAATGACTCTGCCCCACTGATTTAATTGCAATTAAGAGTGCCCATTTTTCAAATCGTTTCGTCTTTCTGGAATGGATTCATGACAAGTTTGAATCATGGCTTGTGCCTGTTGTGCCCTTGAGCTGGTCACCAAGATCTGAACTCACTCAGCATTAGATCAGACTGTGTGTCTCCCAAAATAATACCCTGGCTGCAGCTGGCCTCAATACTGAGACTTGACGGGAACAAGATGCTAATCATGTCATTCTGTCTCCTGCATCGCTGCACCTAACATCTCTATACAATACCTCATTTTTCTTTTTCTTTTTTTTTTTTCCAAGCTAAGTCAGATTCAGAATCATCATCTTGACCTATTTGGCTCTGTGAGCACACTTAGTTAGTGATGGTGCAGTGAGTTATTTAAATGAGCTTTGACTCACAGTGGCCTGGCCTTCCCTGGAGCTTGAATCAGACGGGGACAGCACACAGGCCCCTGTCCAGCCTATTATCGTCCTCCAAATCCTTAATCAAGCTGTCTGTAGAGGACAGTGGTACCCCGTCTGTCTTTTAGCCAGGCATTCATTTAGTGCTGCCTAACAATATCCAATCAGCTTCCCCCAGAGGTGTTCAAGCTGGGATCATCTCCCCACTGCCAATTCCTCCTAGGTGACCCTTTCATCTCCTCTTCCCTCTGACACATTTTGTACACGGAAATGAGGGGCTCTTGTGTTTGGTGGGGTGTTTGAAAAGCGAATCAGGCTCTCTCCCTCCACATTCAGTCAGCTCTTCACTGCAGCCTGATTTAATGCAGTGGAGTTGAGTTCTCAGCACTTGTTCGGTTCAGTGCCGCAGCCTCAGACTGACGAGAGTTTGGGGAGATTTTAACAGTTTACTCGGTTTTTATCTGACACTTTTATCTCTGCACGTCCTTCAGCGTGTTGCGTCTGTGCTACTGAGTGATAAAGATCCTGTGAGATTATATACATTTATGTCATATTTCTGAAAATGAAAATTGATTTAGAGAGTGGACAAGCATAAACAGACTCATAAATGATGCTGCGGAATTGATCGTTTCCATAATAGAACCTTTCAATTACACTCTCTAATGTTTTGATGGGTTGTTTGCATTGTTGTTGTCCCAGATTGTAGTGGCATTCACCTGCTGTAACCAGAAGGTTAGGGCTAAAAGAGGTGTATAAGATAATCTGATACTGAGTAAAATCATTAGTCTGAAATTTTTGTAGACCCTCACACTCACGAAATGAATGTGAAGTTTGTAAGAAAATCAGTATGAAATGTGTTTACAGTCAAATACTGCCTCCAGTTCTTTCTCCGACCAAGATGCTGAATAATTAATCCACTCTGGTTAATGAAACCCATTTTGTTAAAAAGAAAAGAGAGTTTAAGTTCTGTTTGAAATAAACAAGTGGAAATTAAAGAAATATCTACATGTTGTACCAGAGCAGCAGCTGGATTATTGATTTAAGAGTCAGTGGTAAATCGGGTCTCACACTGAATAACTTGAATGACAACAGCAACTGACTGCTCACATCCAATCCTATAACAGTGTTGCTGTGTTTTGTCAGGGGTCCTTTTATACATGCTTACATAACACATTGAGGAACACCAACGTGTATTTAGAAAGATTAAGGCATAAATAAGTCAGTTTTAGAAAATAACAAGTGAAAGCTCTGCACTTGTGTGTATATTAAAAACATTACTGACAATCTGATAATAATAATTACATGGTCATTTTGGCTAATACAGATACAGATAACAATAAGATGTTGCCTCGTTTCATACGTGACAGGGGGAGATAGCAGGTGCAGATGCAACTGACTTCTGAAAAACACTGCTTTACCTCATCCTAAATTATTACCAAACACATCACTGTTTGTGTTTGCACTCAAGACGACTAGAGCAAGTTATTTCAGCTGAAATGTAGAAAACAATATTTTCTGTTTCTTCTTTTTTTTTCTTTTTTTTTCCTGATCTGTGAGAGCCTCCCTGCAAGACGTGGCCTGTCAGTTTCTAAACATGTCAAAAAGAAGGAGGAAATCTGCTCCCTGAAATCATTATAAAAGTTTTTAACAAGTATGCATAAAGTTGGGCAATAACTGTGTCCATTGGAAGCAGCAAATGTAATCAGGAATTGAGCCTGAAACTTCTGGAATTTCCAATAATGTTTAAAACAAATTAACACACACTCCAGTGCACATGTCATTAACAAACCAACCATGCAATTATCAAATGATCCTGAATTGTACTTGTTGTAATATTGTAACATACTATAAAGCATGACGAACTGATATATTATGCATCCTAGTCTGCACACAATGAATGAAACCATACAACTTCCTCATTAAATAAGCGGCAAATTGCATCTCTCATCCTTTATTATGTCCCTCTGTATATCTTCTCTGCTGTCTACACATGATTACTGGCAGAATGACTTTGCCACTGTTTTCCCAAGGACAGATTAAATTACAGTTCACCAAAAAGCTCACACACAGGGAAAATGTCTCTGATTTCCAAGACATATATTAGTCTAATTTAAAAAATAAGTGTGTATATTGGCATTATTCAGCATGAATTGAACAGTTCATATTTCAAATTATACAAATTATGTGATAATGGAGTGGAACTGAGTTGAGCTCTCAGCACTGAATCTGCTCACAAACCAGCGTCAAGTGCAGCTCCTTTATCGTGTGTAGACAGCCTTAATGACATGGAGTGCTATCACAGTGCTGTCTTCCCCTTGATCATCTCCCTGTTTGTGTGTAATGTAAACGCAACAAACATAATACACACAAACGATGCAGGAATGATGCTGCTCAGCTACAGCTCTATGTGTGTGTGTGTGTGTGTTTGTGTGTGTGTGTGTGTGGTTTTAGGAGCAGAGTTCAGAGGGTCCTCCTCCACTAACTTTACCCCAGGAGGCTAAAGAGCCCACTCTGGATACCCCATCTGCTAATGACGAACTGGACACACCCACCTCCATTGCCTCCGTGATGACCTCGACCAATGAGAGCTCCACGGAGACCGACACCCCGCAGCAGACAGACACTGAGGTTCATGATTTTACATTTGGTCACATTTCTGTCACCACCTACCGATTTTCTGCAGTTTGTAACAAAACCACAGAGAAGTAATTTTCTCCAAACTCAAATTATTTATCAATAACAGTTTTTAGACTAAATTATAGTCAAATTGGGCATGGTGTTGGGCATAGTGAGATTGAGTCAATGTGTTCCAAGAATGAGAAAAAATGAAAGCTGAGGAGATAGCTAATGTACCTGGCAATTGGATTTAAAGTTAAAGAATAAATGAAAAAAAACATTTTTTACTTTTTGAAATCAATTGAAGTTATTTTACTCAATGTGTGATGTATACTTTTACATCATCAACCTGTTACTGGCATCATAGGTGACACACACACACACACACACACACACACACACACACACACACACACACACACACACACACACACACACATCCACTAAAGATACTGTATAGTGCTCTTAAACAGGCCGGGCTGTAACGCTGAGTTTCAGTTACAATGACAGGCAGAATAAGCCAAGTTGCCCTCTGGGGCAATTATACCATGAAATTTAATGCAACTAAGTTCTATTTCACTGAGCTGTGACATGTTTACATGCAACACGTTCACACTCTACAATGAAAGAGTTAAAATCAAAATCAACTGACTAAACCAGACAATTAAATTTCCTGCAATTTACTCCGCTTCTGAACAGTGGCTGGACCTCAAGTCGTTTCATCAGAGTCCAATCTAAACTCATTTTCAACAAGGGGAATTCATTATTCTTTGGCTGGAAAGAAGAATTCATTATTTACTGGTGGCTCACAAAGCCAGGGAAGTGCTGAAATGAGAGTGATTGATCATCACTATGAAAAATGAGCTGGGGTGGGCTATACGGTCTAAATGAGAAATAAACACACACTCTAGGTAAAAGGAACATGTTTGGTGTTTTCCAACTAAATTAAGACCAAATAGTTCCTGCTGTGACTGAAAACACGGCAATTTGGTGGCATTTAAGGGGATGGAGGAAACCCACAGGCCACACAGACAAATGGGATTTTAACAGTGATTCAGATTAGAATTTTTGTGGAGGTAATAGTTGTGGTGCTTCAACCCTTGTAGGAGTCCAAGGCTGTGGAACAAGAGGGTGAACAGGCCCTGAGTGAGACCCCAGAATCCTCAGAGACACAACTGGAGAACTTCCCGACACCAGACACACCTGATCTCACATTGACTCCAGTGGCTCAAGATAACACTCCTGCTGAGCAAACTATTCCTGAAGCAAACACTGAACCCTCTGAGTGTCTTACACCAGCCACGACGACCAGCAGCACCACCACAGCACCCCCGCAGCCCCATGTGGTACTGCAGCCTGGGGAGCTTCAGCCAGTGAATCCAGACAGCCAGAGCAGAGTGTACACCCTGCCTGACAGCTACAGAACCATCGGGGGTGACTTATGCGCAGGGTATGGAAGCCTGTCCCGCGCCACTCTCCACAGCTACTGGCCTGCCAAAAACTTCCAGCCTGGGGCTCACTACACCTTACCCTTCCTAAGGGACAGCTATGCTCCTGCAGGACTCAGCAGCCAGACAGAAGACGATGGCCTCAGCGAACGGGGAGAAAATCCTCTGGACATGAAGACTGACCACCCAACTGCCAGCTACCCAACACTGGGGGGGATCCATCAGTTCAGGCCTATTACCACCATGGAGCTCCTCAGAGAGCCCTCGAGAACCAGGTAAGAGGCCAGTACATTAAATCAAACTTTATTGATCCCACAGGAGCAGACTGTGTGAATGGGTTTCAAGGACACTTGTAGTTTCCATGGTGCCTAGATGTAGGGTCAAATACAGACGAGTCCCTACATGTACTTAGGTAAGGAAAGGGAAAGTGAATCACTTATGAACCACTGTGATTTTTTAAAGCTCTGAATGCAAAGGTGCATAAAAATCTAACCATGTTTATATGTTTCTGAATAGCTACTCCATTTGAAAAGCAGAGATGTAGGCAGAGATCCAGAGGCCACAAATGAGACATAGGGGAAAAGTAAAACGTGAAGACAGGGATATACTGCAGCAGTAACAAACACATCAAATACAAGCACTAATCAACACTCAGTCTAATTTTGTCCTTGCTGTGATGATAATGCATCCTCAACTTTGTAGCAGCACAGACAGACAGTAGTTGCCTTTATCCTGTTCCTGTGAGTCAGCCTGGACAATAGAAAGACAGATGGACAGCAGTTAAGTAGCAGCTGGTATCAATCAGGCAACCTGCTGCAAAGTCGATAAATAAGAAGGTTTCACCTGTTATTGCCTGCCAGAAGCTTTTCCTTAGCCCATATAAAGTGACAGAGCTGTTTACAAAAGATACAAGCGAGTCACTCACGCTGTTAAAGTCACCAAAGCTCAGTCTATTAAACTCAGAAACGCCATTCAACCCCTTCCATTCAACATGACATTTTGGGCAATATGCTTATTCACTTTATAGCTGAGAATTGGATGAGAGGATTGATACCACTTGGTTAAGTATGAGACTGTAGCCATAGCTTAGCTTAAAGACTGGCAGCATAGGGTAACAGCTAGCCTGGCTCTGTCGAAAGGTAACATAATCCGCCTTAAGTCTTCAGGAAGTCACTGCACCCAGCCAAGAAATAGTCCTGTACATAACCCCCCCTTTAACACCTCAACTTGACATTTTTACACTTTGGTTTTTGTATAGATTAAACAAACAAGATATAATATTTTAATTAGGCAGCTTTAGAGGTGTTGGCAGGCAGATTCTTTAAAAATCTTTTGACAGAGCCAGGCTAGCTGTTTTCCCCTGTTTCCAGTCTTTATGTTAAAATAGGATAATCTGCTGCTGACATTAGCTTCATATTTAGTTTACAGATAGTGGTATTGATCTTGTCTAATTCTAAGCAAGAAAGTGAATAAGTGCATTTACCAAAAGACATAACTTTTAATTCAATTCTAATTCAAGATTGATGATTGTGTATTTTCTTGTCGTGCATGACATTCTCTATCCCCTCAGAGGTGGCTATGATGATGCCTTCATGGCCCAGCTGGAGGGGAACCTGAATCCTTTTTTCCAGGCCATGTGCCGAGCGCAGACCCTGCAGTTCCCCCACAAACGCAGCAGCATGGTCAGCCTGGACAGCATCCGCAGAGACCCGCGCTGGAGAGACCCCAACCTGCATGAGGTGATCTCGATGCTCAGCCACCCAATGGACCCAGTCAAGTCCAATGCAGCTGCTTATTTGCAACACCTGTGTTATGAGAATGACCGCATCAAGCAGGAAGTCCGTCAGCTGAACGGGGTGCCGATCTTGGTGGAATTACTGGACCATCCTAAAGCTGAAGTCCACCGCAAGGCCTGTGGTGCTTTGCGCAACATATCCTTTGGGAAAGACCACAATAACAAAATGGCCATCAAGAGCTGTGATGGCATACAAGCTTTAGTCAGACTGCTGAGGAAGTCCAGCAGCATGGAGGTCAAAGAGTTAGTCACAGGTACAGCGAAACTCCTGAATCTTCCTGGAGCCTTGACCTGCAAACCTTTTTGTTTCTACAGCTTTTCTTTGTATTTTCTCTCCTGCAGGCACTTTGTGGAACCTCTCCTCACATGAGCCGCTGAAGATGATGGTCATCAACCACGGGCTTCAAACATTGACTGATGAAATCATCATCCCGCACTCAGGCTGGAGGAGAGACTCGGCCGACCCCTCCAAAATGCAGAGCGCTGAGTGGACCACGGTCTTCAAGAACACCTCTGGGTGTCTGAGGTAAGCTCGGCTACTGTCAAGGAACAAATGACAACATTTTTCTAAAAGCTGATTTGTAACGGAACCAGTTCTTGCAGGGCTGCTAACAACAGTCGTTTCTGCAGGAACGTCAGCTCAGATGGGGCGGAGGCTCGACAGAGGTTGAGGGAGTGTCAGGGGCTGGTGGACGCGCTCCTTCATGCCCTTCAGTCAGCTGTTCTCAACAAGGATACTGACAATAAGGTTGACTTATGTTTTGAAATTTAAGAAAAATATTCTACCCAACATGTGTCTTTTCTTTTTATTAGTTAATAATATATAGGCCACTATGCTTAGCTTTTTAAACCCAATTTCAAATAGTGATAGCATCTGTCAACTCTAAAGTAAAGCAAACTAAATCTTGTTTATTGAACGCATCAAGTGATTAAGATTTAATCAAACCTGGCACCCTGGTACATTTAGACAAAACAACCAGTTTAATGAGACTATTAGTATATAACACTATGTTGCAATAGAGGGTTTGGGTTGTTGTTTTTTCTTTAAAGTCACCATCAAGTGAGTTTTCATTCTAAAACAGTCAATTACCAATCCTCCATCTCTTACTGCAATAAATCCCCTGGCACTTGTTTCGGATACTTCACTGACTTAGCATCAAATTTAAGTTAATAGCCTGTAGACAATTGCATTTCATTCAGCCATTTAATGCAAGTCCAGCCCATCAAAGTCATTAAAGTATGGAAGGAGTAGTATTCTCCAAAGTCTTTGACATTTCTTTTATTTATATTTTGATTAAAAAAAAAAAAGTCAATGCATTTTCATCTAAAGAGGAAACTGATGGTCAGTGTGAATACTCCTAGTGTGTTTGAACCCTCTGGACGGTGACTTTGATTGAAATCCTCTGTCGTTGTTTGCCATTTAGTCAGTGGAGAACTGCGTCTGCATCCTGCGAAACCTGTCCTACCATGTTCACAAAGAGATACCAGGAGCCGAGCGATTTCAGGAGCCCCATGCCAATCACCTGATGAGGTCAGTGGGGCACCAGAAGAAGAAGAATGAGCCTGACTGTTTTGGCGGGAAAAGACCCAAAGGTTGGTAGGCCAAAATAAGTGAGAATAGAATAGAATAGTTATTGATGGTTGTATTATTTCAGTTTTGGTTGCTTGGATTAAAAACAATGAGATTTTCATTGTCTTTGATGTTTTTAAAGGTCTCAGGTCGATTCATTGGCTTATCGACAAAACAAACATTTATTGTATCTTGAATTATGGAAGATACCTCTAACAATGAACAACCCAAATTAAGTGAATGCCAGCTTTGTTTTTCTTCCACTCCTCCCATAACACTCAACATACATTTTTTTTTTTTAGTTTTACATGAGATCTATTTTCTTAATTTCCCCTTAACAGTTGCATAATCTACTGGTGTCACTTTAAACCAACTATTTTTTCTGTTTGAAAATTTTCATTTACTTTCAACGTGTCCTGCCTTCGAGCATCGGTTTCACATTTCTTGCCCCCTTTTTATGCCAATGAGAGCCTGAATATTTCATCACCCTTTGCAGGAGCTGATGATAGATTTTGCTCTGTAGGACGAGTGCCAAGTCCCAAATTGAAAAAGCGTGCGCATACTTTGTTACATCAGTTATGTGATTTTTACACCATGCAACTGATGCAACAAACAGGAAGGTTTTAAACTGTGAGAAAACTTTTTGGCAGTGATGCTTAACCGACGTAAGAAACAATTTCAATTATAGCTGATATACAGTAATTAATAGATCGCAGCTGTTTTTGCTGGAGGGAACTAATTAATAGAGAAACAACAGGGTTAGAGTTGACTGTGATTTAAAGTTTTATAGCTTTTCACCAGTGTTAACCTTTTAGCTCATTGCACAAAAACGACAAATGCCAAGCTGAGCCAAACATTACCCAGAATAGGCCAGTTCTTCAGTCCTGTCTCACCACATAGAAAAGCTCTGTGTTTTCTGCTGCTGTGTCCTTGTCCAACATAATCTAATCTTTGACATTGTTCTCTCCTCTTTTCCTTTCAATCCTTATTCACCAGAGGAGTGGTTCAATCAAGGTCAGTCTGCTTGTTACTCCTGAATATCTCTACCGCAGTAGTATTGTGACTCGATACCACTATTGAATTTGCTGACGTGATCTGATATAATGAAAACTGGTGTTTTGTGTTTGTGTGCATGTGTGTGTCTGTGATGTGCAGGTTGGAAAAATGGATTTATGGACAGGAAATACGGTACATTGGATTTACCAAAACGTACAGAACATATGAAAGGTATATGATATCTGAAAACATAATAGCAACTTCACATAAAACAGAAATACTGGTGACAGTATGGCTAATACATTAGGCTTATTATGAATAGATTAAAGGCAGATACCATATAAACAATTTCCATCATTCATCATCATCATCATCCCACTATTATACAGCATCATTATCTGCTTTCTGTTTCATTTTGTTTTGTATGCATGACGTTGGCATGGCCTGCAAGAGAATTCATTTAAATGCAAAGCCACACATCAGCACCTGCGCCACTTGAAGAGAGTTTCATTACTAAAACAAAATGACCCACCAACTCAAGGACTGATAACACTTTTATCAGGCAACATCTAGAGGAGGAACATTTCCTCTAGCAATATAAGACAGGCATTGGAATTTGCTGAGGGTTCTGCATGACCTACAGTATGTGCACGGCGCAGACATTGATACTTTATTTGGTACTGCTAAACTATCTTTACATTTTGTATATATTTTGTGTGGCTGTTTTTAACCATGAATGTATTCTGTATATAGAAACTGTGGAGGGGGGGATTTCCCACAGTAGTACAATAGAGCTGAATACTGTATATGTGAATCTGGCTGCCATTAGAACTGAGATCAGAGACACTCATGCCTCCTACGCTGCAGCCAGTGAATGCATATCAGAATGACAAGCATGTTACGGTCCTGGGTCAGCTTTATACCACTTGTCAGGCGTCCAGCATCCTCTACTGGCACAGTACAAACACTGTCTGCAGAAGTCTGCTAGACTTGTGATTTTCTTCCCATATGGTTTCATCAAATTATTTAGATTTTAATCTATTGTCCTACCTTCCTTCTGGTTCAATGTTAACATGTATACAAAATGATTTAGTGACTTCAAGCTAATTATTAATGACACCATTATTTAAGTCTTTAGCCACTGATGCAGGTAATTTGCTTGAATGTCAACTCCTGCCTTTCTTTGCCTTTCTGTTGAAGGGTTGGAGCTGCTGTACCAGCCGGAGGTGGTGAGGCTCTACCTCTCTCTTCTCACCTGCAGTCACAACCACAACACGCTGGAAGCGGCTGCAGGAGCGTTGCAGAACCTTGCTGCGGGACACTGGGCTGTGAGTGGTTGAAATAGTGACATTTGTTTGGCCCATTCATAGTGTACCAGTAGCTGATTATTTTCTGAGATGCTTAGACACTGCACCCAAAATAAGTTTTATTTGAATCTAGAGCTTACTGCTGAAAGTCAGTAGGCTATATATCCATGGCTGCTGTCATAGTGTCCTAATGTCCTTATACACTGTTCCATGGAACAGATCCAGGATTTGTCTCTGAGGCTGCATCAATATTCTAAGTATGCAGAAAGATGGAGATACAGGGTTGATCATCTTAATCTAACTGGACTAGCTAGATTGACTTTGTCACCAGCCGACATGATCAAAAATCACTTTTACTGCCATGTACCCCAGGTGGATCCATGGGGCTGTCAAATAATGTGCTTTGCCAAGATATACTGTGCCGTGACTGTCACTATAATTTAACATCAACGCTAGGGCAGGGCTCAGATTAAAGGAGTTTTAAAATGCTTGGATTTGAAATTGAGTTACATCATACACAAGAGGACAGTTGAGCGAGTAGAACTTGGTTCTTACTTATGGTATAGATGGCAATTTAAAAACTTTTTTTTTTAAACAAACTCTCACACATACTTAGAAAAATCCTTTGTTATATATTTTGTGTTTGTGCTTGTAGTGGTCCAGCTACATCCGGGCCACAGTGAGAAAAGAGAAAGGGCTGCCTATTCTGGTGGAGCTGCTGCGCTCAGATGTAGACAAAGTGGTGCGAGCTGTGGCTATTGCTCTTCGCAACCTGGCCATGGACAGAAGGAATAAAGACCTAATAGGTTCAGGCTTGTAATTCTCAACTACATACACACGGCTCTGCACTTGCACACTCACTAACTAACTTTGCTATGATGTCTGTTGTTACAAGGGAGTTATGCTTTGAGGGACCTTGTCGGGAATCTGCCATGTGGGCAGCAGCACCCAGCGAAGAATCTTGAGGGAGACACGGTGGTGTCTATTCTGAATACTATCCATGAGATCATCACAGATAGCCCAGAGAACGCCCGAGCGCTCATACAGGGTCATGCTGTGCAGAAACTGGTGGCCATCAACAAGTCCAGGTATGTAATGTCTTTCAAATAAAATATATTACTCTATTGTATATGTACTGTATTCCAGCTTGCTAAACAGTCAAACAGTTAAAGCTAAAATGTTCTAAATCTAAATCTAAATAAGATGGAAAACATGTGGAGAAAGATGCACTGGTTTTATAGTATATATTTGCTGTAACTGCTTAATGTCTGTCTGTATTTCTAACACAGGCTTGATACAATAGCTCATTATATTATCAGCATCATATCCAAGGGCAATCAGAAATGGATTTGAATCATTGGGACAGTATTGTCTCACAGCTGTCCTCTGTTGTTTACCATAATATCTGATGATTTGTTGTCAGCCAATCAGCACGGGAGACCAAGGCAGCTTCCCACGTACTCCAGACAATATGGGCCTACAAGGATCTGAGAAACACTTTGATCAAGGCAGGTTGGAACAAGGGCCACTTTAAGGTATTTCTTACTATTTCCTGGCCATTTAAAACTCAAAGAGCATAAACAGAGTCAGCATGCATTATGAAGTACATAAAGGTTTAAAGAGTAACACATTTTTTATCCCGATGTGGCATGACTATACAAACCAGTGTACACCTATTAGTAGTAATATGTGTTGAGATTTAACTGCTGTCAAGCATGGATAAGAAAAAACAATATACGATTAACTGTGAAAATTATGATAAAAGAGGGGACTGTGACATTTGTACTTGATTTAAAAGTGATCTGTAACTTTAAGCAAATAGTCTCATGTCACATAAGAAAACAAAAGATTTGTTACTCTCCAAGATTCTATCCAAGTTATTCTAATCAAAACCAATGTAATGTCCATTTATATATAAAAAACAGGAAAGTTCTTGTCACCACCCAGTAATTTAATCTTTCTTGTCTTTTAAAGCCAACAACCACAGGAGTGACTAAAAAGTCCAAGAGTGGAAAACAAGGCAGTGATGACATCACCTTGCCTCTCATGGACAAAAACCAAGGTCAGCAAATCATTGCATGCATTCCTTAAGCAGAATGTTACTAAACCATCATCTAAATGAGAAAAGCGTCCTCTATCTGAGGGGACAAAAAGTGATTTTAAACATACTGTGCTTCTTGTCATGTCAGGGACAAAGAAATAGGGATTTTAAGTCCCAGACCACATTCTTCTGAAACATAGCCTTAAACCAATGGTGTGCTGCCAAGGTTATCAGTGCACAGACTTGGCTTATTAGCCTGAGCAGTTTCTCCCAGAGGCAGAGCAGGCTCACGCATCACCACGCATCACATTTCATTTGAATGTTATACCAAAAGGGCAACCACTTTCCCATGTTGAGAGCGACCTCTAGCTTCCCACTAAAACAGAGGTTTTCTCTCAAGGCAGCCTTATGAATTATGAACACAACTTAAACACACTTTGAAATATGAATCTGGGGGAAATGGATATACACTACTTCCAATGAATTATTTCGTTGTGTTTGCCTGTATCGCTATCTGGTGTTTCAGTCTAAATGAATAGATAACATGCCCTTTTGGAAATTCGTATTTCTTAAAAAGGGCAATAGGCACACAGCCCATGTATATATCACGTTGGGTCTGCAGTATAAAACAGTTTAAAAAAGTGGTTCTATATCATGTCCCTCTCATTTTTAGTAACAGTTAATATTGTCATATAAAGATGCCAAAATAGACGAGTAAAGCTCAGCGCTCTTTGTAGTAAAAAAGATAAAAAAGGAAAAAAACAAGGGTTACAATGCAAATGCTTACACAGCATTGCTATATATTGATATAGCATATATAACACCAACACCATGCCCAATTTTATCCCAGTTTGTTATGTGCTACATTCATGTATATAAATGCAGAAAATATATATTAATTTGCTGGTTTGATTTGCTGCTCTTTCACAGCATCTTACTGGCCTGTTGTGAAAAACAATTGTTGGTGTGGGGTTTGTAGGCTTCTCTAGACAGCAATAAAACATATAGCATATTTGTAATCTTATTGTTTCACAGTGAAATGGTATTTAAATTAAAATGGGTATATAGGCGAATATTACCTCATTTAAATGGAACTTTGTCCTCTCTTGCAACAAGAGTGGTAGCAGTAAAACAGCAGCGTTTTGGTAATCCAAGAAACGAGGACACACAGACACAGAAAGAAAAGTCAGGTAGACTCTAATGGATACACATTTGTTGACAGAAAAGTTACCGTTTTGCCAACCCCACACTAATAGCTTTGTAGCCAGGTCTTTGATTACATTTGTTTACAAGCACATTAGCGCCTCATTTTAATAACCGAGCCATGTAATGTTAATTAAAAGAGGGATAACCCACATAGCATCCAGGTCATTAGCATCATTAGCTTAGGATAAATGTAACCAAGCATTCACGTCAGCCGAGCCACTTTCTTGAAATAAAATATCTTTGAAAACTGAAAGAAAGTATAATCATGGAATTGTATCTGGATTAACATGTTTACCCTATGCTGCTTGGTGACCCAGTTTATTTAAATCGTACATTATACTGGGAACTGGGAATTTTCAGTTAACTGTCAACATTAGCTAGTTACAAGGTTAACTTGTTAGGTAGCTAAACTGAAAAACTGCGATGATGAACCCTTTTATGTAAAAAAGGTTCTTTGATTTGGGAGATAGAGATCTAAAGTGACCAAACTCACAATTTCCAGAAGCAGGCTTCTTATTACAGGTGACTAGTTTGTCAAAAGGTTTCCATACAAACTGATCCATCTGTTCAGTTTCTCTCTAAGCCCCCCCCCCCCACCCCCCACGTCTTTGCCATATTGTTTACTGCTGCATAATCTTTTTTTTTTCTTGCAGATGTATATTCCAGTTTAGAGCCAAATGATAGAGTTGGAGATGGGAAAGGCCCTGTTGTGGAAAGAGATGCTCTCCAGGTAATCTGCCATTTTAATGTACTGAATGCAAGCATGATTATCTGAAGATCTAAAGGTCTTCATGACAGCGAATACAAATTGTTTTACATACAGCCTCATTTACTTATAACTGACTTCATAACCTATCCCTGGCATGGAGGATAAGCAGATACAAGTTTTATTTCACAGGATTTTATTTTAAACAGTTACTCTCCTGTGGCGTGTGCTTGCAACTGTCAGGGCTTTTCATGCAAATTGGCTAACAATGGCTGTTTGCATATTTCTCGACCTAGGCGATAAGTGAAAGAAAACACTTCATCAGAGCTGGCAGGCCTGCAGTGGGCCTCATGGATAACAAACCTCCACCACTGGACTCCTGGGTGTAAACGTGACAACATGGCCACTGAAGCCGGTTAAATCCTGCAGAGACACTTTCCATTGGTGAAATACAGATTTGTGCCATTGGATCATTCTTGTACAGACAGAGAAACACATTCAGTTAAAAATCATTTCCTTTGTTTACAGGAAGTACTGTGCCAAACATTTACATGTATTTATTACGGAGATTATTTGGCAATAGATTCGATGGATTATTGTCATTTAGGGCGATATACACTACACCTGATGGATTATGTATGACATCTGAAATAGCCTAAATATGCAAACTATAGTGAATCAAGACTCCAAAGAATATATGACATGTACAATTTAAATTTTACTGCTACACAAGTATGAGATAATTTGTAATACTCCTAGTTTGTCAAGCTCTTAAGACCTAAAGTGATATGTGGATCTGTTGTTGTCCATCCCCATGGGTTCTGGGCTAAAGAAGATTCTGATATATAATAATTTTAAAACTATTTTTGGTCAGTGTTTGAGATCATTAGGATAAGGGTTCTCGTCGGCCTAGCCATCAAAAACATGCAAATGATTTGGACTTCAGTTTATACCTGACAAATGTATCCTCAGACTAGACTGTGCAGTCATTAGCAAATTGTCTCTATTCCATTTGTTTCATGATAGGCGAAATGGGATTGTAAATGTGTAACAAAGGACTGTTAATATTCTAAATGAAGGCATTTATATTGTAATATTTATTGTAATACCCATGTTATTAATTAAAGGTTATTGATGTGTATTAGCTAATACCAGTAAGCTGTCCTACATTCAATACAACTCTGCTTTGCAGTGGTCCTTTTTGCATTGCGATGTTGAATGAAAAATGAAAATAAATGATGTGCATAATTTCTCATTTTTATTTGTATTCTCTTTTTGTATTACAGACTGAATTATATGTCCCTTTCCATTTCAGAAAATCTCGAATTTCTCCCTGGCATGGTCCAGCTGAAAACATTAAGCATTTGTCTTTTAGTCTGATGTACACGTGTTCACAGCCAGTGCTAATTTCCAATACTACTCAGACTACTCAGACTACATGGACAAGACAGCGTACAAAATGATAAAACATTCTCTGCATAAGGATTTGAACTTTAAAGCGGCTTAATTTACAAATACAACTACAAAGGTGGGCTCTATTAGGCTGAATGCCAAGTAGCAGCATTTGTCAGCTGTAAAAGAGGTCAGTACAATGATGAGCAAGTTTTCAGACCACTAGCCCAACACAGCTCCAGAGGGGCAAAATCTGTGCCAAACCGCAGGTGCGCTGGCCAGAAAACACTGACAAATTTATTTAATTATTCAAGGAGAACAGTCTGAAAAACACACTGAACTCCCAGCAGACATAAAAGTTGAAGCTAACAACCAAGAGTAAGTTGGACATCCTTTATACAGCGAGAAAGGCTTAACAAATATAGAAATGTAAGTATTCAACATGCAAACCCACTATAATACGACCCAACTCTGAAGCAGTTGTTGCAAAAATGGAGATAGAAAAAAAAATCAGATTACTTCATCTACTGTGAGTATATACCCAGTTCTTTGCAAAAAAATTACAAATGTAGAATAATACACAAACCAAACAAGTTAAATGGGAGATCTCAAAAAGTGGTGATAAGACCAAACAAACATGTTTTACAAGGACACGTTTGGGGGTGGATGCATGTTGATGTGATGGAAATGACTGCATAGTGAGTGAGTTGTCAGACAGACGTTATTAAAATCAAAACCAGTAATTATCTGAAAGCATATGCAAATTACATAAAATCAGCCTCTTCACCACCCAGTGAAAATGTTTAATGCCATTTTTAGTACAGATATTAAGTCTACACTGGCCCCTTGTGGAGATTGCAAAGCATACATTAACAATATAGTTAATTGGTAACTGATTTCCTGCATTAAACAGGAAAATAATAGCCTACACTCAACATCATTTCTGTGTTCAATCTTGGGGAACTACATTCTGTTTCTAGTTTGTGCAGCTTCTGCTGAGAAGGTCTCCTCTCTCACTGTCTGGTGGTGGTAGATGGGGAGGGGGAATCTATCAAATAGCTCACTTCTATCTCTGTACAGAACTAATGCAATTAGTAGATAAACTAACCCGTAAAGTTGGAAAAGATTTTGATAGTGTCATAGTCTTGCGCTGCTTCATTCCATGTGAGAGTCTATTGAAAACAGAGCGTGGATGTAAATAAACAAAATACTACTGTAAATATTTTAACTCGTTTCAATCAAGAGAACGTGAATAAAGTTCAACTAAAATAATTCTGTGCGAAAATGTGCGTGGAATCCACAGTTTTATACATTTTTTGGTGCGTTTGCATCTTTCCAGTTTCGTGCCACTTTTCAGTGTGAATTCTAGGCAAGGCTTTGGTACATGAGGCCCCAGGTATCCTCCTCTGTCAGCTGATCCACACCTGCTGCAGGTTAGTCACGCTCAGAGTCTTAGAGTCAATTATCGCTGAAGCTGGTCCAGAGAGTAAGGACGCCGACCTTCAACCCAGAGGCGTAGGATCGAATCTGGGCTCCGACGAACTGAGGTACATTACACAAGTGTGGGTGTGTGCGTGTGTGTGAAAACAAACAACAAAAACAATAATAACAAAAACTTCAAAAACTGTGCTCAAACAAACAAACAAACAAAACAATCAATAAAACTTTCAAACGCTGCGTTCACGAAACTCGTCGCGTCGATTTGTCCGTGCGTATTTCCGAATTTCCGCGATTTCCACCGGAAACCAACGAGGAAGGAACAGAACAGGTAAAGTATGGTAAGCAAGGTAAACGCCTGGGGTCCAGCTAGCTGGAGCGGCGTTTTAGCTGCTTTTGTTTCCAGTTGACATCATCTGAGTTTCTGATATGGAAGACTAATTTAATATTATTAGGCTATTATTATTATTATTATCTTCACCTGTCCTCAGCCAATGGCTGATTTTGATATGGGCAACATGGGCAACATGGGCAGCACCTTGTCTGGGGGCGGCATGGGGGCTTGCAGAAAAAACAAAACAAAACAAATCAAAAAACATTTGGCGATGGGTTTTCTATGCTCATTGCACATTACGTCAATGACTTCATGTCTGTTGGAGCTTCTATTTATGATGGTATATAATTGGTATTTATCGTTTATTTAGTTTAAAAAAGTTATGATAATTTGTTACAAGAATATTTTCAGGAATATTTTAGCAGATTAACAGGAATATTATCAGAATACTTAAGAATTTAATTGAGATATTTTCAGAAATATCTTGCAGGTTTGTTTTTAGGAATCTATAATAATATATATATTTATTAAACAAATTATCATAACTTTATGATATATATATATATATATAAAGCATATATATGTTTTTTATATATATAAGTTTTTAAAAGTTATGATAATCTGTTGGGGCTGAAGGGGGGTATTTGCCCAGGGCACCACACAAGCTAGAACCACCACTGACTGCAAAAGGCAAGTTTTATCATTGGTTTATGAAGAGAAAGGTAGACATCCAAATGAAACAGAATATCAGTGGAAATTAAGGATTGCTGTATGTTCCTGGTGGGGAGAGAGAGAGGAGGGCCGAGCAGGGCCTCAATGACATCTCCACACATGTCAGCGCAGCACATTGGACAGCACAGCCCTGCCCTCAGAACCAAAGCACAAGATCAACAAGGGCAAAGCTGTTTTCTCTTTGCCCCCAACAGCAACCTGTTGTCCTTTAACGAAGGACAGTCCTCCCTCAAAACGTTGAACTGTTTTGCAAGTGCCCTCTCCAAAGGATCCATCACATCTTCTCATCTGATACTCTAGTCTTTGGATCTAAGTCTTTCCTCCACTCAACCATGACCGCTTCAGTCCTCTCCAACCTTGGGTTTATCCGCTCTCTGAATGGCCTACTTCTGGTGTTGACTGGTTTGAGCTTGAGCAGTCCCATCAGGTCTCCTGAGAACCATCACAGGGCATCAGTCGGGAGGGATGTAGGTGATAATCCGCTTCTTGATGCGCAGGACTTTCTGAGCCAATTTCTGTCCACACTGAACCTCACAGAGCTGGGGCCCCAGCCCAGGCCCCTCGCTGCCAGTAAGGAGCCACCAGAGTACATGTTGGAGCTGTTCAACCGATTTGCCAATGACCGCACTTCTGGGCCCTCAGCCAACATGGTGCGCAGCTTCAAGAATGAAGGTACAAACTTGTTTTGTTTAACACCACAAAAATCTTGTAAAAGGTAGGCTGTACACTGCATGAGGAAATGTTGCACTTTTTGTTTCATTGCAAAAGAAATAACCAAAAGACAATTAAAAGATAACGTCAAATGTGTCAAAAAGCTTAAATGATCATCTTTTTCTTTTCTTTTTTTAAATAGTTTAATCATTTATAAAACTGGACTCCTCTGATTTATGCAAATCAAAGTGATGTAAATGTGAAAGAGTTATATGTTTTACTTAAAATTATAAAGTTATTCAGCTTTAACAATGTATGAGTAATATGATTCAAACAAACAAAATACATTTATTATGGCAACTGTGTGTTTGATTCAAGGGCACATTTTAATATTCAACATAGTTTAACTTGAGTTTTGATCTCAGAAATGCATACAAAACGCATTGAGACACATTTATTGATATTTTAATTTCAGATTCCTCCCCCTACAGTGTAACTGCCAGGGGTGTAAGGATACATCCCCTGCTCTTCAACATCTCCATGCCCCACCATGAGCACATAACAATAGCTGAGCTTCGCCTTTTCACCCTGGTCCGGAGGGCCCAAAGACTATACTCTGGCCTTGACTGCAAGGTGACCATTTACAATATACATGAGGGCGTTGTTTGGACAAAAGAGGAGGGGAAAGAAGGGAGAAGGAGGGATAGAGAGGAGGTGGTGGAGATAAGGGATCTGGAGGAACTGGTGACAAAGCATATTCATGCCAAAGATAACAGCTGGGTGTCGTTTGACCTGACTCATGTGGTTACGCTCTGGCGGAAATCAGGGTGTGCAACTCACAGACTGGAGGTTCACATTGACTCCCTGGGGTCAGAGGAGGAAGGGGCCACACAAGAGTTCACAGAGGAGGGCGAAAGTTTGGTTGAGATTGATGTCGACAGGAGCTTGGAGGGAAAACACAATGCAGTGATGATTGTATTCTCAGATGATCAGAGCAGAGACCACAAACAGGATAAACAAGAGCTCAACCACATGATTGAACATGAGAATGACCTTCCTGAAAACATGGGCCGGAGCCAACAAGCTTTCTGGGGGCACGTTGATCACAACGCTGGCCATGCTAACCAGGACGAGCTGGACAAACAGTCCCTCATGCAACTGCAGTCCAACCTTATCTATGACACACCCCCCCGAATCCGTCGCAATGTTAAGAGCGAGCCATGCAAGAGGACCCCACTCTTTGTGGATTTTAAAGACATTGGCTGGGATACGTGGATCATCCAGCCTCTGGGCTATGAGGCGTACGAGTGCAACGGCGTGTGCAACCCACCTATGACCTCCGAGGTCTCGCCTACCAAACACGCCATAGTGCAGACTCTGCTGAGTGTTAAGAGTCCAGAGAGAGCATCGCGTGCCTGCTGTGTGCCCACTAAGTTGGAGCCGATCTCACTCCTTTATCATGATAATGGGGTGATCACTTTCAACCACAAGTATGAGGGGATGGTGGTGGCAGAGTGTGGATGCAGATAGTCCTGAAAGTGATGCTGTTACACAGAGATAGAGACTGCACATCGCACACATCCTCTCATGTGCTTGTTTCCACAATATCTCATACAGTGGCATGTAAAACCACAAGTCTGGACTTAGTTGTAAATTAGTGATGGACACAAATTTGTGCTACATGATGTAAATTTGCAATTGTATAAAGGTAAATCAGTTATTATAATGTAGAATATAAAGCTTTCAAAGTAATGCTGCAAATCTTTTTAGACAGTTAGACAGCAATTTTTGTATATTAGAGTATTTCTGGATAAGTTCAATAATTTATTGTGAATGACAGTAACAGACCATACATCAGACAAAAACAAAACAAAAAAACATCCTGATAAAATAGCTGTTCAGCCAGTCTCAGATGAAGTGAGGAGCGACTCAAAAGTTTAAATATTGCAGCACTGATCTCTGTTACAATAACATAATTTGGAAATATGCATGTGAGATCTGTATTATTACAAAAGATGCACCCATGAGTGTCGGGTTTTCGAGGTGCAGAATCTGACAAAAGTGAGGTTTGTGTTATTTCAGTGTGGGTGCGGTAACTGAATATACAGTACTAAATAGACTAAGAAGTCAGCTACATTTTGTTCTAACAAGAATTATCCCTAATGCTGACGTTGAGAGGCCCCCAGCTTAAAATCTACATTTTAGGATAGCCACCATATTATAATGATTTGCACTACTGTTAGTATGCTGTACGTTTATTTTCTTTTGTTTTTAAACATGAAAAGTCTCTTAAATTCAATTGTAATTGAATCACAGTCTTGCCAAAACGCATTACAACTAGCTATATATGCTGCAGATTTGTAAATGCTATCATTTGTTTCTGTGTCCTATGGCATGTTGGAGCCACTGAGATGATTTAAAGACTGTGACATTTTTCCTCTTATTGTCTTGCCAAACTTGCAGAAAATATATTTTTGATGGATTACAACCAGGAGAGGACTGTCTTGTCTTGAAGCTTTTCATGGCTTCTTGTCTGAAAATGCACAATTTCTCTTACCTAACATTGCTGTCAGCTGCTGTGAGATCTGTCTTTATACCCTCCATTCATATCCTGCTTTTGGTTCTCACACCAACATTAATGTTATTATGGGTGTAAAAATAAAAATATCTGAAAACAAAAATATTCACTGAGCAGTTTTTGATCATTAGTAGACCCTGTTTCATTGTCAGGTGATCACAGCACTACCCACCTAACAACCTTAATCCCCATCCCTTTAGGGTCACATGCCTGGCGGGCCTCTCTCTCTGCCCGCTTCCATGCCACAGTGATAAGGAGGTGTCAGAGCCTGGCGTCTCGTAGACCGTCACTCAGGATGAGACACCACTCCAAGTGGCAGCATTTGTGAGAAGGTGGTGTCAGATTCCTGGTCTCCAACACCAACATGCTCTATTGACAATCCTGCCATCAGGTTGCTCGGTGCCCTCTGAACCCTCCCACTTCCTTTTTCTGACACGGGCATGCTGACACCCTTATCAAGGCCACGGCAACAGTACAAATGGAAAAAATACATGTCACATCATCACCTTGCTTCTGCTGTTAACAGGTGGAAGCAGATAACAATAATGGAATAACACCGTGGAACTTTCTGACTTAATAGGATCCTCACTCGGCATGCAGATTTACATAGGCCAAGTGTGCAGGGCAGAGATACCGGCTGGCAGGGAACAAATTGATCTTCCAGTGTAAAAAAATGAAATAAAATTTCAATATGTAGGAAATATTCCAAGTGTGTAACCATACAGCAATACTTATTTTGAAAAGTGGTCCTGACAATAGCTTGTTGCTGCTTTAGTTTAAGGCCAAGCCAGGTCCAAGTCTGACGTTATAAACAACTGTGTTCACTGTAGTAGTAGACACGGTTGACAAGGTGGTTGGTATTGCAGTGCAACCAACCCACATGTAGATCATGTTTGGCTTATCAGAGACACTGACCACTTTGAGGGTGCCACGAATACTTGTTTGTGTCTTTATAACAGCAGAGATGACTTTACTACAACATTGAAAACATCAGAACCAGCTTCAGTTCAGCACTAGCTAAATTATTTATCAGTATATTGAAATAATCAGGTTTTCTCTGAAGGACAAATCGCTTGTCTAGAACTCCAAAACAATTGAATAACAACTCTCATTCTTCATCAGACAGCTGTAGGACGATTGGTCTAAAGTAGCTAATTCATGTACTTTTCTTTTGATTCTCTGTTTTTTTTGCCAATACATTCACTATGTGTTCTTGTGGTTTCATCCTACAAAACATTTAAGTAAATTATAAATATATATTTATGTTTATTTTTGTAAAACATTGTAAATTGGACAGTTTGCTTTATGATATACATGAACCATTTTGACCTGAACCTAAAGTTCATGTACATACATTTCACACTAAATATCTCAAATAACATAAATGTGTACCAACACAGTATGATATATGTTATTTCTTCAAAGGTTCACCACAATGATGGATATTTTACCTGTCGAGAAAAAGATTAGGGATAAATTTACACATCATTTGTAGTTCCATCTAACTTAACAACATGGAAAAGGGATTCGCTACTGTGTCAACAACACTTTTGAGCAGGTTTATGTGAAGGCAGCTTTATTCATCACTCTCAAGCAATAAAGTCAATGTTATTCATGGGTCATGGGTTGCCAACTTTAAGCTTTAAACACATGGCTCATCTCAGTGGAAGATATGGACAGAGTTTTGGACGGGGAACTGTTGTCATTACTGAAATGACACACTATATCACAGTATAACCACAAGAGGGAGACTTTTGATTAAAGTAGAAATCATCACACTACAAAAGAAAACAGTTAACAGTTTAACAAGTAAAGGCTTTCTTAGAGATTGTTTAGAGAGAAAAACAGATGTTTGCTTTATCAGTGATTTGTAATCAGCTTGAGCATAATGTTTATCAGAAGGAGTTTAATTCCACTACTCCACAGATGGTGGTTTTGTGACACTATAATAACTCTGACTCTTTATAGGGTATGTGTACACTTTTTCACAGCTGTTAATTTACTGCAATTTCATAATCATTTGATTATACATTACTGAGAATATACCAGTACACATTCCTATTAGTGGAGAGTAGCAGGAGACGGTGGGGTGATTGTGTGTCACTGGATGTGTTGGCCAATGCAATGGCGGATAGATAGATAGATAGATAGATAGATAGATAGATACGCTCGCAAAGAAAAAAATAGTTACATTTGCACATCTCATCAGTGACATCGTGTCACCATGTGGATTATATCCATAAGTGGTAATTACAGTTTGAGCACACATGAAAGACTGAGCAACATGCTCAAATAGTGAAATACAAGGCAAGACATTTTTGTCTTTACTGGGAAGTCTTGGCTTTTAAAGACACCTTGGATCCAGTGTGAGGGTGAGAAACACGTGTGTATGTGTGTGTTTTATTTAAGGCTGAGAAGAATGGACCTGAGGTTAAGGCAGAGGAAAGTGTGTATGTGTGGTTGGTTTTGTGATAAAGCTATTGTGTCTGATGGTGGAGATAGGACAGCTCAAACAGACGACGGTTCTTCCTGATGCTAGAATACTATATACATAGTTTTTAAAAGTTATGATAATTTGTTTGATAAAAAGTTACAGTTTGTGCAGAATAGTGTGTCTTTAGTTGTAGCTGGGGCGGGGGGGCAAAAGGGGGTATTTGCCCAGGGCACCATTCAAACCAGAACCGCCACTGGGCCAATGTATTTATATTTGTTTGAGGTAACTGACCTTGTTGTCTTCTCAGTTCTAGGTCAAACATCCAGAAAATGGAACATATTTGAAAGTTAAAGTTAATGATGTCATAAAATTAATATTGGCTGAAATCAAAAAACTGCTTCAGTTTGAGGGTGCTGGTATTGTGCATGCTCACTGTCACATTGCCATGGCTTACTGGTACACTTGGATAGAACAGAGCCATTGTTAATGTTATTAGTAATGTCATCATTGACATTACTAACTAATTATTAACATGTTATTGTAAATGGGCCTGGGGTAGAGAAGAGCTGTTGCACAGTTTGTCCTACCACAGCTGTTTGTCCTACCCATGTCACTCACCAGGTCGATATCACACAGCTTCACTTGGAAGCTTCCAGCCCAGGAAACCAACCATTGCTGGTAATATCACCAGATTTTGATTCAGGGCCTCTCTGCAAAACAGGGACTTAAGATGAGGTAATGGTATAGGACCAGCCTTTTAGGCCCCTAACACGTCAACATGCTTTATACCATACAAACCAATTGTTACACAGTCAGTCTGGGTCTGGTGCAACTGAACAGTTACCCACTTTGCTCAGTTGGTAATCCCAGTCCAATTGGCCATTATTAATTGGAATGAAGACATTTTGATTGTTGGACTTAACTGTTGACTACTGAGGTGGAAAAACAGTTTTCAGGAATGGAACATCTGGTGCAGTGGACCCTCAAATTAGCACATATGCACAGTATCCCAGAGGGCAGTGAGACAAATACTCAAAACAAATTAATTATTGATTATATTAGTAAAATATTTGTCGCTCTAAAATTCCCTATGTTGGCATAGGCTTGCAAACAGTAGGTATTTTTGAGGTGTTTTCAACAAATAGGAAAATAAACAGCAGCGCCACGCCTGTCACATTTCACGCGTGCATGCGCAGTTTGAGAGTGGTGGGTGGAGAGGAATTTTTTGTTTATTTTCGTGGCCAGCTAACCTGTAAACGTGTTGTTGTTAGCCTAAATATTTTTTGTTACAGTGAAGTGTAATAGAGTGAATAGTTAAACGACTGCGCATTTAATTGAGTATGATATCCTAACATTTCGTGAGGTAGCGGATTTGGGGCATCATAGAAAAAGATTAGCCAGCGAGCTAGCGTGAAGTTGATGAATGTCCCTTAGCGTTAGCTGTTAGCGTATGTGCTAGCAAGCTAGTTAACGCTGCACAGCGCATCAAAATCTCGGTACCTAAAGCCACTCATTTATCATCTCCAACCACCCGGACCACCGCAGCAGCGCGGAGAAATCACGGTAAGTCCACAAATCAGTTTGTGCGTGGTGCTGATTATGTGAGGAGACGAATGCTTTCCAAACCAGTGTTAGCCAGTGCTATGGTACCCAGTGATGGCTAACACCAACATTAGCTGGGTAATGGCAGCTTACAATTGTACTTTTACTAAACATATATATTAATTTGTAGGAATAGTCTTAAATAATAACTGAACAGTATACTCTAAGTCATGCTGGGTTGCATACTACTGAGGCATTGTGTGGAAGGGTATCGCTACCTGTGTTTACTAGCTTTGGTACCCATCAGGGCTAGCGTTAGCTGTGAAAATGCTCTTAAATACCTAATATTAACCTAGCAAACATTTCATCTTAATATATTAGACGTACTGTAAAAAATAAGAAAACGCCATTTCCGTACCATGAGAATGTTTCGTTTTGCATTTCAGACAAGATATAATGGCCATATTTGCAGATGAACGACCTGTGAGAGGTTCTGCATGCATGAATGTGAGCTTTTAATGCAGTGGTTACACTTGAATCAGAAGTTATTGTTGTTGTAAACATATGTAACAGTAAGCTAGGTATATTCACACACTATTAAACTGAAGATGCCCAGACAAACCTAAAATAATTCTCTGTATAGGTTTTGTAATTAACCTACTAACTGTAGCCAGGGGCTGGGGTGGTGTTTTGCTGTCATCTTTACAAACCTTTAAGGGGTTTTAATGGTTCAGTAGATTGACTTCAAAGAGGGTTGAACTTGTAAATCAGTTCTTCCTTCACCTAAGAGTGCCACTTTATGCAATGTGAAATTTTGGTTGGCATACCCATCTGAATCCTGTCATAAGACACTGCTCTTTCTGTCTTAGGTTGTTAAAGGTTGGCAGCAGTTGATCATCAATAATTTCACCTTGTCACCTCTACTGGTAAAGGCATAGAGCATACAACTGGAAAGCCTCCCCAAGGTTGAAACCTAAGGAGCAAGATGTCAATCACAAACACTCCCACAAGTAATGATGCCTGCCTGAGCATTGTGCATAGCTTGATGTGCCACCGACAGGGAGGAGAGAGTGAAAGCTTTGCTAAACGTGCGATTGAGAGTCTTGTCAAGAAGCTGAAGGAGAAGAAAGATGAGCTGGATTCCCTTATCACAGCCATCACTACAAATGGAGCACATCCAAGCAAGTGTGTAACCATACAGCGAACTTTGGATGGTCGCCTACAGGTACAGTAGCAGATATACAGTGTCAAGTTAGTTTAGTGATGCACTCCTGTAGTTATAAGAGAAAATTGTGAGAGACTCCACAGAAACACTGCCTATCTCATTAGATGTTCTTCTCTGTGCTTTAGGTTGCAGGGCGTAAAGGTTTTCCCCATGTTGTCTATGCAAGACTGTGGCGATGGCCTGATCTACACAAGAATGAATTAAAACATGTGAAATATTGCCAATATGCCTTTGACCTGAAATGTGACAATGTTTGTGTCAACCCATACCACTACGAAAGGGTTGTCTCTCCAGGCATTGGTAAGTGAGAATCACATGTTTGTTAGTCTCATTTTTTAAGGTTATTGATGAATGTAGAATGTTATTACAGGGGATACAAGTTGGTGAATTTTCAACACGATTTAACTCCTACAAATTAAGGATTTTTAAACAACAGTTGAACTGATTACCTGTATTTGGAATTTTATATCTTAAATGCATTGCTTTTTTAAAATTTTTTTAGTTATTATCATCTTTTAATATTTGCTTTATTCATCTGCACATTTCTCAGCACATTTAGTCATTATTAGAACTGCACTCCTGGTACTGGATATTCCCAGTGATAATTAAGTTAGAAGATGCAGTTAGTTGAAAAAAATACAGCCCGTGTTCTAATTCTTACTCTTCTTAGGAATGTTAACCTACATAAATTCATTGTTAATGTTTTTGCAGATTTGTCAGGACTGACCCTTTCAAGTTCAGGTAAGGAGGTGTCAAAGTTTTCCACTTTGCTCATTGAAGATTTTGTGAAAGTCCATCAGTCTTAACCATACTTGTCGTCTTCTGCTAGGTCCACTCTTGGTAAAGGATGAATATGACTATGATAACCAGCAATCTCACTCCAGCTCTGAAAGCCACCTGCAGACTATCCAGCATCCACCATCAAGGCCTGGTCCACAAGAGGCCTTCAGCAGCCCAGCTCTACTCCCTCCGACGGAGGGAAGTAGTTCAGCTTCAACCTCTGCGTTTTCTACCATCAGTGCTGGACCCTCAAGTGAGACACAACACAATGACTATACATGTCAAAATATTTGAAAGAATTACTTTTTTTTTTCCAGTCAAAATTAAATTAATTAAATTAAATTAAATTAATGTGATTATATGACAATCATTCTCTAAAAGTTTTAATTTTGATTCATTGTACATGTAGGTTTACGTTATTTTAAAACATAACTTTTTACGAGGGGGTTAACTGTCGCCAACAAAATTTCAGTTTGGCAAAGTTACTATTAATGCAGTAAAAAATTATGTTTTGTATTTAGCTTGAAAATTGGATCTAAAACACAGACTTCAGGTTGGCACAGATTTGGCAACACAGCTGTTTTGAATTTATATTTACAGATCCTACCCCCAACTGGAGCAGGAGCAGCAGCTTCACCCCCACGGTGCCTCAACACCAGAATGGGCATCTACAGCATCATCCACCCATGCCGCACACAGGGCATTACTGTGAGTGGATGGAAACATAAATACATTCTGTAAAAATTCTCGCATCAAACTTGATAAATAGCACATATCATTTCAGAGAACTGACAGGTGTGAACATCTGTTTAATTCATGAGTATAGATCCTTTTTCAAGTCAGTGGAGATAATGTACTTTGACTTCTGGCTGGAGGACATTATTAACCTCTAGGAAGGCACAGAGCCGTTAGTTTACCAGCGATTCAAGGACAAGTAAGCTCAGATGTAGACTGATTTATTGAAGACATCTGTATTTGCACCTTGAATGTTGGAACATCCTGAGGTGATTTACGTCTCAAAGAAATCGTGTGTAAATGTTGTAAAAAAAAGTGTAAAAGTGAAAGCAGCAGCACCAAGACATCGATTGTGTTAATCAAAATAGTTTTTCCCAGCACACTTTGTTGCATTTGTTAACATTTTTTACTAAATTGTACATTTATGAATATGAGGCAGATTGTGTTACAGGGATTGAAATTAAGATCTGCTATAGCTACTAAACATCACTATCCACCTCTTAAACTTCATGAAAGCTAGTCATTTTCAGCATCATTGCTGTATGATCTGTGCTAATTTCTGAATGATATATCACATCTTAAGACCTGGTGTGGTTTCAGAGCTGCTTTTTCAAAATGAATATTGAAGTTATCTTGCAGGGCCTGTTACCAATGAAATTGCGTTCCAGCCCCCCATATCCAATCACCCTGGTGAGTATCGAGCTGCAGATGGAGGACAGTCCACATATTAATCCTTTGTGTGTCATAAAACTGTAACTGTAATCAGTGCAACCGATTTTGACCTGAGGCTTCTTATTGGTTTTCTCCAGCTCCAGAATACTGGTGCTCCATTGCTTACTTTGAGATGGATGTCCAGGTTGGGGAGACGTTTAAGGTGCCATCCACATGTCCGATAGTGACTGTGGATGGCTATGTGGATCCATCAGGAGGGGATCGCTTCTGCCTGGGCCAGCTGAGCAATGTTCACAGGACAGAGAACATAGAAAGAGCCAGGTACTCCACCTCATATTTGGAAGTTCTGTGTATGATCATACAGTTCGTTCAAGCAGACAACATTTAATGTTTGTCTCTAGCCATGATAAGTGAATGACAGTAATGCAAAGTGTGTGTAATGTCTCATTTCTCTGACTCTGTTTGCAACTGCCCCCCCCCCCTTCTCTCTGAACTCAGGCTCCACATTGGTAAAGGTGTGCAGCTGGAGTGCAAAGGTGAAGGAGATGTCTGGGTGCGCTGTTTGAGTGATCATGCAGTGTTTGTTCAGAGCTATTATTTGGATCGAGAGGCTGGACGTGCTCCTGGAGATGCAGTACACAAGATCTACCCCAGCGCTTACATCAAGGTAAGATTGCATTAACATGCTCATACAATGAAAAGCAGAAACATTCCAAGTAGTGCTCTTGGCCCTGACTATATTTGCATGCACATGAATAACTGACTCAATGCAATTAAGGCTTTAATCTGAGTAAGGTGGAGCCACTGTAAAAGTCATACTCCTGTGTTAATGCAGTTAAGCTCAGGGTTGGAGTAACCGTAATTGCAGTAAAACGTGTGGAGCATCCTCTTTTCTGTTGTATTATTGAAGGAAATTTTAACATATATACATGTTAATCAAACTATGAACCTGGCATGTTCAAAATAACATTAAACATCACAATATTAGTAGACAGTCAAATGGTTGAGTGTTCATTCAATATCTTGTCTTGTCCCCTGCCAGGTGTTTGACTTGCGTCAGTGCCACAGGCAGATGCAGCAGCAGGCGGCAACAGCTCAGGCAGCAGCTGCAGCTCAGGCAGCAGCGGTGGCTGGGAACATTCCTGGACCTGGATCTGTGGGAGGCATCGCCCCAGCCATCAGTGAGTATTCTAACTGCTGCACTTACCCTTAGGCAAGTGTGTTATTATGATTGCTTCTTAGCATCATCCTGTTTGGACATTTGGGCATCAGACTAATATCAGGGACTTTCTTATGGCACTGCAATGCACAGCGTTGTGAACAAGAGAATTGTAGATCAGCATGAATAGAAGAAAAGCAACCAGCAGTGTTGATAAAGCATAATGGATGGATATTCAGTCATCATATCTTCACTAAATTAGCCTAATTTCATTCATTTCAGATTACCCTTGCTTTAGGCAAGATGGCTTGTGCAGCTGCATTATGTAGGAAAATATAAATACTGGGTCAGGATGTCGGACATATATTCAATATAAAATGACTAAGCATATTTTGTACTGCAAAATCCGGCTAAAGGGCTGGATATAGTCCAAAATGCACCCAGACCCAGATGCTGAAAGTGTAACTTGGCCATTACACTGCATTTCTTGTTTTAAGTTCTTTCTGTAAACAAACTTTCTTTGAATAAACACATTAACACTGGNTATTTCTCTTTGGTGTTGGAGGGTTTCTTGGAATTGTGAGATGTGTGATCACAGATGACTGAATGATCAACCAACAAACCTTTCATAGTGTGTTGATATTGAAATATATTTATTCACTTAAGTCATGGTAGTACAAATTAACAGCTGAGGTGGAGGGATTGTGACTATATGTTGCAGCTGCCTCATTTCTTGTTTTAAGTTCTTGCTGTAAACAAACTTTCTTTGAATAAACACATTAACACTGGTAGTATTTTAAGTATTTCAAGCTTCTTTACAAAATGGTTATAGCATTGGTATGCTTAGCATTGACAATTAAGTTTTAGATGATGAAATACATTTTCACATAGCTAACATCATTATGGGCCAACATTTACAGTAAGTCTGTTCTATGGATTTTAGCTCAAATGCAGTAAAATGTGTGGGAGATGTGCATATAGCAGTAGTACTTTTTCTGCTTAGTCATGTATCTGCCTGATATATGTACCAACTTTTACTACAACAGTAACTTAGCTAACTCTGCTGTGGGCTGTGGGTTGGCCTATAGTGCCACATTGATCTAAAAGTTGCTGCCTGTAACTCCCCTGCAGGTTTGTCTGCTGCTGCAGGCATCGGGGTTGATGACCTGCGCAGGCTGTGCATCCTGCGGATGAGCTTCGTGAAAGGCTGGGGGCCCGACTACCCACGGCAAAGCATTAAAGAAACGCCCTGCTGGATTGAAATCCATTTACACCGAGCTCTACAGCTACTGGATGAAGTTCTGCACACCATGCCCATAGCTGACCCTCAACCTCTTGACTGAGTTGAAAGACATTAATTGTACAAAACAAACAAAGAAAAACAATAAAAAATCAGACTGTACGTTTAACAGTCTGCTCCACCAATACGCCTGGAGCGCCAAAGGAGGACTGCAACTACAGGGATGCTGAGTAGGTTGTAGGGGTAGGAACAATGACATAAAGGCTGGCAGTATACTCCAAACACACCGCTTTCATATCCAGTGCAGAGACTCCAGGTCTGTAAGTTCAGTGACTTCCAAGCAACAGCTGGAGGAACATGTGAGTCACACTGGGAGGAGTTGTAGCACAGTGGAAAAATGCGGCCAAGAGGATGCACATATTGAAGGAAGCCAGTATTCTGACATTGTTCATCAATTGGAACTGCATAACAGCATGAAGTGATCAAGGCTGCATGTCTCTCAAATCTCAAGTTTGATATAAAAATAATCTCACACTGATGTGTGAGGGTAAGGAATGTGTCCACACTGTGATAAAAAGATTCAAAAAGCTCATGAATAATTTAATAAGGTTTAGTGCTGAACAAAACAAATTCAAAGAGAGTGTAGGGTGTCAAACAGGAAATGATTCATGCTTCACCATACTGTTTTTTTTTAATGTGGACATTTCTGTAGATTTTAAGATGCTTGGAGCCCTCCTTGTAACTGATTGACAAAATTTCTTTTTGAGCTATTTAGTGAGCAAAGTATTTGGCTTAAAAACAGTTGAGCTGAACACATTGTGGCGCCTCATTCTGTCTGAACATATTAAATGTGATTTCAGTTGGAGTATACTGCTGGTCCAGTCCTCCTCCAATGGCTCTCCGGTGCTGATATGGCTTCATGTAAGTGGAGTTTTTTTTCTCCCCTCACAGATCAGGATATTTATGTGAAATCATGTTATTCATTACTCATTTTCTTGTAAGGTGTAATCTGAAATATTTTTCAGTCCTTGATGTTTTTTGATTTATATTCCCCTTTTGAATAGTTGTTTCTAAAGATGTAAAGAGAATTTAAATAAGCCCATTTTAGCTGAGCTCAGCTTCTCTTTATAGAACTGTTCTGTTATTCTACCACCAGTCAAGGCTGTTATGACACTGAGAAGTGATGTTTTCTACTGAAGTTTTTCAAACCCCAAATTTAATTGAAATTATGAAAAAAATGTCAAAAGAAAATGTTATTATAATACATCTGTGTAATATTATTTGTAATTGTCATTTTTTGATTAGATGCCCATATAGTGTCCATTAGCACTTTATTAATTTGCTTGAGTATTTTGTCTTGTTTCATAGTCTCATGTGTGGTTACTTGTTGTATCCATATAATATCTTAGCATAGTTTAAAAGTTATTCTTGCTAATGACCTTGGTGAGACCCATGAAAGATGTAGTTCAAAGTGTTGTCTGCCCAGAATCTATATTTTCAGTATCAAACATTCACAGCAGGTTTGAAAGGTTATTTCACGATCATTATTTGGAACACGTTGTGGTTGTGGTGTAGGAGTGGTTTATGAAATATGAAATCTTGCCTATTTTGGATGAAATGAAAACCACCTGTCAAACCTACAGGCAGTGAATATTTGATACTCAAAAGATACATTTGGGTGGAGCATCACTTTTAAGTTAGCTCACCTCCACCCATTTTAATTTGAGTATTACTTGTATGACTTAACATAGACAACAGCTGAGGAAAGGAAGCGTGGACTGAACTGTGAGAGGAAGCGTAAGCCATATTGATGCCAAAAGTAACCCTCTGAAAAGTGGAAAGGTTATCAGACTGCAGTAATTTCTGTGTTAATGTCACTTCTAAAAGCTTGGTTTTAATTATCAATTGAATGATTTTAGTTTTTGCTCAACACTATTCAAACAATATTTTGGTATTTGGAGCTCTGTTTACCTACAGCTGTTGCAGTATTTTATACTCTTTTTGCTACCTTTACAGTGACGAGCCACTCTGGTCAAAATTGAAAATGATTTAAAGAAAAAAAAAAAAAGAAAAAAAAAAAGAAAGAAAGAAGAATGCTGTACAATTTTCAGGAAATGCAAGTTCATGCTTATCGTAATCTTTACAAGTATGTCATACATTCTGAATACATAACTGAGTTTGAATGATATTGGTGTTTATATGTATGGATATGGTTGAATAAAATTTAATGGGCTAACTATCATTGAGTGTTTTTAATTAGTGTGAGGCGAAACGAAGAGGGAGGACACTGACTTTGAACAAGAGAACGTTTATTACTGCAAAGACATGTCACAAATTTTAAGAAAACAACACTAAGAAGCTAGCCTGAGCTGAGATCTGAAATATTCAGAAAACCAAACTACATGTGTCTTTAATAGTTTCTATATTCATCAATACGACACACTAAATGATAATGTCTTTATAAATATAAAAGTCCCCCAATTGTCCTTGTTTTTTTATGTAAAATACACAATACAAATCACCCTACACGCATTGGTTTGTTTGCCAATTTGAGAAGATATGAAGAAAACTTAACGGCACACAAAAGGAAAGTCACATGAAATTTGTGTGTATATATTATATCGGATACTATACATTATCCCAAAAAGAGAAAATAAATCACAAATGCACTTTAGCCAACATATCTGATAAAATGTTCACCAAAAGAACAAATCAAATAATTAAGACACAAATAAATATACCTTTTCAGTTTTTGATATATACATATTTTTGTCTAGGGTGAATCAAAATAAAAACCTTCCCCAAATGCCACTGCCAAATGCTTGTGCTTGCATTAGAGCGTGCTACAGATGGCCACGACTCACTGGACTGTCAAATGGCACTTGAAAACATCCAAATACAAATCTCAAACAGGTCACAGCATTCAGAAAATATCATTTGACAAAACAAATCACGATCATGAGAAAACAAGTCATAAGAGAGTGTTTTACTTACAGTAACTCCTTGTTCAGTAACCAGTTCTATACAATAAAAAGCTGTTTGCAGGTGATCTACCATGTGTAAACTACTCAGTGTGTGTGTGTGTGTGTCTGTGGTGTCACATCCAGTAAATAATAAATAGTCCAGTCTGAGGACAGGTCTTTATGCTTCCTCAGCCCTGGTGTATTCTCAGTGGCAGCACCTGTGCAATGTAATGTCTGCTCTGATAGCCTCTATCTGTAGCCCACCAGAGACCCAATAGTCACCCAGGCCATCTGCTCTGGCCGGGGCGAAATTAAAGGCACTGGAGTCTGCTATGGGTCAGTGAAGCTGCCATGTTGTCCAGGTGAAGAGGCATTTCCTAGCTTTGCGCTCATATGACAAGTTAAGGAATAGCTTATGTATTTTTTTTTTTTTTTTCCTGGTCAGAAACAGGCTCATTTGCAAACAGCTGTTACAGCAAAAAAAAACAATCCTACTTCTCTATTTCAAAGACACTGAGAAATAAAGTACAATTGTGTTGGCAGCATGAACATCAGTCCAGTGTTAACCAGGCAGGCTTTGAGATGCAGAAAGCTAAATCACTGTGTGGCACGCCAGTCTGTATAAACAAAACCGGGGAGAAAAAACTAACAAACAGTTTCTAGCAGCACATGGTAGGCGTGCAAGACCAGAAAGCACTTATGATCCTAAAGCACAATTAAGATTTAAAGAAAACATTTTTTAAGCATTGTCCACCTCAGGCACAAAATAATACATGTTACCATCTACAGTGTTGTAGTTAATTCATATGACAAAGGAGCTGAGATTCATATATAAAAAAAAAAAAAGAAAAAAAAAAAGGTAATTCAGTGAGAGGCAAGATAATATATCCTGCAAAAACCTTCATTCCTAACCAGTACACACTACCCAGATTTACAACATATTTTAAAATTTTAAGTCACAGACGAACACCATCACTTTTTACAACCGCATTCTCAAAAATTCATTGATTGTTGGAGTCAGTCAAGTGAACTCCTGGGAATGGGTTAGTTCATTTTTCGCATTTAGAATGTGAACACAGATTTATGTGAAGTTCTGCAGAAAGCATAAGAGATGATCTAAGGTTTACGTTTTTGTATCCATTCATCTTGTGCTCTCCCAACTTGCATTTGACAGTTAAATACCAAGAGTCAAGGCGCAATCTCTCATGCAAGTTCATTATGGTCACAGACTGATGTAAACAAAATACCCCCGACCTTTAACTTCCAGCTACCTTAACGTTCACTGACCTTTTCTTACAGACTTTTCAAACTGTCCTTAAGGAATATAATAAGAGAGCCAGATTTGTGTGCACTCAGTTCCTCGATCTGGTAAGTCAGACATCTCAAGCCAGAAGGATCAGGGTAAGGCTACAGTAAGAGATGTGTACCGTAGGTTTAATAAATAAGCAACGTGTCTCTGGGTTTGCCAGAATTTACTTTTCAGATTCCCCAAAGTGTTGCAGAATTAATGAAACTTCTAAACTAAATGACACACAGTATTTGCATTTTCCCACCCTCCTTTACAGCTAAGCATGTTCTCTACGCAGGCACACTGTTCCTGTGTACTGCTAGTATCTAAAGGAATTTTTGGACTAGTGATAGAACCTAAAGGACCGATTACAGCAAATACAGTGCCAACCCTTCTTTAAAAACCTTACTCAACCTACATACATGACTTACAAAGAAAAAAAACAAAAACAACAAAGAAACCTTCCAGTCCGTCTGTACAGTAGGTCTGCTCTTTGCAGTGGTATAATTCATGATTCATTATCAGTTCCCATTGTAACATATGCATCTAAAGCAAAAACAAAAACACAATAAATATCAATAAATAAACATTTATGCAGAGAAATGGTGCAGACCATTTCAACAGGCATGAAAAACAAGAACCAAAATTATTTTAGTAGCAAAATGTTCCTATTTAGAGGATTAATCTCAATATTCTCCACAACATAGAAGGCTGTAACAGTTCAAGTATAGATGTAAGTCTAATGAACCAAAAGTGAGTCCCCATGCCTTTCCCATTTCACAGTCTAAAATAACTACAGAGGAGCTACCAAAAGAAACAATCACATATAAACAATCAGATCAACCACATAAAAAGCAACAAATATATGTAGTGTATCATCATTATATATACTATACATATATATCTATATATCTCTTTGAATATCAGAAAATATCTACTTTTGGTCCACTGTACAAAGATGATCTTTAAACAGGGAACAAAGGATGAAGCATTTTATGGGCTAAAAACTGAAATCACAATGTATCAGAGGTGAGAGAAAAGCAATGCAGATTTTCTCTATCGCGTTGAGATTTGTGCAGTACAGTGGTGTGTGTGCAATAAGTGTTTGGTGACTGTTCTGCACGCGTCAAATGCTGGCACCACTGGTTTGAGGTAGGGTGACTGATGGATGTGTTCCAACACATACACACGAGCATGCAGACACACAGGCGTATATACAAACACAGTGCAGACCTACGCATCCATGTTCCCACGCACACACACATTCACACACACATACACTTCACCCAATAACAAAGGCTAATGCAAGAATAGGCCTCAGGAGGGCAGAGTTAGGGCAGGGGCAAGGCTAAAGACCATGATTCAGATAAGTAATAAGCTTAGTAGAGCTGATCCAGAGAAAACAACAGGTGTGTCTGTGCCTGCATTCCTTGGTCTCAACACTGATGAGCCAGCCCAAATCCAGCCACAAGTCACCAGAAAGCCAAATCTGTGGCTGGGACAATGCAGAGGGGCTGTGGGCTCTCTTCACCACACAGTCAGGACTACAAGGACAGCTGCATTTAAGGATAAGGCACTATGATAAAGCCGAGGTACATTTAATCCCTGACATTCCTTCTGCTCTGCAACATGGCACTGTGGGACAGGAAACAGCTCTCGGGCGGCCCAAATGGCTCACTCTCAGCTTCCTCTTGTTGGTTTGTTTTTGGTCCTTCGTGAACTTAAGAAATTTCTTTAAGAAAGAAACTGCAAAACCGGGGGAAACATGTTCAGTAAGTTGTTTTCAAGATTACAGCTCATCACATAAACCACTACAGAGCATCTAAAATGAACAAAGGCAAGCGTTATGCACGGAGTGCATAGAAAAGCTAGCATTGAGGAAGTAGTTTTGTACAGCCGGTCTTCCCAATCTCTATATACACGAGTAGCAGCGTGATATTTCTTTAGGGGTTTCTTTTTCTGTGGCTAAAAGCTATAAGTGGTTATCGGTGGGTGGCTACCAAACAGACAAAACTGCCCCATGATCCTTTTTTTTTTTTTTTAAATGTCATACATACATAGAAAGTCATCCCTTTGTTTTTTAGCTACATACAATACTCAAAAATATTTTGTTCAGCCAAAAGTTAATCAGCAATTGGAATGCATGTTGACAGAAATCATATTAAAATTAGGAGGGATAACTAGAAATTAAATCAAAACACAATGATAGCACCATGAGTTTTGGGTAATACCAATTGAAAGTACAGCAAAACTATGTACAATAGGCAAAAGTCTTGAGTAGATCGATGACTTTGCTCCATTGGGACTGGTGACGTGGA
The DNA here is from genome assembly GCF_002260705.1 of Seriola dumerili. NCBI lineage: Eukaryota > Metazoa > Chordata > Actinopteri > Carangiformes > Carangidae > Seriola > Seriola dumerili. Next base: position 565,651 of record NW_019175347.1, read on the forward strand.
TTTGAGCTCTGAGACATCAGTAGTATGAAGAAGTCTACTTTTCCTTCACTTTAAAACCTGTCTGTATACACAGAGAGGTTTACTGTTAAGTCATGACTAACCAGGAAACATTTAACGGGTCAAATTAGTCCTTTTCCTCCAGGTCCCTTCCACCAGCTGCCGCATTGTGATCATTGATGATTGAGAGCACAGACTTATGGGATGACACCACATCCAGAATCTAAGCAGTCAGACATGGACAGCACATCTTGAGTATCAGCATTTCAGCGCTCCTCCACTGACCAGGCTGGATAGGGAGAGGAGAGCATGTCCACACAAGTGCAGACAGAGACAATGCATGAAAAAGACGGAAACATCTAGACTTACAGAGAGAAAGATATGTGGAGAGTGAAACAGCAGAAATACGCCAGCCACGGTGGGCCGCGCCCCGGATCCTCAAACGGAGGCGTAGGTGTTGCCTGTGGTGCTGCAGTGGCGGATGGTTGGAGTACCAGCCGAGGGGGTGAGGATGTGCTCAGTGTGATCCTGCGGGGGTTGGGGCAGAGAGTGAAGGACACCAGGCTGAACGACCCCCACCACAGGGTGAGACCCGTCCTCTAGTGCCCCGACCTGGATCACCTGGATCACCTCATGCTCCGACTTCTCCCGCTTGGCGAGAGGTTCCCCGGACTCTTCCGTGTCGTCTTCCAAGTCACTGTCCATCCCGCTCGTTTCATCTAGACAGCAGAAAACAACACATACAACATATAAAACAATGGTATAGACGCATTCTCCTATAGGAAGCTTGACACACCTGGAGAAGATGAAACTTTTCTCTTTTTAGTTTATTTATTATAAAATCTAAATTTTGCTACATCAAGAAGCCTAAATGGGTGGGTGATTTCCCCTGCTCACACAAGGCAATCATAAAAAATGAATGCTGCTAAGATCTTGGAATCTCTTCACTAGATGTTTAGTTGATGCATTCACTGATATTTTATACATATATACAGTATATTTACAAAATGTCATTATTTCTCAAACAGTCATACAACAGGCTGCAACAATAAAATCTCTCTCGCTCTCTCTCTCTCAATCTCTAGAGATTGTGCCACATACCTTTGTCGATGTTGGTGAGGGATAGGGTGTTGAGGCTGTCGAACTAAAAACAGAGATAAACATCATAATTAGAGAGGTCACTGATGGTTTACATTGTGTTATTTTTTTCCCCCATATAAACGAGATATTAGACTGTCATTTCGTAAAAACTCCCCTCTGGGATGATTTCATCCATTTCATCATTTCATCGACAGATATGAAATACTCAAAGGTTATTTTGCATCTGACATACAGTATATCTGTCATGTGCTGTAGTGCATCACAGTGGCACTATGGAATACTGTGAAACAGGAAAGCAAATCAGTCCTGCATTAAGATACAAAAAAAAACACAAGATGCCACAGTTGTACCTCCCCCATGACACCAATGGGTGTCTCTCCAGTAGCTTGGGCCACACGATGCTCCACTAGGTAAAACATGTACTCATCATACAGCAGACGAATCAGGTGGAAGGAACCAAAGCTGGCAGCGCTGCGCAGGGTCAGGTCCCTGATGACCATTGAACTGGAGAGACATGAAAAAAACATTTTGAGTGTTTTGTCGCGACGCTGAACACACTCTCACGCGCTCAGTATGGTTGGTGGTTTGCAGACCTGTAGAAGGACCATTTTAACAGGAATTGTCGAGCCGCTCTGGGGAAGCTGGGCCGGTGCTCGTAGGGCTTGAGCACCTGAGTGACCACATTGTCCAGCCAGGCTGCCCATTGCTCCAAAGAGCTTTGCTGCTGTAGTGTGGCCTTGAAGTCCTGCTCCAAGTGCTGAACCACTCCCTCCTCACACTGGCATACCCACGATGCCTGCTCCTGTACAGCAACATAGAGAAAAAACTGGAGGTTCACACTTGTAATATAGAAGGGATACTATAGTACACATAAAAAAAGCTGTTGGATTTTCAAAAATAAGGAGCTGTTCTGACCTGTACATTGGCAAAGTCAACACGGTTGAGATCACTCAGCATCTGGTTGATCTGCGACGTGTTTTGCAACACAGCACGTGCCGCCTGAGCCAGGTGGTTCAGAGATGTGTATCTGCGCAGTGTTTGCGCAAAGGCACTAACAGCGGCAATCTGCGAAAGCGATGCATGCAAAAACCCAGTTGTTACCTACTGGTAGTATATCGTACATACAGTAACATTCAATATTACTAGTAAAAACTGTTTCTTTTGAAAACAGTAACGTGACTTTTTGTGTAGCATTGTCACAAAGCTGCAATATTTCACCTTGGTCTGGATCATTCTCTGTGGAATGGCATTCATGGCATTATTGAGCCAACCTTCCAGGCTTTTGGCAAAGTTGCGAATGGCTTGAGTCAAGGCACCTGAAAAACAAAACAAAGAAAACAACAAGACAAAAACAACAGCAGCGAGTTAATTATAACATTACAAGCACTGACACAGAAAACAAGTAAACATGAGAGGTGTCTATTGTCTATAGTGTGGCTCACTGGGAATGGGTCTCAGGACATCAGGAATGAGGATCTCCACAAGGGCCTGGTACATTAGATGGTCACAGGTGCTCATCCATTTGAGTACAGCCTCGTTTCTGCACAGCACCAGTAGCTGTGATCGGGGGAGCCGCGCTTCGATCTCACTAATGCTGCTGCAGAATGAACAAACCAGACTCTGACAGATGCCCTTTGAAATCTGATTACCCTAAAATGTTATAAGTTCAAACTTATACTATTTGAATATGATCTGGTATCTAATATTTCTCTTTAGCAAAACATGACAGACCTCATCTAATAAAACCAACAGAGTAACATAGTAAATCATCATCAGCTTGACCTCACCTGTTTTCTGTTACAGTGGCACCCTCTACTGAGTCAGGGGGAGAGTAGCGCCAGAATGTCTGCCACAGTTTTTCAATTAGACTGAACTGGAGGTTGACCACCACATCCAAGATAGCCTGAAACAAATGCAGAGAATAAACAAAAACAGTGAATAGTTTTCACTGGAGCTACTTTATAAAAGGAGAAGGAGAAATAGTCCCCTTGAAAACTGTTGAGAATGAGGTCTGTGGATTATCCAGAAGAACCAGGTCAAATGTAATTCATCAGTGCTCTCAGGAGCAAATAAACAAACAAACAAACAAACAAACAAATGACATCCCATTCACTTCCATTGTATTGATGTGGCAGTAGATATGCAATACATGGACATCTCAGAACTTAACCAAACTATGTGCACAGGGAGAAGGTGGACAGCTGTTTGTCAGACCACAAGGCCTTTGGTCACTTGTGAATGACCTGATCCCTTGTTTTCCAGACATTAAAAGATTTGTGATTGAAAACTTCACAGGATGAAGAGAAAATTCTGCTCCAAAATGCCAGTGGATGGCATTTACGAATCTCTGTCACTACAAACACACATGACCTTTCCAAAAGTTTCCACAGTCTGAATCCGGCCAAAGTTTAAACGTGTGCTCTTTTTCGAAATTTGAAAAACTTTAGTTCAGTATTTTCATTCTTGCTAAACCTTTCTTATTAAAGAAAGCTTAAGCAAGATTAAACCACTTCATTGCTGTGATGATAGATAGTGGTGGATTGAGGCATTTATACATAATGAGGTAAAACCTGGACTTGATTCTAGTAGAGAATGAAAATCTTTGTAGAAAATAAGTGGAATAGATTTATGTGGCAGCAAAATACAGCAAGTAGTGGCAGATCGATAGGAAAATGTATCGTCACAGTGCCTGCGTAGTGAAGGCTGATGTTATATCAATGAATGCTACAGTATTGAAGGGAATTTATCTAACCTCACAGTGCTCTCTGTAAAGGGACTGGAGAGCTTTTACATCCTCTGGACTGATGTTCTCTGTATTGCTCTGTCCCAGATCCAGCTCTACAAAGTCAGGGAGCGCCCGCGATGCATCTGTTAAGGTAATAAAAACTCTTTATTTGTCACTGTGGAATAATCTAAAGTCAGATATCGTTGCATTTCAATGCATTTCACATGTTTTTGGTTTTATAGACATTCAGATAAAGAGAAAAGCTGCTGACCTAGGAACTGTTGGTGGTGCTGGCTCTGTGCAATGACTGTCTGCTCTGCCGCACCAGGATGGTGCTGGCCTCCACCTGAGTAATTCTCCCCAGAGCCACTATCAAACTTCTGCACCGGCTTGAACCTGAAATCACATGGCCATGTGAAGTTCAATACCTCAGTATCAGTAATAACTGTGACAAGTGCTGCACATCTTTATGCATGTGTAGCTGCCTCTGTACCTCTGTTTCTGCTGAACAGGTTGCTGTCTCAGAGCCATATACTGCATGTCCTCTTGGAGTCTATTGAGTGGGGAATCTGGTTTTACACGTATACCATAGTAATGATATTTGGAGTTCCCTCTGCAACACAAAACCAAAAGTGAGCACATATTGAGTCTCCAGGTGAGGTGAACAGAAAAGGTCACATGGTTGGGAAAAACTGTTTTAACAGGAGAGGGAAGAGAAGAGAAGCTAAAAAAAGCTAACCGTGTCCCAAGGCGCCTTGTACGGAGTCCCATGAAGATGGAGCGGATGAGTTTGCCAAAAGAGGCTGCATTTACAGGGTCCAGTTTCTGCTCCTGGCAGTGGCGCAGATAATGATTGTAGAGGGTGGATCGTGGTAGACTTACGCCCTCTGCTGTCTCATAATTGTCCAACAGCCACTGGAGCTACAAGGGAACACATGCTGTCTTACTGAAGAGATTCACACTGGTTCATGCAAACTGTCCGGAAAGACCTCAGAGCAACAGTCAGTGAGCTGCCGCATCACAGCTCTGCAAAAGCATTTCTATAGCAGCCAATGAATTTAAAGCAACAGTTACAATTAAAAGGAGCAACAAAAACAGCAAAGCACCACACCAAACTCAAATTTATAGAGAACTGAGGGAGGCAGAACAGCAAGAGAGTGAGTTTAGCAAAAGTCGAGGTAAGGCGAGGGCAAGCATTCGTAAAAGCAACTTACATGGCTGTTGAGCAGCGAGCTTCTCTGACTGGATAAACCCTCAGATTTTTGGAGCGTCTCAATCGCCATTTCAATCTGATAAACCACGAAGCACAGGACAACAAAATGTAAGAGGGGGGAAATAAAAAAACAAAAGCAAGAAAAATAAAGAGTTGATGAAGACACATTAGTGGCCACTAGCAAAAATAAAGGAGAATCTAGAAAAGATTCCAAAGCAAGCACCTCTAAACCCAAGCAGAGCAGGACTACCTGCTATTTCAGGAAAACCTTCGCCTAGTTGAGAAACAGGGACATAAGCTCAGCAGGATCAACTAAGTACATCAGTCATGGACAACTGGCACACACACAACTCTTCCAGACTAGTATAGCTGGGTAGCAATATGTGTGGCTGTCCAGTCATGACAGATGTTTACTTATGAAGTGAGATATGCAGTATTTGGAAAATGTGAAATTCACTCTTATGAAAGGATTATTAGTTTAAAATAAATAATCTCAAGTTAATAGGATTCCATATCTTAATGTACAGTATTTCCTGTTAGCACCATCGCACGCCACTTTCCGCCAAAAAGATCTTTCATCTGTTTCAATCAAGTCTCCTCCTTGGTATTTCATTAGTCAGAAAAAATATACATATCATACAAGGATGAGCTGCTATTTTAGCAGTTAAACACACTGGTAACCTTGCACACTTTTGTACTCATTTTTTAATTTTTTTCCATAAAAAAAAAACATTTCACCTTTGTATTGTCATTATTAAACTCTCTGCCATGACTAACATCCACATAATGTAATGTCAGTAACACATCATTGCTACATTTCTGCCAAAAAGTGTCAGTACAGTGGACTACTTGAAAATGCCCAATGGGGCATTCAGCTAAAGAGCAAGGACCTTATGCTGTGTGCACCAGCTTGTCCAATACACAACTCTTGAGGAGTGGGTTAGCTGCGGTTCTCCAGAAGCACGTTCCCTCACCATTCTCCCATCTTTAACACACCTGTCTCCCAGGTTTTATCCCCTCTTTCTTTTTCACCAAACAGTGGGAATAAGAGACAGACGAAATGAGAGATGGGAACAAAGGCCTGCATTACTTGAACACAATATTAAGGGTTACAATGTGAGCATGGCTGGCAGTAGTTAAATCACTACAGAGACTCAGGCCCAGCCTACGCAGTGCATCACATACATCAGCAGAGGAAGACTGCCCGAGATAAAACACACCATACACAATCACGGAGGTGGTGTACGTACAAACTGTTTATCTGTAATGTCACATAATATGTGTACTATGTGTACACACTGACGTTTTGAGAAAATGACACAAACATTGACTCTAAGTATGGACCTCTTCTTTGGAGACTGGCATCAGCATAGATCAATAACGTATGACAGAAATAGGGAATCTATTCTAATTGGGGGAGTGTCAGCAAATGAAGAGCTGTGTGGATCTAAACAGGGAAAAGTTAGAAGTGACTACAAAGTCGCTACAAATACTAGTCAGATTGTCTTTCAACAAAACACACAAAAGCAGGCAGGCAAGGACAGGTGAGGAACCAAATTAGTAGGTACTATGCACTTACAGTAGCTGGGGAAGCTCGTGCAGTCTGGGTGGCAGGGTGGGGTCCAGCGTTGTCCATGAGGTAAGCCCCAGAACTGCTGCTGATTACCTGACCCCCTGCCAGACCCATGCTCATTCCTCCACTGCCCCCTCCTCCGTTGTTGGTCATGCCATGAGATGTCACCACAGTGGACACTTGTGATGAGCTGCCCTGTGTGTCAAAGTAGCTCCCTCCACTGTTCTGGCTATACAGCTGCGGCTCTGAGTACGAGTAGGTTCTTCTGTTCAGAAGAGAGGTTAGCAGTCAGTCAATGTGCACAAACTGAAAATAAAACTGAGAAAAAAATTGTCTAAATGGAGTACTTTTATTGCAACTTTTAAATGATCTGTGTTACTTTGCATTGTCTTGGAATAAAACATTTTTTCAGTCCAAGTATGGGTTCTCAATTATACAAGACACCTTGTTTGTGTAGGCACAGTCAAATGCTGTCAACAACAATTAGCATACTGTGAACAATCCAAAATGAATTAATTCAAAATGTCATCATTTGTAATGGTTAATGCCATTTTAAGTAATGTTCTAAGTAACATCAAATATATGTAAATCAAATAAAGTTGTTTTTGTATGTGATTTGGGTGAAGCTTTAAATATAATGTCCACATTATGTTGTCACAAGCCTGGAACTCAGCCCATGTGTCCAGTTGTTTGGTGAATGCATGATTTTGTATTTCTAAGTACTTAGTCTATCGGTCTACCTTACACCTCCAGTGTTTCCGCCAGTAGCTGATGTCACATAGCTACGTTGTGTTTGTGTCTGTATATGCACTGATGTGCATATATGTGTGTATCACAGTAGGGCAAACACAGCTTGGGCTTGTTAGTGGAGTGTGTACGTAACCCCATTCCTCAGACCCAAGGGACCTTACATAGCGTCAGCACTTAGAAGACAGACCTACTTCTGGTCATGTTCAGGTGACTGAGCACCCCTCAGAAAAGAAAACAAACACACAAAACCAGTGCACTCCCACCAGCATCATGTGCTTGTGACATGAATGATGGTGTGAAGAGACTTAAGAGGAGAAACAACAGACTGCAGAGACATAGCGCTAATATTTGTGGAGTGGTGTAAGAGCAGAGCTGGGTAGCAGAGTGACTCACATGTTGCCATTGGTGTAGACGCCACTGTTTTCCTCCACATACTGCACCTGTGCTGGGTAAACATGCTGAACCTGTTGAACAGTCTGGGCCTGGCAAAACAAATTGCAAGACCCGCAAATTAATTATCTAATTGACTAAAATTACATGTTTCACTGAGAGACACAGACATGCATGGATACAGGCATAGTATGCACATGTGTGCAGTTACATTCAGACATGAATACACACATAGACATTCTGTATGTACCTGTTGCTGGACAGGCACCTGCTGGGTGGAGCCGGTAGGCTGGACAGGCACGGTGGTCTGAAGAGGGACAGTGGAGGTGGAGTCAGCGCCTGCTTCAGGGGTCTGCATGGCGCCTGAATAAGACAGAGAAAACACAGTCTTGCTGTAGATAGATAAGGACCACAATTGCTGAAAACCAAGAGCACTCTGAACCTACTGGTCTAACTGGCAAAGCAACTTTACACTCAACAACAACAACAATATGATTTTCGTAATGCTTCGCTGAGCCAACACTCGTGGCATCAAAGATTAATAACTCATTTAAACAAAGAATAGATTTATAAATACATGCTTGTATTCTTCTAAATGTTTTTGAAAAACAGACTAAGAGTTTACAACAGAAAAAAACACAGATTACTGTTTTATAACAACTGGTGAAATAGTCATTAAGTCAGTGCCATGAACTTCAAATAACTCAACATATATAAATATATGTCCTGAACATATTGCACAAAGTAACAGAAACACAAACCATCATATGACATGACAAAAGCTTTGTATAGAACAAAACAAAGCCAATATTTATCCTCATGATTTGCTTAGCCTTGGCCATAAAATATGCCTAAATGAGATACTACTCAAGGCATAATAGAAAACATGAGGTTTAATCACAGACCCTTGTCTGTTTTGCCCAAATCAATGCTTATAAAGCTGTTCTACAGAAATTCTACACAAGCACCTGCTTTTGCCTTGTGGTACTCGATGTACTGAAAGCCTCATGCATCAGTGACACATGGTCTTGTCTCCATGTTCACAGCCATAAAACAAGTTAATATTTAACAAACTCCAAATAGATGCTGCTTCTTGTTGCTCTGTCAGTCCCCACTTTTACAGGTCTAATGTTACTTGAGATTGGAAGTCCCGGATCACTACTACGAAAAGGTGCTAAGGACAATTGGCAAGTTATCAAATTATTGAGTAACTCTACCATTTAGCATCATTACTACTAATAAAAGAGCTACACTGTGGATCAGAGAGAATGCCTAAAGTACTTACTAACCAAAGGTAAAGAGAACTATTTTGAAGATAAGGATAAAATGAGAGGAGAAACTGTTGGTGAGCCTGTGTTTGTGAGTTAATAATAGTATGGCTAACATCACCCATTCCTTCCAGGGGAAGGCCACCTCCTCCCCATCACAGTTTCCATGAACAAGCCTCTCTTGGTTAATTAAGCTGGGTCTCCTAACAGCTTCAAATCTCTCCAGGGACAGCCTGTCCCTTCCCTTTATCTTCAATATCATATTGTCCTTTTTTCTTGAGATGATGGCTATCACTTTATTTGTGTTGGGGTGACTAACCTCAAAGTTGAATTACAAAGTTGAGTCAGTCTTTCCTGGCGCACTTATGAGTGTGGGGAAAAGTGAAGCAGCAGGAAAAATCAGCAATTTCTTATAGACACAGAGGAACTGAGATTCATTAACGAAAAGCCATCTGCTTTCAGCATGACTATTTTGAACACCTTGGGGATGGGGATATGTGCATCTAATATCACTGTCAGACATGTCAGCAGGTTGTTGATAGACAGACTGTGGTCTATCTGATCGAGAAATAAACTACTATCCGGTGAGTTACATTTTTATATTCTGTGATTTTGTAAAGACGCTATTAATGAAGACAATTCACAAAAAAATGACAACCTGATTGAGCATATGATTTACATACTACTAAGTGTGAAAGCCATTGGATGCACGCTACCAGAGTAAAAAAAAATGTGATTCTGAACAATCAAAGTGTAGCCTTCAGTTTACTATATCCCAACGCTAAAAAAAGGATGAAGAGGAGAGGAGAATGTAGACTCATGTTCCACAGTGCAGTTTGAAAGCTAAAGTACATGTGCCCAACTGAGCCCACCTAATCGAGGAAAAGAGCCCCTGCATCACAACACACTCTTGTTGCCTCACCCCAACCCCCTCCACAAACACATACACACACTAACACACCTCCTGCCTCACCATTCAGGCACTCCCTTGTGGCCCACTTAAATGCTGTGCTCCACTGAGCAAGTGCAAGCCCTACAAAGACACAGAGGAACAAAAGCCACCAAGGAGGGCAACATTTTGCCCTGCGTTTTCTCCCCTCAATTCCTCTTGCTAACATTACAAGCAACAAATAGGTACACAGTCACAGCAGCTACCACAAAATTCACAGAAACATCATTTGCCTCTTTAATGATCATGTATGATAAAAGTGGAGTCTGATGCACCAAGTAAAGAAATATGAGCTGGTTAACAAGGCTGAAAAGTATACCATACACAAAATCCCTTCCTTTCACACAAATTCAACCCAAGGCAAGACGGGAGCATGATCGGGTGCTAGTAACAGGAAAACAGCTGGAAGGAGATGTAACAGGGAGCAGGTATGCAAAGTACTGTTTGTTTATGAGTTGGGTATTCAGATTATAAAGTAAACATGACATACAGTTTTGATGGTGCCAAAAATAGTCACAAAGCTAGAGTCCAACATATGAAATGATTTGATGTCAAGACAGGACCACGGGAAACAGAAATGTTAAATGTGCCAAAATTTCCTGAAACATCATGATACAGGTTACAAGAATGAGTCCAAATGTACACTGTTCAACCGATGTTGCCGGATTTGGGTTTAGGAAGGAAAAAGTAGGGACCTCCAAGTCCCCTCTTTCATCAACAACACACATTATTTCTGGCAGGCTGAGGCAAATAACAAACCAAACATGCCGTATTCTGCTAAGCCATGAAAATGGATGACTGAATAATTGAATTAATCAGCCCCTCTTTAAGTGATTGGAAATGCAACAGGATCCAGGCAGCAGGTGGCATGGTACTATTTCTGTCCTACTGGACTACAGGTAAGTGGTAACCTGATCTAATAACTAGCAGTTACCAACATCCTGTTTTGTGTGTATGCATGTTTTGGGAGGGGTGTCTGACCTATTTTGGGCTGTATATGCCCACAGATCAATATAATTACATTATTTTGGGCTTTGCCTTTAGTATATGCAAAAATGGTACCATTATTGTTCTGACCTAATTAGTGTGAACTGCTCTAGCACTGTCAGGCCCACTTACTTATCAGGTCTTACTTGACAGGTCTTTTTCATACAAAGGACTTATTACAGGTGTAATTACACATAAATAATTGACAAATAATTAAGAAGGAGAGCCAAATTCTAAGTATGGCGATGGACAACCAAAGTTTATTTACTGCTGAATACCTTTTCCATCGTGAACACATACACTCATAGTCCTACATGGTAAGGCTTTCCCACCACTACTAAAAGTATATGTGCACCTGTCCTCCAATCACCTCTCCACACACACACACACACACACACACACACACACACACACACACACACACACACACACACACACCTGTTCTCTCTCCTAACAGGAATCAAAGGTCGCAGCTGTACAGGAGACCCACTGGACCCAATAATTGTGATGCAATATGCAATATTAAGAAATCAAGTCTCTACTTATATGAATCACCTACAGGATTAAGGAATGCTAAAATTCAAGTTAAACATTATATAGTGTGAAAAAATTATAAAGTATGAATAGACTGAAATAGATGTGACTGTTTTCATTCCATTAAAGTGAGAGTAAAACAAATCTGGCACAATATGAAGCTGTTAACTCACAACTAAGGATCTTCCCCCTGTACAGTGTCATGCTAGAATGAATACACTCCTCTTTCCTGCGCATCCAGGAAATACATGCACACACACAGTACATGTGTATAACAAGAATACAAAATATAACCTTTTAACTGTTATTCATCATTTATAGAGTACACATGTATTGAAGAAGGGGCGGATAAACCCTGACGTTTACAACCCCAGACCCAGAATGTGCAATGCAGAATAACGAAAGGATTCTGGTTAAAATGGGTACTAACATCAACGTATTTTAATGTTAATCCGGCAGGTGATTTTTTGCTTTAAAGCTGACGACTGCAAAACTTAGCCTTGTGTTATCAGATAGCTTATCATAGCCATCTGATGCCACAAAGAGGGCAGATGGAAAGCTAGCGAAGCTATCTGGCTCCCTAAGACAAAAGGGAAAGTAATGGCTTAGCTATTGTCAATAGCAGTTAGTGTATGGAAAGCTAGCTCACAACACTTTATATTGTTGATCGACGTTGTTGATTTTGTATGAGCAAAAACAATTGAACCCCCCGAAACACTAACTTGTAATATCACCGTAATATTAGCTAAAAAATGCGATTACCAACAGGCATTGTCAGAAGGCAACGCTGGCGTTAGCAACCTAGCAACAACAGACACCTGCTCCTGCTCCAGCTGACCAGCTAGCATCAGTGATTAGCCAAGACCTATGCTACCACCCAGCATGGTAAGTTTAAACCAATAAGTTACACAGAAAATCCGTTTTCTGCCAAACAGACTACATTTGGGTAATTTCTAGCCACAAAGCACCCAGTGAGCAGACAATGCTAGCTCCTGCTAGCGAGCTGGACCTCTCACATCTGTGGGTATCTACAGGCAACGTTAGCAAGCAGGCTAACACGTTACAAAGAAACACCCTCGCTAGCAAAGTACCCCTGCTATTCACCGAGCCTTCATTCAGCAGCGGACAAAACATAAACCAAAGCATTAATTTCTATTTCATATAATGATACGTTGAAGCGAGAAAGGACTTCAACTCGGGCTAAAAAATAGTAAAGAATGTATTCAAACCTGAGCTGTGGACTGGTTGATGAAGATGAGGATGGTGGAGGAGGTGGTAATGATGGAGCGAGAGGTTGTTGTTGGTGGGTTACAGTCGCCAGGACTACGGTGACTATGGCGCTGCCTCACTGGGCAACAGTTGCTATAAAACTCACCGGGAGCGCGCAACCTTATCAGGCAGGTGGGAGGAGATTATAGCGCACTAAATACAGTCTTAACGGAAATAAAATCACACCCAAATACATATGTATTAGAGTGTAATGAGAGTACCTTACAAGGCTGGCCTTTACACCCGATCACTTGCGTTTAGTATGATTTATTTGGAGACTTTCAATATCATTTGTATGTTATAGGTTATTTAAATAAAGTCCGAAATTTGTTTCAGTGCTCCCAACAGGTGCAAAGACGACGCCTGGAGTCTCTGAACAGGTTGTTCTCAAGACGCTGTAGGCTTTTGTTCTCCCTCAGTTGATACCTCAAAGTTTTATAAACATCTAACCGTGATCCAGGACCTGCGTAACATGGTAATTTTGGCATTATAATGAGTAATAGTAATGATGATGAAGATACATGAAGATGCATTTGCTTAGTTTAATATGTCTGTTATATGCACACTTGAAGTTACAGGCCCATTATCAAGTCTTGCTATGAAGGGTAAAATCTGCCCCTAAAGCTACCGTGTGAACCAACTGTGGTGTTTGTCTCAGCCTCAGCAACATCTGGATGTTGCCTTTTACCATTGTCTTTCACATGCGTAATAACAGCTCATTTTGCCATGGATACTGTACATGTTTCCCTTCACATTAAACTGACTTTTACAAAATCATGAACCTGATGTATCGAACTGTTTTTGTGAATTTGTAACTACAAGCGTACACAGGCAGTGCCCAGTATATATTCACTATAGCAGTTGGCTTGAGAGGCCAACAGTGAATGCCATTACTAGTTGTTCTTCTGTGCTGTATATTTTATGACCATCATGTTAATATTTTTTTTTGCCATTATCTCACTGTCCTTCTGAGTATTAAAGTTAACTCTCCTCGTGAATGCACTTTTCTACCTAAACAATTCCAGTTAGCAGTTAGCACTGCAGGTGTTTGTTACTTGACTGTTAACATTTGCCTCAGGGCTTTGGAATCAAAAAAAGTTCCTTGTTTGATTCTAAGCTTGGGCCTTATCTTTGTGAAATTTAACTGGGGAAAGAGTTGTTTTAGGTAAAGCTGGATGTTTACCTTTGCTTTATGAGAGATTATTTACAATAACCATTGAGCCTTAAATTGTTGTCATTTTGGCACATTGTGCAAAAGTGGTGGACATTGCTAGAAAAACAAAAACATTGGTTGTATAGATATCTATGAAATTACTAAATATAAAGCATGCTACTCATGTGCTACAAGTCATTTGCCACGAGGAGGGCTAAAAACATGCAGCACATTTAAATTGGAAACAGTGACCAAACAAAGCCAGTGTTGTTAAGACGCTTCCTACTGGATACAAAGCTTAACCAACCACCTGTGTCCACTGTGCAGCACTTTTTTTTGGTTAACAGTAGTAGACAGATGCTTTTTGGAAAAGCTGTTGTTGTTGCTAAGCAACTACTGAAACCCACATCTGAAGCATGACACTCTTTTGCTAAAAGAATTATTTTCAAGTAAAACAGTTTGTCCTTTCAATTTCATATAAAAAATGAATAAGTAAAAATGAATAAATAAATAAAAAATAAACTGCTGCAAAGACTGGTGCCTGCTGGACCTTTCATACTGTTCAGGTACACAGCAGCATAGTTGCTAGTTATGTATGTGATTTATGTTAGCTTATTGCCTCCAGCACTTTGGTCTGTTTAGTTATTTGTATTGTTACCGCAAAGTAGTTACTCTGCTGTTCATTTTTAACTTTGTCTTGCTTTGTTTAATGCAAAAAGAGGTAGAGATACAGACTCTATAGAGAGATACCAACTTGAACAATTAAATATTTTTTATTTTTTCTTGAGAAAATGTTCTTTCTAGTGTTAAAAACTGCTGTTTTTTTAAGTGTCAACTAAAACATTTTTAGAGATCCGCTATCCACTTAATATCTCGTTTCTTCCATTTTTATGTGGTGTTGTCTTGGCTCTCAATGTGTAAAGGCAAGTGCAAGTTTTCTTTATCAATTGCAGGGTGTTTTGGGGTATTGAAATCGTAACCTTGACAATGATCTGCGTGATGTGTGATCTGTGTCAAAATTAAATGTTTTAAATGTACTGATCCAAAAGAGAGTTTGGTGCATCTTCATATTACTGAGAGACACAAGGTATGACAGATGACAAACAAGGCTACCATTGTTTTACTTCTTATTCCTGATCCATTCCAAATATATTCAAAGGGTAAGGCACGATAGCAGCGTTTTAGCATAATTTAGTCCATTTACTACAAAACACAAACACTTCACATTGCTGCTGCTGATTTTTCAAAACATGCTTCTGAGTTCTGAATAGTGTTTTTATCCTAATGGTCATTTCACAACACTAAAAATTTGAAGAGACTTAAAAATTGCTTTCGTGTTGGATTCATGGTGGTCATTATGTCTGCTTTTTTTTTTTTATTGGTGGTTGTGTTATGATTGCGTAGTAATGCAGCTGAAAGTACAAATTGGATGGAACTGCATTAAAATGCAACAAATAAAGAAAAGCAAAAATAAAAGCAGCTATAATATAGCTATAGTTTCCCTTTTCTTAAGCACGTTTTGCTGTCTACATAAGGTCATTTTCATACCATATGGAAATAACTGAAATAAATGGCTGCAGGAAAATCGGTACAAAAATGTAGAGCACTATGCTGCTTTTAGAAAGGATCACACATCTGTAATGTGAAGTGTAAGTAGTTTGCAGTAAATCAACTAAAACATGCAAAATCACTGGTATGGTTATCAACAGAAATCCACCTCATGATCTAGGCACAGGAGCACTCAGCACATTACTATATATCAAACAACAAGTTATATCTATGTCTCGCTTTACTTTGAAATGGTAAGGCTGTCTTGTTACTATAGTTACAAAGCCATGGTTCTAAGAAAAACCTTAATAAGTGATCCCTTGAATACTTTGCTGTGATTGCAGTGTTGAATATTGTGCAAAATGCCACCAGAAACTACTTGAAGTACTTACTACATGCGATACACAAGCTGTATAAAACTGAGGAAGTAAACATTAAAATCCTGTAGGCTCAGTCATTAAAATACATTGATTATGGAGGCAGAAGCCAGAGTGTGGAGTCACATAGTACATTTACAGAGATTTAGTCAAAGAGAGAGAGAGAGAGAGAGAGAGAGAGAGAGAGAGGAAAAAAAAACTTGCATTGTGAATGTAAGTGTCAATTCCTTCAGCGCTATCTAACCCAGGGACCAGCAGTTTTTATTATCAAATATTCTTTTATTTCCCTAAATGAAGCTGCCAACCAGGTTGCAGTGACACAAAATAGTGCAAAGGAGAAAAAAAACCCCACAATTGAGTGATGTTATCCTTCTGTATAGATGCAGGAGACCTGGCTTGTGCTTGTGCAGTGGTCCACCACAGTGAAGAAATCTCCTCCATGTAAATCTTGATGAGGAGCCACATTGTGTGCTTGGCTGTGGACATTAAACCCTGCAGATGCACCTGCACACACACACACACACACACACACACACACACACACACAGAAGAACACAGGTGTATGTATGCACAGCGAGAGTTGTTAAATCCAGTGGCAATAAAGTGTTCATCCTTGAGCTATTTGTTTACTGTATTTGACTGTATTTTCATTACCTGTAATGCAGGAAAGAGCTGTTTGTGAGGTGGCCACCCCATTGGGATTATTGACTGCTGGAGCGAGGCTGTCACCAAAGGCATCAACTTGCATCAGGTGACTCGCACTGGTCTGTGCTGTGATCCCACCATATTGTGGAGGAGAATATAGTATCTTCATCGACCCGGAGAGCTCTACAAAAGAAATGAGAAAACCTCTCTTATCCTTATTGTAAAGAGCGATTCAATTAAAGTCTATAACATTACACCTTAAATTATACATTCCATTATAAAAGCAGCATCACACCTCATAAATGAAACAAATCGTGTTTCATTTCAGTCTTTTCAAACCCTGTCTTTATCTCAGCAGTTAAAACTGAACTGTGTATTTCTGAACACCTTGTCAACATCACTGTGGCTGTCAAGTCTGGGGGGAGGTGAAGGGGTGATATCTATTTAAAGGTACATAGAGTGTAGGAGCTGCCTGATTCTGTCTAACTAGAAAATCAGCAGCCACCTGCTACACATCATAAAGATATACTGCACGATTAATGTGCATGTGAGAAAATCTGTTCAAACAGATTGTCAAACCGCCCACACATTTGCTAATAAGCTCAGATGTGAAACTTGCACTGTAAACCATTTTCAGTTACCCCCCCCCCCCCCCCCCCCCCCTCCAGCACAATTGTATTTACATCGGCAGAGCGAGTATTTTGACAAAGCTTGGAAATACACTGATAAAAAACATCTGAGTACCTGGATTGTGATCTGCTAGTTCAGGCGGCTGGCTGGGCTGCTTCAGATCTCGGTTGTTCTGCAGGGATGTCCCATTGGGAGGATGAGGGAGGCAGGTGGAAGAGCAAGGCCCACACGAGTCCCCAGGGAAGAGCTGGTGAGGGGAAGGATCAACAAACCTGAAATATTTCAGACCGAATTAAATACTCTGCTTGTGGAAATAAGAAAAAGAACAATATATGTTTTTATAATTAAAAAAAACCCAACAACTATTACTTATTTGTATTCTATGGAACATATACAAACATCCTAAAATGACTTCAAAAACAACAGCCTTGCATAGGTTTGATGATGATTCAGTTTTATGGTACTTTTGAGGCTGGATTGCATTAACATGTAAGGTGTACCTAATATTTTAAATATTAAAAGATTTCTAAAAATGAAAATTATTACTTAGGCTACTGAATTAAATCAGTAAGACTTGTTTGTTGCAAGCTTCAAAGAGGCAGGATTTGTGCAGGGCCATAGTGAAATGTAACACATTCTACAGGAGTCGCTTTTATTGTGTCCATCATCTTTGAACATGATCCAATGTATAATATTTTGGTTTGTACACAGTGTGCACAGTTTATATATACCTGTATATATAATGACATCATTAAAGGTGATCATTCTAAACCACTTACTGTAGATGTCAAAGGCATCAGATCAGAAACATCTAAGATCACAAACTGAATCCATCCTTTAACCACAGTTAAATTCACTGTAAAACCTATGCAGTTTTACCAAAAACTGTATTTGTCCAGTTCCACATTTGCTACAGCTTCACACAGGGACACAATGACTAGTTAGGGTGCAAATAAATCATCAAAAGTGTTTGAAAATTAATTTAAGTAGCAAGAGAGACACTCTTTAAATGTTACAATCTGCAGTCACACATTATGGCCTGTGCAACAATAGCATTTTCCAGCACAATAGAGGAAGTCTCCCTGCAATGTTTTCCTTCATCACTCTTTTACATAAATAATAGATTAATACTGTATTTAGTGTAATTACTCAATAAAGCAAAGCAGTCTGAACATATTGAATTGAACATAGTTTTTCTCTTAGTTTTCCTGTAATATTTTAAACCACTAAACCATTATAATCACTATAACATCCTTGTCACTCATTGCTATAAAAAAAACAAAACAACGAAGGACATTACTTTCAGAGTCATGTAACTCATTGTTAGACACAGAGGATTAAACTAGTAAATGTAAATATTGTTCAGTGGCCATGGCAGCTGACACCCCTGCTGTTAGGTTTGGCCAAGTAAGACATTTGCATATCTACTTGCCAATAACAAGAATATTAAAGGAGCCAAAGTTTGCTGTCAGTATACTGAAGGACTCAATGGGAACCCAAAGGAATTCCAGAAAAGTGTACAGAAAATGGCAACAAGGATTTTACAATTGATTTAACATCTAAAAAAAGTAATTACACCGTCTCTCTTCTCCCACTGGACCTTAAATGGTATTTTTTAGATTTTATGATTCACTTATTGAATTCCTTAGCCGCTCTTGTCGGTGGCTATAGCATCCATTTATACCAGCGGTCAAGACCAATGAGGCAAGGCAAGGTCTGCTTTCACAGCCCAATTGTCTACCAAGAATCCTGCAGTGAATGCTTTGGCCTACCGCTGATATGAGAACAATCACAGCCAGTGAGGAGCCATGAGCATCTGGCTGCTCAGAATGACAGAAATCCTTTATCACATGCTTTGAAGTGTATAGATGAAGGGATGTTTTCCTATGGGCTGACTAACGAAATGTGTTGCTGGCCATCCCCAACCTCTCACACTTCTTCCCAGCCATAGCAGCCACACACACACACACACACACACACACACACACACACACACACACACACACACACACACACACACACACACACACACACACATCACAAAAAACAAAAATCCAACCCTTTAGACTTTTTTTTCTTTAAAAAACAGGGTACAAAATAGAGCTTCCTTTTAAACTGAGTATTCTAATTATGAGCTTATAGCTTTGAAACCATGGCAACCAATGCTTAAGTTGATTGTTTCAGAAATAGGGAGAAAAAAGATTTGTGAAGAATTTAAATCCATCATGGTTGAAGTCCTAACTGTGAACAGGAATATGAAATGAAAAGAAAGTAATAGTTGGTACCAACAGATCAGAATGGATGAAGGGATGAACACCATTCTTCCAAAAAACATTCCCTTGTTTGGTGTTTTGATGATGATGGTAGAGAGCACTGTCTAACATGTCGGCCCAAAATCTCCCATAGGTGTTCAATTGGATTGAGATCTGGTCAGTGCAAAGGCCATGGCATATGATTCACATCATTTCATACTCATCAAACCATTCAGTGACCCCTCGTTGACAGAAATGTTTCATCATAGAATGAAGGTGATCAGACTCAGTACAAATTTGTATTGATTTTCAGTGACCCTTCCCTCTAAGGGAACAAGTGGATCCAAACCTTGTCGGCAAAATGCCCTCCACAACATAACAGAACTTCCAGATCTCCTCACTGTAGGGGTCAAGCAGTCAGGCCTGTATTGATTAGAAAAAAAGGATGTTCTTGCTTGTTGATGGAGATGTATAAAATCTAAAAAAAAATCTAAATTATTAGAGACAATAAAATCATTACATAAAAAGGATGTACCAATACCATAATGTACTGGGTTGTAGCTAGGAGGTGGAGATAGAAGAGGTCGAAGAGGGACTTGAATTAAATCAGATTGGCAGCAGGAGGGTGTGATACTGAGTGTGCAGTGGACCTGTGGTGGGAGATGATGGTGGGGTATGACAGAAGGTGAGTTGGTTAATTGACTGTTTTGGGAGGATGACCGGTAAAGGTGATAATGGTGAATGCGACCTGTAGGGGGCACAGGTGGGGGGAACAGTGCTTTGAGATATCGGTATAGTAAGTGAGGTAGTCACCGGGAAGGGGGTGTGTGAAGTAAACAATCAGTCACGTGGGGCAGATTGGAGGTGCGTGCTGAATATTAGCTGCTAACATTTGGCTACCAAGCCGGTTGGGCTGAACTCTGTCGGGCCTAAAGATGGATGAACGATTTCAAGAACATTTTAAAATTGTCATTGAAACCAATGTTGTGGATTCTGCAAGTGAACTGGAGCCAGGTGTTGAGTAGTCTGCTAAAACGCCCAACCCCAGGGACCAGCGTTGGGAGGGGGCCGCTGACAAAAACCGACTTCCCACAGTTTAAAAAGTCAACAAAGGTCGTTAAAATCCTTTAGGTCAGCTCAGATTGCTGCCGGGCCGTGTCATTACATCCTACTTGGACTATCACCCGGTTTATGGAGGATTGGAGTGAGCTCAGCTGACCAGGGATCTTGTCCAGGATGACTAGGACTGTGGCTCCAAGGAAACAGCGAGTGGTTTCATTAAAAAAGCAGGTATTCCTAATCATGGAATCACCCATCTATATTAGTGTGGTTGGGGAGAAGAGTGGACGAGGAGGTGATGGTTGAGGATTCACCTGTAAGGCAAGTGCACGAGCCTCTCTGTGTGTCCTGGTAGGCAAGTGCTATGGCAGGGAAGCAGACCTGGTTAGAGGGATTCCCTGTCAGCTCAAGGCCTAGGAGATTACCGGAACACGGCCTCCTGCAGGATCCTACGCCGGGAGGATGAGGTCGAAGGGCGCCGTCAGATGGATGCACCAGACTGTCGTCGGACGGGGCCGCGTAGCGGTTAGAGAGGCACAGGCGAAGAGAAGAGGCAGCCACGGAATACCACGTCGGCCCAGAGCGATTGCTGGTTATATCTATCTGACAGGAGGAGGGTTCCCATACAACCGTGTCCTGGAGGGCTGCGCTGAGCGAGGTCAACTCCTTGGACTGCCCACATGCCACATCCATGAAGCTTGACAATAATGAATCCTTCGCTTGCAGTTCGTTGGAGAGCCGTCAGATATCCTCCTCAAGGTCAGCAACCTTTTTGTTTGATTTTCTCAGCAGTGCACCATCATCAGGGGCCATGGTAGGCATAATTGCTTTGGTTAGCTTAGTCATCTAGGCTAGTTAGATCTTTAAAGTTCTACAAAGTAGCCTATTATAAAAATATGTGGCATAAAACAGTATAAAATCGGTTTTATGACAGTGTTTCTGGCAGAGAGTGACAGCGACATCGTTGACAACGCGGGCATGCAACATCTCCGTAGACCAGGGCCTCTGGTTTTTGCACCACTAAACTCTCAAATGTGCATTCGCTGCAACTCCACTACAATATTCCTCTCTATGTAACTGTCGACCAACTGACTTTCTCCTCCATCACTTGAGGAAGCAGAAGATGTTGCTCTTCTGTTTCCTTACATATCACACTAATGCACAAGCATCACCCTTATTAAATGTGCGCTGTCGACCACAATTTCCAAACCTATTTACTGAGGTCTTTTCCATCTAAATACAAATGTCACTTAAGTCACTGTTCCTAGTGAAACACGAGCTAGTTGAGCAGTAGTGACTAAAGCTCCTGCCATCCACGCCCCTGACAATCAACCCTCTTTCAAAGTCACTTAGATCTTTTCCGCTTGCCTTTTTGATACAAAATCAGAATCAACTCGGCCTGCTCAGCATTTTTACATCTGCCACAGAGCATGATTGGGTGTTGATAGCCTACTTGTGCCATGCAGCAGTGCACCTGTGTGCAAGCATCTGCGTTGGTTATGTTTCTCCACTAATTTATTCAGGTGTTTCCTTTAATTTGTCATCTGCCTGTATATATTACAAACCTCTCAGACTTAATACAATAACACAAAATCCTTAGTACCTGTAATTGTCTTGTAAGGAGCACAACAGAGCCAGGTGAGGATTGCTGGAGGAGTCTTGTCCCTGTGGAGCAGCTGGGGAACAGGGATGACAGACACTTCAGGGCTGTCCACCACAGCCTAAATCTAATGGATAAACCTATTATGTGCAAATGGTTGCAGGGGAATACTGTATGTTTATTTATCCAGTTTTTATATAAAACATATTAATGCAAAGAGCCAGGCCATAGACATACCAGAGTATGACTCATAGGATGCGCCAGGGGATGGGTTCAAGTTGTTGTCTATCCTTGCCAGAGGAGAGAGGCTTGGTTGTAGAGGGTGAATGGTTAAACAGTCTGTCAGCGTGTCCTGGGTCACATCAGCAGTAGATTTCATCTAAAGAAATGATACATGGAACATAAACAGAAACACTGGTGGATAGCATCAACAGTTATAAGATTCTGGCAGAATCTTCTTTGAATCATTGCAATATAATACTAAAATCAATGATAATAATAATAATAATAATAATAATAAAATATTACTTCCTTAAATTACTTATAATGGATATAATAATTTCTAATGAATATAATGCTTATAGTGCACTATATATTTTTGTGATGTAGATGATTTTTGATTAGTCAGATATTACTACAAAAACACCCTTAAAGTATTAAATGCTAACATGAGGGGTTATAAATTCCTATCACTTGTTCTTTAGGCTCTTGTTTAAAGTCTTGTTACTACACTGTCACTTTGCTTTGGAGACAAGACAAGAAAGAGCTATAGCATGCTGACAGAGGGTTGCTGTACAGTATATACTGTAGTGGTGGTCTTAGTAATAAACAAATATAACATGCACTCCATCTTGAGAATTATCAGTGAAATCACAGTCACAATAAACATTGGTTATTTGAGTTTTAGATGACAGAAGTTGTGCATGTGGAGACTTTGTAAAATGTCACTTTTTTTAGTAACTACCCACCTTCGTTGTCTGTATCTATGGTGACTCACCTCTCAGTAAGAGCTAAAGAGCATGAATCTCACACACATGCAAATATAACGCAAATAACTGCAGCACAACAGTGCTATTATGTGAAAATCTGTAACCCAGTGGAAAATAAAGGGAGTGAAAGCAGGACAAAGATATGACAAACATCGTGATTATGTGGATTTTTGTGTGACCCCATTGTTCGAGTGTTAGCATAAGTTTGATTGCAGCTTGGTGTGTGTTTTTATCTGACTGCATGCACAACACAGATGTAAGTTAATGACAGTTAAGATAAATTGGGTTTTATATACATACTGTATATACATACATTTATGTATATACTCGGAACCATCACCTGATTTTGAAAGGACAAAGAAAACATTTCATATTTCAACATACATGTATTTATGACTGCAAATACCTAATAAACCTAGTGGGCACTATTTTTGTGGCAATGCGACAACCAGCGCAAGCGACACTGCAGCAGTTTGGTAATTTCCTGACCTTGAAACTGGCTTTGGGCACCTGAGTGGTATTTTGCTGCCAAGCGCAGAGCGCACGGTGCGCAGGTGGGAAGAGAGGCACAAACAGGTGGAAAGTTCATTCAAATGTGGCAGTGGAAACCAAGTGGTTGTTATTTTGGTGGAAAATGTGTCTTAGACTTTGTGCTGAGCGTAGACGTCTCAGAAGGAGACGCAGGAAGGACGCGATGATGCTTAAAATGTAAATAAACCATTTGCACTAATCGCTCCCCAGCCAGTGAACGTTTATTTTGTTTAAATCAGAACGGTGGGCAAATCAATCTGCATTCATCTTTGAATTAGTATGAGTGATTCTTACAGTCCTCTGTTGTCCACAACAGCTTGATACTGTCTGTGAAAATCTCTTCTTCAGTTCATAAAATTCCTACTGCCATCTGAAGGCAGCAGGACACACATGTTGTTGAACCTGTTCCCTCTGACTTGAGAAGTACCATGTTACAGTGCATTACAAACAGCAATCCACTGTCTTCACCACCTTTTAAATCACATGTAAATGACACCAGGCTGCCACCATACATACCATACCGTACCATACAATACTACACACATGAGACTGGTCTGATATGACATGATATCCTATTGTTTTACTGATAGAACAATCCTATGTGTCATAGCCTCCTTTTCAACTTTCTTTTTAGCAAAAGTGGCATTACATGCTTTATTCTTGAAATGCGTTATGGTGCGATTGCTGATGCGTCACATTTTATGGTAAGATGTTACCAATGTGAGGTGAGATACAGTAGCAATAAACTGATGTGGTCATGTAAAGGGCATTACCAGCATTTATGGTTATTTATCATCATTGCACAAGTTAAATTAAAACCTACATCTGCCTCTAGCTGCAGATTTGTGTTCAGATCAGGCCTTCCGCTTTGCCCAGGGCTCCATGTCTTTTACAATTCTGTTTAATTTATCAGACAACAAATCCATCTGAAAGTGGTGCACTTGATGTAAGTGAAATATATTCTCAAAAACCAAAGTGTTAGTTTACAGTTTTTCCTATTTGAGAACAATCAACTGTGTTACAGCATGGGCTGTGGGCTAGTGCGTACCTTCTTCCGTGACTGTCGCTCTTTAGTAGAGTGGGATTTCACGTGTTTCCTCAAGGAGCTGGGGTCCGTGTAACGCTTTGCACAGCCAGGCACCTGGCACGCGTACGGCTTCTGTTCAACCACAGATATATGAAAACTTGTAGCACACCACATAGAGGCAAAGACACACACACACACACACACACACACACACACTTTGAAATACCATAATTTCATGTGTGTCTGTGCTGCGCTGCCACTCACTGTGTCCAAGTGTGTACGCTGGTGTTTTGCTCTGTCACTTGAGTTGCTGAAGGCCTTGTGGCATCCTGGATGCTGACACAGATAGGGTTTCTCCCCCGTGTGGCTACGCAGGTGGATCTTCAGGTTCTCTAGTCGAGAGAAAGCCTTCTTGCAGCCCTCGAACTGTGACGGTATATAAACACAGTAAAAGTAGATCAAGCAGTATACTGCCATCAGATGGCCACAGAGTAGTAGGCTACATACATTCAAAACAAAACCTACATGTTTTTGGCTGTTGGCTCTATCCAGTGCAATATTCAATATACGCCCTGCGAGCATCTCTAACCTGATGTTGCACACATACTTGCGGAGTACATACTTGGAGCTATGAGCTTGTTAGCTGGAATCACAAAAGACAAAAGGCTGCTGACCTTAGTGCGTGGGAGGGAGTGGAAGAGGAAATATAGAAAACCTTTGAATAGAAAAATTACTGTCATTTAGTCTCAACTGACACTCAAGTGTGCCCTAAATGCACACAGCTAGTTTCATGGTTGACAGGCGAGCAGCTATAGAGCTGAGAGGGGCAGGTGCATCTTTGTTTATTGGCAAGTTTATGTTATATATGAACAACTGGATCTCATGGCTATTATTAGCAGTGGGCAGACTGTATTGTCTTGCTTGTCTTTCTACTTAAGAAGATTTATACTGAGAATTTTCTTCTTGTAATATACATGAATCTTGAGCCCTTCTGATTACAGCCATCAGTAGGTCTAAATGATACTTAACCAAACTTACTGACGCACGGTTTCAAATATATTTACATTTTTTATATCATATCTTCATTGATACATCTCTGATTGTCGAAAGTGTCACCAGCAGGGGTCAGTGTTCATACACACATCCATGTATTGTCATTTTGTGTTTTCAATCCTTTACTTGACTTTACTCTCCCTTTTCCTGCTCACAGGGGGTTTGGAATGTCCTTACTAAACCTTAAGATGAAAACACACAGACCATGTCCAATTTTGTTATTTTTTTCCTCCAAGACTGGATTCCTCACATACTGATACCTCTAGGTCATGACTCCCAAAAGCCAAATTAAAATGTTTCTTCTTTCTTCCCATTAATAATTCACTAATAACATTCCTCTGCATTCCACATAGAAATGCTCGCCACTCTCTGTCATCACAACGCAGCAATTTATTTCCTGTGAACATTCTTAAAAACGAAAAAGAAGCTCTCCATGTTTCTGAAATTGAACGCAAATATATTTTTCATTGTTTTTTTGCTAAACCATATTTGCAGCACAGCCATCGTTACAAGTCAGTGTTATTGCAACCATTTTTTGTATGTTAAATGGATGGTGGTTGCATTCTGGATATTTTATATATGCATAAGGTGTAGGTTGACCAGCACTGAATATGAAGAAAACAGACTAAACTGGAAACCGAACAAAAGTGCAGAGTAGCACAAAATGAGAAATGCTTCTCTTAACCTCTCAACCTTTTCCCACGCATGAGAGTAAATCTTCTCTTGAGCACTCTTTCTGATTCTGTTTTATTGCACTATAGGCTCTTTCATGAGGTGACGCATTAGAGAAGTAGCCCAATCCTAAATATAGTTTAAGCAGAAGAATTAACAACAAACCCCTCAGCTAGAGTAACACAAGAAAAACAGCACAGACGGAGATAAATAGTCTCTCAGAACCAAAGTGGACGGACAAGCGAGAACCAGCATAAAGCTAAAATACTGCCAAGACTGCAGGACTAGCCAGGGGTAGGTAACTGTGTAACACTCTCTCTCTCTCTCTGTCTCTCTCTCTCTCTCTCTCTGTCTCATGTAGCTCTCATAAAGCAGGCAGGGCTTTTTAGTGTGTCACAAGGGACGTCTGGGCTGAAAAGAAAGCAGCATGGCTCCTCAGTGTAGATCAGTGTTACAGCCAGCTTCTGACAGGTCCTGGCAGGTACTCATGCCCTGGCTGAACAATGACAGCTGCAGTCTGTGCCAGCAGCGTCTGTCCAGTGCCCAGTCCTACTCTGAGGTCAATTCAGTCTGGACTCCACTCTTTTCTGTTTCACCAGTGATATTTCTACCCTCTTTGCTCTTTTTGTTTCACCTGTTTCCTTATACGGTGTATTTTTAGCTTTTCTGTCCCTGTTCCTATTGATTTGTAAATTCCCCGGGGTGGGTGTGAAATAATAGTTTTGCAACATTCTAGAGCTACTACTAAAATGTAGGATGAAATGCTCCAGTGTTACCAGAAAGCAAGACAACATTTATCTCTAGGCTAGGATTCAAAATCTTTTTATCATGAGTCTTTTTAAAGTCAAAATAATTGCAGTGGAATAGAATGATTTGTTTTCAAAAGCAGAATACAGGGCCTGTAATGTAAAAATGACTTCCAGTATTGAAGCATCCTGGTGCTAAAACCATGTTAGTTCACTCCAAAACAATTGTGAGGATGACGCTTAAAATGTTGTCAAACCTGAAATCTCATTAGGCCTGTCTTCTGTGACATTGGCAAGCATTGAATTACAAGCTGCTCATATAGGGAAATCTAGTGGACAAGGAGGGAACTAAGGTTTCATTTTCACCCTATGCAATGCATTGATCACACTATTATGAATGCATAATGAAAAAGTAGAAATTTTGGTCAGCGGTGCTAATGACTGATGCTCATTTAATTTCTTAATTAAATATTTTGAATTCAGTAAAAACAACCAAAAATAAAAAGCACAACTTTTCAGTACAACTTAAATTAAATCTCTGCGTTGGAATGGCATGCAAACATGTCAGCCACGCTGTACATACTAATAACTGAAGAAGCCATAACTCCACCACCTGAGTAATGGGATTACCAAAATGGTAGAAGCACAGAAAGATGTTAAAAATTGTAAAATAAAAAAACCCATTATGAACATGCTGACTCACAGCGACTGTGGAAATCTGTTTTGTTTGGGGTTTACGTTCAAGTGATACTTTTAAAACCCCATATGTTTAAATCACAGTGACAGACGCAAATAGACTGGCGAGTCAAGGATATGTTAACAAACCGTTCAATCATCAGTAAACAGGTCGTGAAATGACAGGTACAAGTCTGGGCCTGCCCTATATGTTCACTGTGTAACAAGAGCTACCTCATTGTTCTGTTGCTGGCTCGCACCTCATTTATCATGCATCAGTTTATTCACCGGCCAATCATTTCCTAAGGAAAACTGGGCTCTACATGTTTTATAGTTGCATAGTCTGAAAGGTGGGCTCAGCTTTCTCTAAATATGAATGTACTTTTCATATGCAGCATTTCCTTCATTAAAGCATAAGTTTTCAACCTTTCACTATATGGACAGAATTATGTTCAGGTTTAAGAACATGTTGATGTATAGACAGAAAACGTCTGCACTCTTGACATTATTCTCAGACTCAGGAACAATAAGTCTAGTATCAATTCTGTTTGTGGGAGTGGGTTTTGACCATGATTACTTTCTACATTATTGAATGATTACATGGAACGCAGAACCATCCAACAATTGCAGCCCCATGGCAAGAGAGTGAGCTTCAACTAATAAGTGAGTATTTTGGTACAAAAGGTCGACTGCAGGTATGCATGGCGTTAATA
Organism: Seriola dumerili; assembly: GCF_002260705.1. Classification (NCBI taxonomy): domain Eukaryota; kingdom Metazoa; phylum Chordata; class Actinopteri; order Carangiformes; family Carangidae; genus Seriola; species Seriola dumerili. The sequence goes on from NW_019175347.1 coordinate 594,077, forward strand.
ATTGACTTGTTGAAAGCAGCGACATGAAACATGTTTGGCAAGTGGTTTGTCAATTACTCATCTTAGTCTCAAGTCTTTTCCCAGTGGGACTAAAAAGGAGTAAAGAGTTGTGTACAGTCCACTGGCCATACTGTCCAGACGATGATTCAGGTTGTCACTTTTGGCTTTTAGTGAAATATCTCAACAGCTAGTTTTGCTGGCCCCCTCAGGATGAATTGAAGTCACTGTGGTGATCCCCCTGACTGTTCATCTAATGCCACCATTAGGTTAAACTACTGTCCAATACCTTGCTTTATGACCAAATACTTGAGAAACTAATGACAGTCTCTTTAGCCTGTGGTCTAATTTGTGTTTTGGGCTGATTAGCAAATGTTAGCAAGCTAATACTCCAAATTTAGAGGACGAACATGTTAATATTACGCCTGCCATGCATCAGAATGTTAGCATTGTCATTGTAAGTATGGTAGCATGCTAACATAAGCATTTAGCTCAAAGTAACGCGTCATGGCACAGATCCATTAGCATGGCTGTAGACTTTTGTTACTACATTCTAAGATGGGAATCTCTACATTGTGAAATCTTTCACATCACATCCAGAAATAAGACCCAAACTAAAGAGCCATCATTAAGTTGCAGCACGTCTGAAAGAACTAGATTGTCCATCTTGGAGAAACAAAGCCAACAGTTCATCAATAATAAGGCCCATGGATAAATGCCAACTCTTTGGCCACAGACGCAGACCTGTAGAGAGCCAGACTATGGGGCATCACCTTCCCAGAACGACAGCCAAGTTCTTCAGACGGTGGCCTGGCAAACCCCCTGCTCCTAACAGGCCCAGCAGCTACTACAGAGCCATGGTGCCATGCCAGATCTAAAGTGCTAGGCCTCCTTTGTGCTGATTTAATAACTACATAATTGAGTTAACTCCCATGTCAATTATCACAGAGCTCCGCTAATTACCCCATGGCTAAAGTTAAGAGGAGAGAGGGGCCACATTTCTGATCTAAAACCTTGGCCATAAACACAGAGTGCATGAAGGCATTTACCCTTAAAAAGTTTTTTTTTTTTCTTTAACTGCACTTTTCAGCTAGATACTGTGACTTTGAATATAACACAGTGAACTGAACTCAGTAAGCCCCTGACATTCTTCATCCTCCTGCTCTGACTGCATTCACTGAGCCTTCTGACAAATGAGTGAAAAAAATATTCATCTGATTGAGAGGAAGCTTTGCTATCTGTGTATTGTTAAGAGGTGAGAAAGCACATGGAATATTTTTTCTATAATGCAAATAAAATAAAGTATAAAACATTGCATAAATAGAGACACAGCTGTGATTTGCATGGTGTACCGTGCACTTGTTGGGTTTCTCTCCTGAATGGACCCTCATATGGATAAGAAGCTTGTATCGGGCATTGAAGGGCTTGAAGTTGCGTGGGCAGCCCACCCAGTAGCATGTGAAATCCTCAGCCTTCCGCTGGTCCACATGTAGCTTTTCTATGTGCCTTACCAGCTCCTCCTTTTGGTCATAGACTGCACTGCAGTCCAACCACCTGCAGCAGTGGGCACCATAGTCCTCCAGCTCTCCTTCTTCTTCCTCCAACATTGGAACCTGGGGTAAAAAGCTCATCCCATGCCTTGGAGGAGCCATGGGGGCCTGTGTGAGAGGGTCCTGATATGAGGGCTTTATTTTGCAGTGACGCCTGGAGAGGTGAAAGTGCTGGTGGGAGTGGTAGGGCGGTGGAGGCCCCTGCGGAGTAGCAGCTTCATGGACTGTGGTCAGCAGAGCCGGCTCTAACTGTAAAGGTGGCAGCAGGTTGTTGGTGGTTTGACTGCAGCTCTCTGAAGTGTTCTCCAGCGCCCCTCCTTCCTCTGGGAGGCACTGCTGCTCCACAACCATGTTAGCCATCTGGCTCTCCAGACCCCCTCCCTCTTCAAGCATCTGCATACGGCCACACTCCGTCTGTGGGGCCATAGCCTTCGAAGAGCCTGCCATGCTGTAGGGATGGACCTGGGGGATACAGCGGCCTCTCACACCCAGGAAATGACCATAACCCTCAGACTGGACAGGGGATAGTGTGGTGTGGGAGGCTGGAGAGCTGCGCGAACCATTGATGTAAGCCACAAGTGAGGTAGGCGAGGTGCGTATGATGGAGTTGAAATCAGTACCCATGACATCTGACAAAGGCGACATGGAGAGAGCTCTCTTCTTAGCACGAGATGGTCTGGGGCTTCCAGTATCACCTGCAAAGAGGTATGAAGGCAGGGAGGCAGAGGTGCTCGTGCCACCTGATATCGTCGTGCCGGACATGGCCGTGCCTGATGAAATGCTGAGCTGCTCGCCTCCCTCGCTCGCCTGGGTGGAGCACTGAGGTAGTCCCAGTGGAGGAAGCACACGGTAGCCATATGGCCAGTCATGTCTTCCACTAAACATTGACTGTGTTTCAAACAGACTGAGGGTGGTGGATGCCAGGGATTCTCGGGACAGTAAGGACCTGAAACACATTGTTGTTAACCACTTTAGTAACACTCTAAAGGTTTTAGTGAGCTCATCATCACACACTGTTATTGATATTGCCCACCTGGCATCAGTGTGGGGAATCGTTACACTATGTAAATGTGATGGAGGATGAGGCGCTGCAGGCCCTACAGGGTATGGTTGGCCTGTGACAATAGTCATGGGACTACTGATCACCGTCAGGTTTGCAGCAGCGGGCTGGCCGAATACTTCCATGGCGGGCCCAGATGCAGGGCAACCTGCTGGACACAAGCCCAAAATTCAATAAACAGAATGCATGTAGTTTGCAGCAGAGTAACACAGTGTTAACATAATATTACACAACTATGTGCAAAAGGCATTAAACTCAAATTAAAATAAATGCATCAGATTTTTGTGCTTTAATAGAGGTTTACGATAGATTGTGGAATTCCCCTCACCAACCTGAGCAGGCCAGAGACAATTTCTGCTCTGTTAATCACTAATAAGCTTTCCACCTCCTTCCACTTTTCCTCAGTAGAAAATTTAAGGACAAGCTTTATGCTTGGTTAATTATCATTAAATAAGAGAACAAGAGCTGTAGCAAGAAGACAGTGAGTTGTGAACAGCACATTGGGAATGAGAATTCTGACAATAACATGCCTCTTGTCAGGCTTATGATTTTCTGGTATATGTGTCGTGATTTCTGTGATGAAATCTAGACAGTGTGTGTGTTGAGCTTGATGTTACATCTTGAATACTGCAATATTAAAATACTGTCCTGAAAAGTAAAAGTTGGATTTTGCTCACACACCCGTGCTGATTAGATATTTTTCAGCCTTTGATGACTTTTGTTTTTACCTTTGAAGCTGTTGTCAGAGGAGCTGAGTCCTGTCTGAATGGTAGTTGTCACTGTTGTGGTTGGAGGATGATGAGCAGGCACTTGCTGTTGTTGGGGTGCAGTCGGCATGTTTAACTGTTTCCCAGTGGTCAACACCTGCCTGCGGAGGCTCAGGGTTGGCAGAACAACATGGCTTCCGCTCTGTTTCCCAGAGGCTAGGGAGTGAATGGCTCCTTTTTTCACTTTCTCCATTCCTGAGGAAGGACTGAGATTGGACCGTTGGCGAGGGGACAGGGGAATCCTGATGGACTTGGGCTGGTGTCCTCTGATCATGCTCAGTGACGGGGACACATTGCATGGGGACACCAGGAGCTGACAACCTTTTCCACTCATGGCTGAAACCGATTCCTCGGAAGTTCTGTGCTCATGAGGAAGTCGGTTCAAGTAGTTGCAATTCATAAAATTCAGTTTACTCAGGAACTGGTAGTATGCAGCTCATACCTAGGCGATTATTCAAACACAAGAAAACAAACATATACAGTCCACACATAAAGACCGGCTGAATTAAAACAGCAAAGATACTATTAAAACAATAATGCACAAGTGTTTATACTTTGAACCTCAAACATTTGGAGAACCACTCAACCATAAACAACTTTACTGTGCATTGTGTTTAAACAAGATTATTTCAGGCTTACAAATGTACAAATGAATATGAGCCAACATAAAGACTATAAATAGACAAAGAAAATAGATAAATATATTTTATTAAAATGTCATTATGATAACTGAGTTAACATGTTTTGTAATAAACATGATAAGAAAAAACATGAAGGCGACTTCTTAAAACATAATTTCGTACTATTAAATATGTTTTCACTGTTGTTCAAAAAGTTCCTACAAGAGCACTATCTTATAGTCAAAATATATGACCTTTGCAGTCAAGTTTTTCATCTCACTGCTATTGTCGACGGCGCGTTCACTTACCTATTGTTGTAGTCGCAAACACTTCTCCAAAAGTGACATGTCGGGCAGAATGGCTGCTTCACTCCGCCGAGCTGTGAATGCAATTTGGATAACACCGGGAGATCAACTGTCGCGTTTCTCTCAGGGTTTGTGATGGGTGTTCACTGAGCAGAGAAGTCAAGCCTCAGAGGAATCTTTCAGTTTGAACCGCGGCGTCCCCCTCACTACTCTGTTTCCAGGAACTTCTTTTCTTCCCCTGATGTGATTACCCTTTTGCCCTTGACACGGCGTTATGTGGACGACGTCATTTCAAACTGAGTGCACCTTAACAGTAAATAATTAAAGTTTTTTTTTTCTCTTTTTTTAGTTACAGGTTTGTTAGTTACTCCTACTGATGCCTATCATGTGTTTGCACGCGCGCATTAGAGGCAGTTTCAGGTGAGCGCGTGCTCCGTCATACTACCATCAAAAACTAAATTTTCAAGCTTAGTTGCACATTAATAGCGACAAATGTTACTTTCAAACGAGTTGTTAATTTAGATTCCCTTGACATTTACGCCCTTTATACTTGAAATAACCTTTCTCTCATAGTTTAAAAAAGTTCTCACTAACAGAATAATTTAAATATTTAATATTTAATTAATTAATTGATAATGATAATTATAATGATTAATAATAATACCATAACAAAGAAAAACATCAGTTCTGTGCTGCTTGGTGAAAGAGTTTTGGGTATAAAACAACAGATGTCACCAACAGTATATCATATTATAATAGCCTTATAATAGCTAAAGTACATGGAGTGAATGAATGTCAACCTTCTGCCCCACAGTGATTTAGCTTTAACTAAAATTTACACATGTTCAGTGTTTTTTGATTCATGGTATTGATTAAATGTTTTTCTTCTCAGTAAAACTGACATTGTAAAAATTGTTTGAATTCTGTTCTGAAAAGAAAGTAGAAGAAAAATGCCATTCAAAATCTTTTCAGTGCAGTTATTGCAGCTCATATCATACCAGTCCAAATCCAAAATTGCAGACACTGCTTAACTGTTTTTGACAGTTTCTGCAAAAACATGACACGTTGGTTTGATACAGTTTTTACTGTGCAAATTCTGTCTATTCTTTATGCCACTGGGCTTTTCTATCAATTCACAATCTGACCCTTTCATATTTCCTGCTAACCCCCCCCACCCCCCAGCCCCACCCCCACCACCACCACCACCTCCTAACGTCGGGCACTTTTCTCCTGGCTGCTGGAGTGTTTGCACTGTGGATCCTGCTCCAGGTTGGCATGGAAACCAGCATGTTTATAAGAGGAGGGAAGGTAGCTGTTCCTTGGGAACATACATGGAGGAGGGGCTGTGCTCCACAATCTGTGATAATGACGCAATGAAAACTTATGTACATAGGCTATGTCGACTACTGTGTCTTGAGTGGTGGAGTACTAATTGGATTCTGCAGTCAAGCTTCTTACTGTATTATCTAAAATATGCATCAGTCAGGATGCTCTGTCTCTCTCTGCTTTGTTTTTAAATAAAAAATATGCCTGTCATATTATTTGCTAAATCAAAGTTTTTTTTTTTATTAAAACCTTTGTAACAGGAAAACTGATATTAAATATCGAATATTAAGTACTAGTGACCTCTTGTGGTTTTAGAGAGGTAACATTTAATTACAACACTCCCAGTCTGTAAAAGCAAGTTTGCGGGCCTTCATTTAGGGAGTGTTTTCAGTCCCTTCAGCTCATCACAATATTACCTTTCACTCTCATATTCCTCATCTGATGTCTTTAAAAACACCTCATTATCGTCTTTTCAAAAACAGTGATGTACCCCAGACCAGAAGACTTTTCTTCACCCATCTGTTTGTGTGTGTGAAATGTTCCCTCTTTTGCCAGCAGGGGATACTATTAGTACACCAATGGGGTGGTTGCAATCTGCCTAATAGAGTAGGGGCACAAATTTTCAGGTACAGAAAAAGAATAAGAAAAATTGGCCTCTAAAGATGTAAGAAAGGACAAAGAGTGATGCTTGTGAAATAGAAAAAAAAAGAAAAAAAAGATCTTGCTTGCTTCAAGCAGCGATCCCCTGGCCCCTCTGCGGCCATTTGGCATCTCCTTCCCTCGAATAAGTGAGTCACGGCGTGTTTCCAAATGTCAGAGTCTAACAGGATGGTAAAGCGTCTGAGCTCGAGGCAGAACAACAACACCACTTGCTCTTCTTCTTCTTCTGAGCGACAAACACTGACACTTGCGGCAGTGCTTTTCCGTATGTGCTCACATTTACACTATCCAAACCCCTTGGTCAAACATGTCATGTCATTGTTTTCTCTGCCTCCTATAAACAGAAGCACAGTATGTTTCAAACAAAGGATTTTACAGGAGGTATAATAGGGTGCATCAGAGCGGGAAAGAAGACCAGATGACATATAAGTGTTGACCATTTGTGTAGAGCTCCATTTGTAGCAGAATTAATGCTCTAATAGACTCTCCACCACTTACAGAATCCATTTCCCCTCTCTTGATGACAGCATCAGCACTACTGGAAGTAGAAAAGCATTCATTCTGGTGTCAAGATGAGAAATCATGGGTAATTTCTCTGTAAGTTATATTACAATAGTCACTTAAAGTAATGCACACCCCAGTGGACCTGTGATTAATTAATCTACTTTTGATTTGCTAATGACAGTTCAAGTCAAATACAAGGTTAGTCAAGGCTGAGTCAGTCCTTTTAACTGCAGCTGTAGAGACAACTGTAGTCAGTGTAAGAGATATCAATTTATTGGTATCATCCCTCATTATAACGGCTCCTATTAGCCAACGGCACCTCACATACTCACTCTCAGCAGATTAGTAGATAAATACAGTGTTACACACGCCCATATCCGAGATTGCATTAATAGTTTCCCATAAACATTAAAATCACTCATGTTGTTTTGTAGCCAACAGTGTTAAATTAATGTTTTGTAAAGATGTCCGAACTAAAAGGGGCTATAAATAGTGCGCTCATAGAGATGCAGCATTAACCACTGTACATGAAGTACAGTAGAGAGAAAGGACCCATCCATCCATCTCCTCCTCTGCTCCTCTACTGTCACTACCAAAACCCAGATGAAGATGAGTGTGAGAGAAATGGGCTTCTGAGTGTCTTCCATCTCCATCCATCAATCTTAGTCGACTTCTCTAATAACCTTTACAGAGAAGTGATGTCTGCTGGAAAAAGAAAAAGAAAGGACAGTAGGGTACACAGGCGCCCATGTCTTCTCCATCAGGCTCTGTCTTTTTCTCTTTCCCGCTGTGTTTTCCAGCAGGATGACTCTAATAAAAGTTTGCTGACACAACAGCCCCCCCGTGTTGAGAGCTGCCGTTAGGCCACAGGCTGGTTTTTAATTTGAGCGCACATTCGGGGTGAAGCCTAAGGGCGTGGGTGCTGTAAGCTCCCTCTTTCCTTTTTGGATATTATTAACACTGCGGCTCTGGAATCACATCTAGGAGGATGATGAGGCTTGAGCGCTGGAGCACAATCACAGGACTCACTCCGAGTCTTGCCAAATCGACAGAAACATTTCCCAAGACTTCAATATAAACACAAAGAGTGAAAAGAAGCTTGGACAACAAAAGATGTGGATCAAGAAGTGAAAGGAAATTTAATTCAAGTAACTTAAATCCAATTAAATCTGGGTTGCTCAACCATGACATGATGTAGCTCGGTGACAAAACAAGGCAATAATAATGACCCAGCTTGGTATAATGTTTGCGTATAAAACATTTCCGCACAGGGGCTGGAACCTCTTCACATGGCCACATGAGAACTGAAGTTTTCAGGGTTGACACATCTGTTATTTGTTCTTGAACATGAAAATACAGATTAACCCTTTGACTTGTGAATGCACCTTATAATTCCTTATAACAAGTTTTATATTTTGTCAAATAGTGTGTGACTGTGTTAGTTTATGTTAGTTTAACTAGATTTTTATATGGCTCGCTTAGGGTGAATTTCTTCCACATTTGTAGTTATCATACTTGTGTGTGTATGTGTGTGTGTGTGAGCACTTTGATCAGAATGGTATAGCTTCAGAAAGCCTGTTTGAATTTCTTGGTGCCAGTGTGGTGGTGAGGGCTATCAGAGCACGTAAAACAACCTCGAAGGTCCAGACATTGGAGGGCGTGTCATTAGACCCCTGCCTGAAACCCCCCCTGGTAAGATCCTCCCAACATCAGTCTTCATTAAAAAGGTTGCTCTCTGAGCAGATGGTCATTAACAGCACCCCCTCACTCTACAGCCCTGACACCCTCTATGCACTAGGACACTACCTAGAGGACACCCACTGTCCCTCAGGAATCCCAGAAAACCTCACCACAGAAGAAGAAGCGGTGCCTGACAAGGCCTCCTGGTAATGATCACTCTGGGGTCTCAATAAATCTCTTTTTTGAAAATTTTCAAAATAACAGCATGAAGTATGGAGATGGCTCCTGTAGCAGAATAATCAATATGTCAAACCCTGTGGCACAGGACTGAGGTGGTCAAAGTGACACAACTGATACAAATGGCCCCAGAAAGTGAGTAATATCATCAGCGCTGTCCTGCTCTGTTTCCTTTTCCAGTTAAGTGTTTTTGTCCCTGTGTCTTTTATGTGACTGGCATAACAATGTCGTCTGAGACTGCGCTGTTGTTCAGACAGATGTGGCGGGGGATACAGGTCAGGTTTTGGGGAAGGACGGAGTTGATAAACAGAGAATGTCCCTTAGGTCATGTTGCTTCACATCACAGCAAGACTTTGAGAGGGAATAACCAATCAAATGTTACAACACAGCATCTGAAAGCTCATCTCTTTGTCTAGTCGCTAAATCATAAGAATGATTACACAACACAAATTTACAGTCAAACCCCAGTGAAACAGACAGAGAGGCCGCAGATTTGATTCGGAGGTTGTCAGAGGTGATTTGTGAAGTTGTAACTCTTGGGTCCAATATGAGCAGTGTCAATGTTATCTACATTTTAGTCGAGATGGCCTCATCATCAGTATCTCCAGCGGCAGCCACCATGGATCCCAATTACCGCAGTAATCACTCCCTAGCCGAGAGCACGGTTTCAGACAGGGTAAAGTATTATCCATCTTCATCATATTCATTATCAGGCAGCAGACGTAGGTGTCCTGGCCTCCCACTGCTCCGCACCATTAGTGACTGATAGACAGTGGGACTATAGCGTCTTTTGCTACACGGAACACGCCCACATATGGATTTCTGAAGAGGAGAAACTCTTAATTTAAACAAGTTGTTGAAATATGCATATGATCTTCTGATCACACGCTATCTATACAGGCAGTTGTAGCATGTCACAGACTTCAGGAAGACAGGCGACCGTGTCTAGAGTACGCACATGGTCAAAGGTCACACAGCAGGGGATTTGCAGCACATCATTTGTTCTTCCCTGATTATCCTCTGCTGTCTCTCTAACAAGGAGGGTCAGTGTGACAGACATATAGTATCTCTGTTTCAGGACAAAAAGGTGACATGGAGCGGTGGAAGATAGTGGTGGTATGTTTGTCACCCATCCATCCACCTCATACTCACACACAGAGAGGTGAAAAGGGCGGTTTGCTCCCTGCTAGGAACCATGCGCACCCTGAGACCTAAATATATAGTGTGCAGACTGTTGTGTGCGCTGTGCGGTACTCTCGGCGTTACTCGAATAAATCACCTCATTAGCCTGTTCTCTAATGGGTTATTGTAGCACCAGGCTGACACCCTGTTACCGTAAAAGCTCATGAGATTTCAAAATTCAAAAATGCTTTTGGGTGGGATTGTTTTCCTATCCTCTGGCACATGGTCGAGGTCATTCTATTAGGTGGATTGATTTACATATAAATTGAACATGCAGTATTACGCACCTCCTTAAACTCATCTGTTTCACTACTGTATCCCATTATCTGTCTTCCATACTTCAACAAGCATTTAATTTCATCTTTCATATTGTCTTATGTTTCATTATGTTTCAGTGTTATTTATTAAAATTCATTTAGCTAATAACGCCCACATGTGCCGCCCCCTTCTCCTGCAATGCACCTATTCTAATGTGTTCTGAGCGACTGTGTGTCCTGAGGTAAAATGTAAAATGTTGAAAATTCACTGGAATATGAAAAGCAATCATATTTTCTGTATCAGTAAGCAGGTCTGTGGTAGCTGGGGGTCATTCTTGCTCTCTGCTGTTGCTTGGGGAGGCATTTTGTAAGAGCCCCCAAGGCTCACCTAGTTAATTAAGTTTTTCTGCCATTAGAATGATGTAACTTGTGAATTTACTGCTCCACAAAACTAATTCTCTACTAGCACTGAGGGTTTGATAGACATTACTTCTTTATATGATGCATTGTTTATATTGAATACACCACCGACAAAAATAGATGTGATGTTCTTGCGACTTGAGATGAGATGATTTGCCATGAATAGTAAATGGTCTCTACAAGAAATTAGCCAGTCAGTAAAGGTAAAAGAAAGAAAAAGTCTCTGAAGAAAGTGAAAGAAACTTTGCCGAGCACATGAACTGTGCGGTGGAGTTGTCTTGGTGATATGCGATGAGTTTGAATGCTAGAATGAAGAGGTGGAAGGGAGGATCCAGATATAGCAACATGTGGGTGTGTGTATGTGACTTTATCCACTGCAAAGAAAGAAAAAAAATAATTGACAACATTGACTAGGTGATGCACTTATGAAAAGACAGATTGATTTAAACCTATATGGAAAAATGCAGCTATATGGTTTTCTGTTGCAACTGTGCTAAAACTGTACTTTTTTTTTTTTGCACTCCCTGAGCTCAACTATCTGTGACTCCACAAGGTGAGAAGCATGGCCTCGCAAAAACAAAGTGTTTTCACGGCATGTAGAACTCATAAATCTGCAGTAGATTGTGTGTGTGTGTGTGTGTTTTTTTAAGGTGAAATAAATTAGTAGAATGAGGAGGGACCAGAATCCCTGCAAATTCATTCAGATATTTTTTTGTTGGCTTTTTGGAAACCTCCCCAAAATGTGATGTTTGTCCAGATAAAACCACGCTGGTATTGAGCATAATAAAAAAAATTAGGGTGCACGCAGGTTTGTGTGTGAAATGTACGCATAATAGAGTGCATGCTTGTTTGAAACACTAGGTGCTTTAGTACAAAAATAGAGGAAACGGCAGGGATACATCTACATACAGAATCATCTGTAACCTCTGCAGCGCCATGAAGCCTCTTTTTTTTTCTCCCCCTCGTTTTACCGCTCTCATCGGCCCCTTTTCCGGCAGCTGTTTTCAGAAAATAAGCTCTGATGAATCCTCTGCACTACCTGCTTAGCAGCTGATGACAAAGTGTCTAGCTGGTGTGGTAAGCCGAACATCTTGAGCAAGCTAAAGACAGATAAGGAGATATTAACTCCACAGAATTCAGACGATTGTATGTCAGTGCTGTGTATCTCACTTTATTTTGGAAGTCCCCTTGTTGCCATGAATCAATTAATGCAGCTTTATATGGGGCAAATAGTGAAACTCTTGAAAAGATATAGAGATGGCAGGCATGGTGTGCATCAGGGTGGAATTTTTGTTGAAAGAAAATTCTGTCCATGAAAATCATAAACAGAATAGCTGACAAGGCATAACCTTGGCAGAGTCCAACATCCACTAAAAATGAGACTCCCTTAGGTATGGACAGTGCCCTTGCTGCAGTTCTAAACAGAATCAATGCAATAATGGTTGCAGTACTTCTGAAGTATCCCCCAGAGGACGTTCGGCGGACACAGGCACAAGCCCTCTCCAAGTCCACAAAACATGTGGACTACATTAGATGAGCGAACTGCTATGCTTCCTAAAGTTTCCATGCAAAGGTGAAAACACTCAGCTGTACTTAAAAACTCAGCTAATGTAGACACACATGTTCCAAGAGTCACCTGCGTGCTTTTAGCTTTAAAGACACAGTTATCATTCACATCTCATGTCAAATGTAAAACCGGACATCATAAGTGAGTTTACATGGTCTGAACTTGAACTGTGAACTCATGACACTTTTAACACGTCTAATTCCTAAGAACTATGTAGGAACTTCACCCACGTTCAGTCCGTCCTTTTCCAGATCCGTGTCTTCTTTTCTTCTGTGGTAAATCACTGATGTGGCAGCATCCATTTACGCTGAAGAAGGCAGATGCTCGTCAAGGTGACTGAGGTCGACGTCTCTTGACCTCCGCAGGTTGCGTTCATGCCTTGCCAGTGTGCAGCAGTACACTTATTGGTGTTGACTTGAATATCAGACCATTTACTCTTACATATGACGTACTGCCATTTAAAATTTCTAGTTAAATTTCTAATTATATAGCCCATTTAGCCCTGACATTTGCAAATGCCTCTATTTAATACTTCTGGTCTAGTTCTGCTTCTTGCATTACAAATAACTGTATGAAAAGTATATTTTTAAACATATAAATATAGGGCATTACAATCAGCATTCATTTAGTGTGGAATCTGCATCCCAGTTTGTAAATGAGGCTGCAAGTCCGCCTTGGATTACTTACAGTACCTTGTACAAAACAACTAGGGCCAAGAGAGGACTTGAAGTGGAAGTGAAACTACTCCAATCTATTTTATAGAAAGGCTCTGACAGTATGACTATACTAACAGTGACTTGATGTTATTCTTTGTAATTTTCTTCTGTCCCAGTTCACTTGTCCCATTATGAATTACTGTGCCGCTGTAGCTCAAGCCCTTGTCTTTTTGCATTTGGCAGAAGAGTAATGCAATTTTTTCCTTCTTGCTGTTTAGTGTAACAGTATGGGAAAAAAAATATTCCCGTCAGTGCAGGAATTGTGGAAATGAGACACGACACAGGCTGTATTTATTAGAAAATCAGCCTTAGAACAATGACGATTATGTCATTCTTAAAAGATTTAGAGCACATTTGCATTGTAATAAAATACGAAAAGTCTGACAGCACACAGCTAACACTTCCTCATGTATGTTATGAATGATTTGCCCATGAATTCTGGTCTATAATAAATACTGCACAGATCCCAGAGGGGAACCTTAGACCTCAAGTTTCAAAGAAGACTACAAATTATACACATGTCTGTTACATAATGTTGCCTCTTTGATCTGGTCTGGTGCACAGCAGATTCTGTGAATTGTGAATGTTAATGTAGGCAGTGGTATATGTCAGAGGTGTTGACATACTCCTCCACAAGAGGACATCTCTCATCATCCCACCTATCTCTCCTCAACAGAGGAAAGATCCACAAAGCTCTGTCAGCAGAATAATGAAGAGCCACAACTACAAGGTAGTTTCCTTTCCCTGCAGCAAAAGCAGATTTAAACACCTCCGCAACCCATCTCTAATGTTCAGCTCAAATGGAAGATGCAAGCCGATGCCTTTGACAAGTGTCTGAAAACAAATATGATGACAGACGGACATCTTGTCCCACCATCATATTCATTTTCTGCTAAAGCCAATAATGTGGAGTGCTATCAGGTCTCAGCTAGGCTTCACAAGGAGAAAACCTCCCTGGGCTTTATGAAACTCACGTAACAGAGGTAAGAGATTGCAAATCTTGCCTGACTTGGCTTGTCTTTTTTTTAATTTTTTTTTTTTTTTACATGTAATTAATAAGCAAAAACAGTAGGAAACACAAAATAACCAGGATCTCCTTGAGAGATATACAAACTGATGGGGTTTTTGGACATTAGTTGCCAGCTTTGTTAACCTATAACCCACTTAATGAGTAGACACATTTGCATGCATAGGTATAGGTGCAACCACACACATTTATAGTGTTAGAGAAGTGGCAGGAAGAACTGTTGATCAGTACCATGGATGAGAGTAATAGATCCGTTTAGCGTTAATCAATGTCGCTCACAGGCTCATTGAGCAGTGCACTCAGCATCCTGCTTTTGTGTCAGAGAGCCTTTTAATCTAATTGGACATTAAACTCCTGTCATTATTCCTCATGCTCGGAGACTTATTTATGGCTCTCTTGCTTGCTTGTCTTTACCTTTTCATTACAGCATGCCAGTCTACATCAGCAAACTCATTAAAGGAAATGAATCAAAGGAGAAAGCTGATGTGTGGCTGAAAAGTGTAATTTAATAAATGTGTGTTAGGCTGCAGTGCTCAGCACATCATTCATGTTGTTTACGGGCTGTAATGTGTTAGCAGGTGAGGGCACTTTAATAATAACGGCCTTTCACAAAGGCAAACAACAGCACTGCATTTTAATACACGGACCTTTAAGGGGTGACAGGATTATCAATGCTGAATGCAGTCAGCAGGAATGTTGTGGTGAAAGTGATTCAGGATGAGGAAGTTCTTTCTGATGTTTCTTTCTTTCTTTTTTTTTTTTTTTGACTGCAGTCAAATTTCATAAAGTGTCTTTATAACAGTGTGGTGTGTAGATGTAAATTTGGCTGTTGGTTGTTTGTGTATTGTTGTTTGCGGCTTTTGATGACTAGCTAGTGTTAGCAAACTTTAGTGCAATATTGCTGTGTAGTTAACTATGCTACAACACTATATTTCTGCATTTACCATTACCCCGTAATTCTTGCTTGTGGTTACAGTTGCTGCTTTTCAGAAAGTTCATTGTCTTGCTTTAAAGCTGCACTAAGGAATATTTTATATGAACAATGGATCAAATGACTATTTGTAATGTGAAAGTGGTTGCTCATAAAGACATCCCTACAGGGAATTATCACCCAACTCTGTAGTTCCCTTGTCACTGTACGCCACCTGCACAGCACCAAACACCAGACAAACAAAGCTAGCAACTAGCTAGTGAACATAGTGGAGCATTTAGCAGCTAAAGAGCCTCAGTTTGTGCTAACCAAAACAGAAGACGTGGAGTGATTATTGGATATTAGAGTGAATAAATGCTAATAAATAAATGCTCATGTTGCTCTGCTGGATGTGTAAGGAGTGAATGTGCCACATAAAGTTATGATGTGTCATTTTTTTTGTTTACAGCTTGTTCCTAAGTGAGCAAAGTCACTGCTGCTTCACAGTCACCATTTGTAGACTTTTATGTGATTGTAGCATCTTGCCAATTATTCTCATACTATAGGTTTTCATAATGCTGGTTTGCAGTTCAGGGTAGTGGTTGCACTAGAGGCTACCACTGTGTAGTGTGGTTGTAAATTTTCAAATTGTACACATAGTAACTTTAAAGTGGCAGTGGGTTAAGGGAGCATCTGGCCCCTGGTTGTAGGTCTGTTACAGACACAATATATTGTTTTAAAGCTGGGGCTGATGAGCCAATGCACTGAGGAAGAAAGTGACAATTGCAGGGCTTGAGGGCCTTAGGAGACTCCCCAGTCATTACTGTGTGCATAGCAGCCGGAGAACACCTCTTCATGGGTGTTTAAGCAAGCACTTTAAATGGAAATGTACTTGACACGTTAAGAGATGTAATCATTGGGTATTTGAATTCGACTCAGTTCTCTCCTAAATGTCTCTCTCCCTCTCTTGTCATTCTCTGACGCTTTCCCACCTTTTCTGTGTTTCTCTCCTGTTCACTTTATTTCTCTCTCTTGCGCCACCCACCCATTCCCGTTTTGAATTATTTGCGTTCCTTGCCGCATCCTTGCATTTTATGATCTGTTAGTGTTGCTCTTGATCTGTGTTCATTTCTGAACTGTGGAATTGTCACAGAATATGTGGGTGGCACCTTTTATAGTTGGAAGAATTGAGGTTATTTATTGAAAACTACTAAGCTGTAGCCTCTGCTCACTAAACTAGCTATTCTTCTACTTTATGAACAGCAATATGAAGTGTTTTTGTGTTCAGAGCAAGATTCTTCCTTGTTTTCAGAAAATACCTGGGGCATGTTCAGAACTCACAGACGAATGGAACGAAGTATAAAAGGCGAAAAAAAAAAAAGAAAAAAAAAAGTCTGCATCCCACATGATGAAACCAGTTTGATAAGCTCATAATATTTGAAATTTTCACTTCTGATCATAGCTATCTTTCTCTGTGTATGTTCTCATTCATCTTCTTCTATACAGTGTTTGATTGCCGCTGTATTGCTCCCGTCCTTGTTCATAGTCTATCTGCTCATTACAACAATTACAGCCTGTGAACATTTCATTAGGCTAAATATGTCTTGGCTGGAACATACAGTATTATTGTGCTGAGCCTACTCTTTTCATCGCACTCTCATTGCACACACCCCCTCCCTCCATGTTAACCTTACCCTTTGTTGTCAATTGAAAAGCAGCAAAATTGATTGGCCGTTTGTCCTATAAAAGTCCCTCACAAATTAACTCATGAGGGTTACCTTAAGATAGAAAGTTTTTGATTTGTGTTTTGATCTTTTGATCTGTGTTGGCACTATTGAATGCATTTGGTATTTAAACAAACCACCTGTTTTTATTTGTATTTTATTTTTCTCATATTTTCTTGCATGATGTACTGGAGGCGTTCTTTTTTTTTTCCAGTTTATTTTACAAGAAAAGGAGCAAAGGAACAAGGAGGACATGGTTATAGGACAAGTGGGCTCTCTAATCAAAATGTGTGTGGGAAACAAAGCTAATCAAAGTCTTGAGAACAAAACACACAATGGGGCGAACTTCCGTCTGAATCAGACATAAGCTTTTGAGGCTGGACACACGCTTCCCTGCTCTGTATCTGCTGCCTTTTATTTCCATGCCTCCATAAAACATGGCCATGCAGTGGCGAATGGTGTTCTTGTGAGAGATACTCCTTTGTTCTTTTCCTGTGATGCCCTGTCATTTGGACTTGGCTTGCCAGGAACAGTCTGTTCCACATTAACTGCTTGAGAGGTCAAACCAGCTTGATCATTAGCCCTCACAAGGAGCTCAGTCTCCCTCCCTCATCTTTTACATTTATTTTAAAGTGCTTTGCATATTTCTGTGCCCCCCCCCCCCCCCCCCTTCCATTTTTTTCCCTCTGGTTTAGCTTCTTTTTCATTTTCTTCCTTCCAAAATTCATGGCTGTCATATTGTATGTGTTGAAAAAATGGTCACACTGCTGTCACTGCTATAATAGCTGTTTATAGCAAGGAAGAATTTGTTTTCTATCTACAAGTCCTTTCAGTCAAATTGCATTAAAATATGTGTCTTTGTTGTGGCAGTAAAGCCATGAAATGTAACATATATCAACTACAATGTAGTTAAAAGGATCATCGTAAATATCATCCTAAATAATTCTGTTATCATTATTTCCATCATGAATTCATAAATCTAACAATATGGCTCACAGCCTGCTATTTCCTTCTCTTCTTTGGAAATGGAGCCTGTTCCCTCTGTTCCCTGTGCATGGTCAATCATATACACTTTGCATGGGAAATTAATTCCATTATTAAACATGCCGCACTTCAGAAATTTCAATTACCGACAGCAGCATGAGGAGGAGAAAGGAGGTAATGCATGCCTACTCTAATGCATGAATATTGTATTAGGCCAAGAGAGTAATCATGGCCGATAGCTACAGAAGTCAAGTGTCTAGAGGTCCATTTATATACATGACTTCTGGCCAGATGGCCACCACAGACAACAGGTTCATTTATGAAGTCTACTTATGCAGCCATCAAGAATCCAAATGTATTAAATTGGTCAAGAGTGTGACAACCGAGAGCTCCAAAACAAAATGGCCACTCTACTTAATAGGGTTAAGAGGTATAATGGTAAACGGTACCCGAGTGGGCCGCTCTGCTGCACGTGAATTAACACTGCTGACCTGTCTGCTTGTTACAGCAAGAATTTGTGATACAGAGCAACATTTTTTTGAACAATCACACTTTGTGTTATCATAAAGTTTATTCAATTTTCTTCCAGAACACACAGTGCTGAAATAAATGCTCAAGGTTTTTTAGATGTCTTTTGGGAAATTGGCAAAGCATAAACACAAGGGAAGAAAGTGGCGTGTTTTGACCCCGTAGAGGACAAACACTTACCACTGTTAATTTCCTCGCTTGCCATTTCCTCATGTTTTGCGGACTTGAGCACTCTTTCCAGTTGGGTAAAATGTCCCTTGTTGCCATCGAGCCATGAGTCTGGGAGGAAAAAAGGTCAAAGCAATTTATATGTGACACATAGAGTTTGATCGCTTTGTCATCGCCTCGGGGGCCAAACCTGCCGCTCTCAGAAGTATGCCCCATACACACACACACACACACGCACACGCAAACGCACACGCACGCAGACAGGCACACAGGCACACAGGCACTCACACACTCACACTGAGGACTCACACACAGACACATACACACAGGCAAATGCGTGCATGCGTGCATGCACCACACACACATAACAATCTGCCATCTGCATGAGAATGTGAGAAAACGATTTTGGTTCAGCCTGGTTGCATTCCTCTGGTGTGTCTTTGTGTCGTGTGTGAAACAAGGCAAAAGCCTCTTGGTGCAGAGGTTAAATAAAGGGCTGATTTAAAATTCAAGATTGTTCATTGATTATTTAGAGATGGATTTTTTTTTTCTTTTTCACTGATCAGTTCATTTTGGAAAATGTGCAGAATACAGTTTAAAAGATAGATGATCTTTCCAAATATAATCACTTTTCTGATCTTGAGCCATGGTGTCCCTATCTAGCCAATCTGCGTACTTTTTAAGACAGGTCAGACCTCTGGCATCTAATGAGCCACTGGAGATAACAGATGCCACATATGACAGAATCAACCAGAAAGTACATTTCAGCAAAGGTGTTAAAGCTTAAGCAGTAGAAACTATAACTTGTGGAGAACCATGTTAATCTAGCGAGCATCTGGCATCAGTTGTTAAAGGAATGGTTTGACATTTTGGGAAATACGCTTCTCCGCTTTCTGCCAGAGAATTAGATGAGAAGATCAATATCACTCTCACGTCTGTCTGTTAAATACGAAGCTATAGCCAGCTGTGGCTGCAGCTTAGCTTAGCTGAAAGACTGGAAACAGAGGGAAACGGCTAGCCTGTTCAAGGCAGAGTTTCTGCTGGTTGCCTGGCAACTGCTCGCTGGGAAGGAATAGTCTGACACATGACACCTGTAAATTTGACTTTAATTAGAAAATATATGAACAGTACATGTTGCTCTGGTTATTTAACAAAACCTTACTAAATAGTGTCCCTGAAGTATTCATTCATGTTTCAGTTCTACGGGAGCATTTCGTAAAGGTGTAAACATTTTGCAGTACTCTGAAAATAAATTATCTTTATTATGAAGTCATGAATAAGAATCAAATGTGCAAAATAACCCCACTATATCTGTAAAATCTTTGGATGTGGGCAAAGGCAAATTGAATATTTTTTTATATTTGTGTACTGTGACCTAGCATCAGCCGAAGAAGAGCATAATTTCTGGCCTATAACACCGGTAAACATGCTATTTCTCTATTTCTAGATCAGCTGGTACTGTAAATGTAGACTCATATAACTTCATACACCGAAATGTCAAGATCCTGGAGGGCAGAGAAAAAAAATGAAGACCTCAGGTAGGATGTTGGCCATCGTATGTCTGCTTCAACTGTACCGTAATAGATGAAATCGTCCAGATGTGTCATTATTTACTGTACACATCTGCTTGGGTTAGGGGCGACAAGGAGAAGATGGGGGAATGGGAAAGACCAGGAGGCAGTAGCTGCCTCCACGAATACCCATCATGCCAGTTCCACAGTGATTTATGTAGAGTCTTGCCAAAGCAGGGGACAAATGACCTTCACACATAGTTATCAGAGGAAGATATCAGTGGACAGGGATTTTCGTATCACATCCTTCTTCCCCCACATCACCCCCCCCTCCAGACTCTGTGTGTTTGTCTGCGTGCAGGTGTGTATGTGTGTGTTGTTGAGTAAAACTGACATTGAGCTGGTCCTCGGGGCAGAGGAGCACTGCTGGTTACATCCCATGTGTGTGCGAGTCTGTCTTTGTTGGGAGACCAAGTATTTATGTGGGGCCAGTCACAGACGAGAGCCAGGACGATGTGGACGTCTGACTGGCTTTGAGACAGACACGGTGTCCTCTGTAATGAAAAATAATAAACTCTATCTCAGGGTGTTTCAATTTAATTACTACACTGACACAGAGCTAAGCGCTGACTTCGTTTGTGATACCAAGGGAAAATTGCTGTTATTCTCTTGTACAGATTTCCATTTATTAAAGAATCACTTCGGCCCAAATCACAAACATTTATTTTCTCGGTTGTCTGACCATGCAGGTGATTACCATTGTACCATATATATCACTTATATTCTCGATAGTAGCAAAGACAAATCATTCTCCTTCTCACGATGTTTCCATAACTTCCATAACTACAACTGACCGAGCTGACCTTTTGTGTGCCGGCTGCTGGTGTCGACTTCGCCAGCAACTCTAGTTTGAGTATCACAGTGGTCCTGCTGGTTCCGGGCGTAGGAGTACATGCTGTTTCCCTCATGACTCCAGATGTTGTGTGTCATCATGCCTCTGATTGTCCTGCTGCTGCCAGCTAGTCCAGGCAGTCTGGACTCTTTTTAAAAAAATGTTTTCATTCCTCTTTTTCTTTTTTTTCTCTGAGAATGTCAGAGCACTTCCATTCAGACCATCACTTAGATTGACTTTGTTTTTTTCAAAGGTGACAACGAGTGAAGGCTAAAGTGGTGAAATTTTACCGACATTTTGCGAATATAGCCTATAATCTGTCTGGGGTATCATTGAATTATATGAACTTTTTATGCATTCTCAACAGGACAGATTACTTTACTGCTTTTATTGTAGACTCGCCTTAGTTTTGACTTGATATTTTACATTTTACGTTGATTGTCACGTATAATTTAATGAAACACATGAAATTTGACCCAAAGTTACACAGCACAGTGTGCACGTGTTTCAAATAACATTTCTTAATTTCAAATTCCGTTCTGGATTACCCACTTTTACCTACATGTCACACAATGACACTGTTGGACATTTTATGCTAATGACAGTACAGTAAGTCTGCATGCCAATCTTCAATGGAGTTTCACTTGACATGCCATCCATGAAAGTGGTCAAAAAAAAAATCACAAATTACACCTTAACGGAAACTGAAAGTTGAAAGTCAATACTAAAAAGGATTTAACATTGGAATTAAAAATATATATCTTGCTGTGTGCGCCCACTGGCTACAAATCAGCTGAGCAAAATAGGGGCTATTTGTACGTTTTCTCTGCTGCTGAACGGAATTTCTTGCTGAATGGTAAACCAATAGTGTTTATAATACGCCCTCTGAGCAGTGCTACGTTTTGAGGGTAGATTGGCTATTGGAAAATGATGAGGTGAGCTAGGGCTAGCTGGTTAGCGTGCTAACTTCAGTAGAAGAAAAGTAGAGAAACAATAGTTAACATTGGTGTTGCTTCGCACCGCTGCGGACAGAAGTCACCACGTTTCTTCTAGACAGCTGTTATTGTTAACTTTGGCTTATGTAGCGATAGCGAAACTTACAAAAAGCTCCTTTAAATGCTTTTAAATTCTTACATGAGTTATTGGCTCCGCAGCCAATGTTTTATGTTGAGAAGTAGCCAACCGAATCTTAATCACAGTGGCAGAGTTAGTTAATTGGGATAGATATACAGTGTAGCAAAGGTCTTAGGCTGTATGGATGAGGTCTTCCTCCTGGTCCACGGTGCCTGGCACCAACTCCCGTCTCTTTCTCCAGACATCTCCAATATTTTCTCAATCTTTATAACAGCATTAAACGGTGCTGGAAATCTGTGTGTCCCATTTGTCAGCCCTTTTTTACTGGAGGCTCCTGACACTCCAGTCCACAGATCACGAACCCAATTAAAGCAGGCAATTTGTGTTAAATTTATTATGCCAAAGCTACACTGCCATTGGCTCAGAGCTCGTCAGGCCTCACCTTTATCACCCTTAGTAGTTCAGCCTGGTCCCTGAGAGGTCTCTGGTCATTTTTGTTATTGTTCTTTTGATTTATTTCCCTCATAGCACAGAAACTGGCCAGAGACTACCCCCGCTGCCCACTGAGAGTAAAATAAACTACTGCTCCATTATGAGCTCTCTTATCCTCTGATGACAGTATTATGAAGGAGGAAAATATAGTGACTCACTCAACTGCAGAAACTTGCTCTATGCTCATGTGAGAACAAAATTTATCAGTAAAAATGCCAGTGGATGAGGAAACATGATATATGGTAAATTTCTACCTCACTTTCTGTAAAGTATAATACTGTATACTGTCATTAATATCGCAGCCATTCATTAGATTATAACTTCACCATATTTTTTCACAAAATATACATTAATCATATTGCATGTTAATGTATTTATTTCACTCATTTCTTCACAATTAATGGACCAGTGTTTTGGTCTGAAATGAACACATTAGCACTCATTTTTCACTTTCCTTTTGATTGCCATAGGAACGCTTTAGAGGCTGTGCTTGGAAGCAGCCTCATGAATATGAGAGTTATTTAACAAATACTAAAACAGTCTGCAGCCCAGGAGGGGAGGAGACTATTGTATTGTTCCATTTCAAGGCTGTCAGTCTGACTGATGACTTCTCAGCCTCACATCATTCCTCTCTTTCTTTTCATTGTATTTATGATTTGAAGTAGAGGAATTACGACACAGACCGTCTGCAGAGCCTCCTGCATTTATTCCAAATCCTCTTTTGACTGACAGTGCAGGAAGTGACTTTTTTCTCCAAAGGGCATATGCATTTGAACAATACAATAACATATGAGAGGACTACACAAGTATTCCTTTTTGTTTTTGTGTATACTTTATACAACTTCCATACATTTTCCAAAGGTCTCATCTCTTCATTCATTTCGGTAGAAGTACTATATGAAAATCAAAGACTGGAAACTTGCTTGATCCATCGCAATGAATTTTATGTCTAGTTTTGTTTTTCGCATAGCTCCATTATCTCAGTGTGGTCATGCAGTGATTTGAAAAGTTTTACGTGCTGGAGGCTCTGACAGCTCAGATTTGGCAGCTGGACAGCCTTGTATTCATGAGCTGTGGTGACCTAGAGGACAAAAAATAATCAATTTGCTTTCTGTAAAGAGGATTTAAAATTATGATATAAATAGTATGACTAAATAAATACCACTGTGTGAATATAATAAGGATCACACATCATGCTCGCAGACCTTTTACATCAATCTCTCATTTGCAATTCCACCCAACAAAAATGTAACCCTGACAACAATAAAATTGAGCACATTGTGAATGGAAAAAAAAACTGAAGTGACTTTCAGTGAGTTCATTTTTTTTTACTGTAAAGAAATTAACTGATGCCAGAGGCTGCCTGGAAGATTGAAACAATGCATTACTCTATCAAAAACATTCTATTGGGAAATTGGTTACTGCATATATAATTCATTATAAATGTGCCAAAACACTGGTGTAGTCTTTTCAATCTTTTTCACACGGTTAATATATTCACTCAGGTTTTTCTTATCTTTAGAATAACAATAATGAAAAATAATTTTATGCTTGTAATCTTTGGCTTTTATCAACACTTATCCTCTATCACACCTACGCTCTCCCCAATGTCAGTCTGTCCCATGACAGAAACAAGGCACATAATGCCTTGGTCTTTAATTTCTCCCCAGACAACATTAATGGGATGTGATGGTCCATCAGGTTCTTGTCCTTCTAATTGTCACCTCTCTGGTCCCTCCTCCTTCAAGCCAAACTGGCGGCAATTTATTCTGCGAAGGAAGTCTGGAGGAATCCATTCAAGGAGTGATTAACTGGGCTATTGTAAAGAACTGTGTATGCTCAACTAATATCAATCCACCAAAACAAGCAAAGATATATCTGGCCATCGGGAAATCTATATGAAAATACCACAGGCCAGTGTTGACAATTTTTTTTCTTTCAAGCAAGAGCAGATAGAAAGTTTGCAGCCACAGAAATGTATTCACCAAGAAAATCAGAGCAATCCCCAAAGTCACAGGGGAAGCATGTACTTCTATACTGAACTGTCAAATGAATGATCACACATGAGCACACACATTTACTTTTATATTGGAGAAATAAATAGAAGATGTTAAGTCATTTTTACATACACACATACGCACACACAGATACGTGCATTCACACCAACATGTGTGTGCACCCACCCATACATACACACACACACACACACACACACACACACACACACACACACACACACACACACACACACACACACAGACTGAGGCATTGCATTAACAGAGAGACCCATCTGGTAGCTTGTGCAAGTGTAGCACTCAGCGGACCCTGATTTCATTATCTCAGCGTGTTCTCCGTGACCCGGAGAAAAGTGACATCTGATTTACCTCAAGATCAATTTGTATGTAAATCAGTAAGAAACTGGAGGGCAATAGAGGGGTGGCATAACAAAAGCTGTTTTAGAGTCTGTGAGCAGGTTTGTGAGTTTGGTCGTCGCAGTGGTCCCCACAGAGACACTAATAGAGCTCATTTAAGTAATAGGACCCTTTGGTCCACGGGGCAGAGTCTCTAAAGAGAGCCCTGCGTAAACCATACTGCCGCACGAAATTCAAGAACAGCATGTTAGTGTCGAATTCACGTTATTTGCCATTTTAATGTTCCCATAATAGATCCTTTATGAAATCTGTTCACATGCTGGCAAGTGGTTTAGCTTCGCGAGGACTCTGCATGTGCAGCGCATTATTAAAAGCCACCGTGGTGCCTCTCAAAGAATACTGTGACCTTCTTACAAAAATGGAGAGGTTACGTGCTAATGACTCCAGCGTCCTGCCAACCGGTTGTTGCAGCCGTGTTGCGGTGAACCAGACTTTGTCGACACTAAAGCCCCTCTCTGTGGCCGTAAAATATTACAGCCATATTGAGAGAACACATTTTATCCTCCCTGGATGATGAATGCCTCTGCCTCACAGAACAGATATATTGGTCAGTTTCCTCCTCTTTGATTTGAGATCACGTAAGAGGTTTCAGTCATCGCTTGGAGGCTTCTGCTCTTCTCCATCGCCCGCGGACCGAGCTGCATTAGATTGCATCCTCATTACTGGTTCATGTTATGTGGCAATATGGTTCTATGACATTTTAACACTTTGGAATGAAATTTGAGGCAGATGTAAGTCTCTTGTCTGAGCAGGCGTTTGAGTGCTTGTTTGTTTGGATGGATCGGATGCTGTTTTCCACTTCGTCACTGCTAAGACTAGAAAGATAAGTTACTTAAAGCCTCAAATGATGTTAAAAGATGGACATTGATCCCATTTGCGATTATATAACGTGTGTTTGATGGTAGGTGTGGGATCTGGGTTTTTCGAAGGGTCGGGGTCACTAATACGCGCAAGTGATTGATGCTTAACCTTGAGGAGTGATCTCTGTCGACCGACACAGTAGGAGACTGGCTGCAGCAACTCAACAAGGGGAAGTAGTTTGACTGTGTTTAACTGCAGGTTTACTGCGGAAATATCATTACAGTGTTCAGGAAGGTCATGTGAGGTTCAGCTGGCTTTCTTACAGATCAAGAAGACTTTCAAAAAAATTACACAAATTACAGCTATCTTAAAATTTAATCTCTGTATTTATTATGCTTGTCCACACGGACACGTGCACACACACGCACGCGCGCGCGCACACACACACACACATACGCATACACCTTCAAATTGTCATATCAAATATGAGCTCAGGACGGTCCCGCAAAATTGCATCTATAAATTACATTGAAGGTAGTTTCATTTTATCTGCAATGCGAAATGGTCTTGCTGGCCAATCAAAGTCTGCCAATCCCAGGGACACAGTCATATAAAAGCTCTTTCTATTATTAAATGGGTATATCATCTCTGGCTGACACTGTGACAGTTCAGATGACAATGGCCGCATTACTCACAAAACACCTTTAATTTCGAAGTGAAGAAGAGTTGACTTACTGTCACTCCAAGTGACAGCTCTTTGTGATGCTTTTAAAATACACCCTGGTTGCTTTTTTTGGCACCAGTGGCAACAGTAAATTTCTTTTAGTCATAGTGTTAATTGTTATTCATCATTAGGCAAATAAACCACTTTATTGCGCTGCGGTACAGAGCCAATTACAGCAGCTGTGAATTTAAAGATTGTAAAGGAGGAGAAAGAGGCTGTTAGGTTGGCTGGTTTTTTTTGTTTGTCTCAAAGGTTGCTGACGCACTGCTGCATCACTTTGATATCAAACCATATATATACTGCAGTAGACGTCGGATGTCAACGTAAGACTATAGCCTCACTACACACACACACACACACACACATTTTCAGGCTGCGAATGAAATACACCCTTTCCTCTACCATTGTATTAGGCTGTTCCACAGAGCTTTACCGAATACAGGCATGGTGGACCGTGTCCTCCTCAGGCCATTTAACTCCTCAGGTACCACTCACTCTCCTCGGCCCAGGGGATGTACCAGTGCTCCATGGCTGCCCTCAGCTGAAATGAGCAGAGCACACACACACACACACACACACTGACACTGACACTGAAAGAGCTGAAAGCTGATGATGACCTATTTCACTTTATATCTTCCATAAATTACCCCATTAACATCTCCATAACAGCACCAGTAAAGGCAGAGGATTCGACATCTGCTTCTCAGGACTGTCGGAGCGCGCAGGTTTTGGCCCATCACACAAGAACGACTGGGCCTACCCCTGCACAGAGCCGCTCCTCAGTTTATTATCTGCTTCCTGCTGGAGAGAATGGACTGCTGGTGCGGTAGCTTGTGTGTGTGTGTGTGTGTGATGAACTAGGGAAAGTTGCTTCTGAGAGAAATGAAATGATTCTCTTTCTGAAATGGATGGGCATTATTAACACAAGCCAAATAGAACGGAGTTCAGCAGAGAGGGGATTTTGTCTGGTTTGCACCATAAAAGTCACACACTGTACTTTAAAAGTAATTTGTGGGGAGACAGGTTCATAGCAAGATGAAATAGGTTTAGAAGTGAAGAAAAATGTGATGATCAGTATTAATATATGAGACAAAGAGTTGAGAGAGTTTGCTGTGTAGAGGCGATGCTTGAAAATCCTGTTATGGGATTTGTTCGACTCACATAGGCTGGGAAAAAAAAAAAAAAAAACCCATAAACATACTTCCAGAAATCATTATTAAATAAATCACTGAGGAAAAAGAAGCATTTCCAGAATTCTCCCTCTCTCTGTCTCTTTGATCATCACACTTCACATTAAAGTGAATTCACTCTTCATTATTATTCATTATTTTTTCAATCATAACTGCAAGATAGTTCGTATGCCCCCGATATTTAAAAATCAAATTCATTTTGTACTTCATCTGATACTTTAAAATGCTATACTGTACTGTGTATCTCATATCAGCGGAAAAGTGTAGAACAAAGAACAAAGCAGAGAAACGGGGAAAAAAAGAGCATGTCTATACATTTTTCTCCCTGACACTCCAAAGAATTAATCTCTCAAACAGTTTTGACAAGTGACCCTGTAGGGGGTTGCTAATGTTATGGCAGGGGACCCTATTTAAGTAGCCCACGTTGTCGCTTTTTTTCTTCTCCAAACTGACTGATCTAATTATTGCATGTTAAATGGGCATCTGGTAAATGGTGCATATAATGATGCGATTCCACAGAATTAAGTGCCTGCCTGTCCTGCTGCTGGGGCTAACACACAAATTGGCCTTCTTCTGTTCTCTCCTCCTTTTTTTTTTTTTTTTTTTTTTTTTTTCCCCCTTTTTTTTTTTTTTTTTTTTTTTTTCTTCCTCATCTCATCCCTCATTTGAGTTCCGGGGCTAACCTCTCGCAGAGACATGCCTCAGGTTCTCCCTGGATTAATGATGGCAGACTGAGGTGAGCTTTGGTCTACAACCCATGTCTGTACGACTTAGAGAGGAACAAGCGCAACCAAGTTGCAACCGAGTTAAATCTAGTATAAAGGTGAATTTCTAATTTAACAGTTATTTTCCAACATTAATTATTATCTAATTTAAATGTAACAGCTCTGCTTATTTGCATGACGCTTACGATTCAGATCCTCTTGATTGACATTTGAGGGGAGATTTCTGTTTGTTTCTGGTATCAAACTCCATCGCTGGACAAGAATTACTGTGAGAACTGATTTTGTCAGCAGGCCATGTCTTCCCCCGTCCTTCAGACTTGGCTCTGCTGTGTAAATATCAGCAGTGAGCATCATGTCTGCTCTATTTCAGTAAAGCCTCAGCAACGTTGCTGACATTTATCTATATCTGCTGCCAGAGAATAACCTTTCTGAGTTATGAGAGGCTGTCCAGGCCTGCCTGTTTAAATGTCGTAACACATAAGTTCATTATCAGAACTCTGGGGATGAGGCTTAAAGGCCCGATCTGTGATTCAAATGTAAATAAAAGTGTAGCCCCCCAACCATCAACATTCAAAACAGAAGATTGGCATCTACTGTCACTACCAAATAGATTAAACACGTTTCTGTTGTTAAAGGATTAGTTCACAAAAATCACACACACACACACACAAAAAAAAAACACATTTTCACATTTACCCCTGGTGGCAATAATGGCAACAGATAAATGGATGTTTGAGCTCATAAGACTTGGTGAGTGGGTGTGTTGCGGCTCCGGCTTTGTGTGGAGACATGCTTTGTCTTTTTCATTTAGATTCATAGTTCATCCTTGTGACTTCAGGGGGTGCTATTTTACCCACCATGCAAATTCTGCCCCACCACCCCCTCCTTCCAGCAGCATAGACCAGAAGTGACTGACAGTTGGGCACAACATTAAAATATTTCTGGATAAATTTGATTACAGATTATTTGTCGCAATGAAAATGTTTATAAATGCAGATTTAGCTCCCTCCTAACAAAAAGCCTCTCTGTTGTGTCAGAGTAAAACAAAATCACATGGCCTTAGTCATTGTGATTGATGACAGACACTGTGAGGAACACTGCGTATGCTTATTGTCCCATTAACGGACATGTACATTAGTCATAAGTCACATGCTCAAATTAAACATGATTAACTACGACAAGATTAGAGGATAAAGAGGTTTTTGTAATAGTGTGTAAGAGCATTTATTAACAAGTCTTCTATCTGTTTTTGTCAGCCTGTGTGTGGCTTAGAGATTATAAAATATACATAGATTACGACTACAGTACGTGTATGTTTTTGAAAATTGCTGTACTTGATCGTGACGGCAATGAAATGCAAAAGAGGAGCAAATAATTCAATTATATAAAGCGTGCGATTAATTATATTTCAATAGGAGTTTCACACATATCAGTAAATTCAAGCACTTCCAACTGTGCCCATGGCAGATGGGCAATAAAATCTCCCATAAAACACTAAGCATACTATAAAGGTTTCACAGTTGTGTTTCTTAACCCCCGGTATGTGCAGTTCATAACTCATTTCCATAGCAACTTCTAAATTGACCATTTTATTGGAATCATTTGCGTTTTGACCCCAGAGAGCATAAAACAAACTCCTCAATAATTTCATAGGCAATAATTTCATGGCACCGTTTAAATATCAAACAATTTCTGAAGAAGATACACAGACTTTGGGAAGAGAATAATGATATTATCTATAGTAAATAGCTTAATTTTTGAACAACAGCAAGAACCGGGTGACCAAGCCTGAGTCGTGTGGTGCTCCTCTTCTGTCTCGTGCCATGTCTGGCCTGGTTGGCGGGCCCGCGAGCGACTGGGAAACAAGTGAGGCCGAGGCGCGGCAGACTGGAGCTGTACACGCCAGTGCCTCTGCATGCTGAGGACAGCTGACACACGCTGGTATTAAGACAGGCACAACAACGGTCCAGAATTACAGAGAGGTGAGGCTGTTCCAAAAACCTGCCTGTCCCCTCTCCGTGTCTCACCTGTCCCCCGAGCCTGCAGCCAAGTCTCCCGGCATGCATAAGTGCACAAAAACAAAAAGGAAATATACAGCCTCAAACGTACACACAAGGACATATACACTATAGCTGCAGACGAGCAGGCAGGCAGGGAGGCAGACACAAACACACACATGCGCGCGCGCGCACACACACACACACACACACACACACACAGACACACAGACAGTCAAAGAAAGACACACACACACCAAACGGCCTATCGTACAATCTGTTAGTCATGGTCCAACAGCACTGTTGTTCTGACCACATGTTCTGACCACATGTATTGACCATATCTGTTGACCTGAAGTGCTGCTTGCATGGGGTTCACTGACTGCGCTGCCACACTGGAATGGATTAGCAGACAGCAGGCCTAACAGCTTGGTTTTTGGTGCCATCCTGCATGGCTGCCATCCTGCCTTGAGCACTGCAGATGCCACCTCACTAGTGGGTACTGAGAATGTGTTGTGAAAGGTGATACTTCAGCTCTAGCAGACCGCAGCTTTAAAATAAATCTGTTTAACAGTCCACAACATTCCTTTATGATGACTGTGAAGTTTTTATCATATTGAATGATACTGTGTAGTTATGGTTAAAAAGAAACGGAAATCCTTCAGACAATACTGAACGACACAACAAAGCAGTGATAGATGTTTTATTATACCTCAGTTCAGCTATCACAGAGTACTTCCCATGCACGCCGCAGTGAACTATGTTTTTATTGGTCTAATAGATGTTACACAGGCAGTATAGTCCACCAGGGAACATCTTATGGAGGAATTTGCAGCTCAAGGTTGTTCAGGTTTACAGCATACACAACAATAACCCTCAACAAACAAACAAGTCTGACATGGAAACCAATGCTCCACTCTCTCCTTTGATACTTCCTCATGGGAGTCTGTATGTTTGCACGCACGACTGGTAAAGATGCCTTAGCTGTGAAGGTCACCTTCAGCGGCTTCCCCAGGTTTTTACCTGCACTCCACGAGCGAACATGAAATCCATCACCTGGCACCACCATGGTAATAGACTCATTTTTTTCTGGTGGCTGGTTGTCGGGGAGATTCACCAGGGACACAGGTGTAGTTCCCGTGCAGTGAATAATTGACCCTGTGCCAGGGGGGAGGGGGGGGGTTGAGGTCACCGCTGCCAATGACAAAGAGGACGCCCCTGAGCTTGGACCCGCCATGTCTTTGTGAATGGGAGGGAGACACGAGAGGGCACGGGGCAGTGAGACTGGAGGAGACGGAGAGATCATTAAAATTAGGGGAGAGGGAGCGAGAGACACAGAAGAACCGGGATAACAGGAAAAATAAAACAGGCTGAGTAGAAGGGGAGAGAAAAGAGACAGAAATGTTTGGCGGGTTATTATCTGATTATTACAGTCATCTGACTGCGAAGTTTCAAGTCTGTTAAATTTGTGGTTATTTTGGGTTGTTAAACTTGTGATGCCAGCATTTATAAAGACAGAAGGCAGAATTACTTTCCAAGCGACTGCCACCAGCGAAAAACAGTAGAACGCCATCCATCATTTATTTCATTTAGCAAAGTATACAAAATTGCAAAAGTTATGTCCCTGGTTAGAATCTGCAATATGAAAACTTCTATCAGTTCACTTATTCTTTTGAGCCCACCTGTGATTAATCATCAAGATCATGAAATCCAATTGGTATTTTGTGTTTAGTAAAAAAGCATGTAACATTTACACAGCACTTACTACTACTACAGCACTGCAACGAGGACAAAAAGCACAAATTCACATTGAGTTCATAAGTGGAGGGTTAACAGACTCATTAATTTCCCAGTAGAGCACAGAGGAGACAGAACTCGACGCGTTGTGGATATGGAAGTGCAGTCTGGTCTTACGGTGTATTTATGCACAGGGCGCAGGGTCCTCGCATCTACACATGTGATGTTTGAGCTCCAGGGCCAGGCAGAAATCTGTGCGCGGCAGCAGAGCTGGCACGCTGTCCGAAAATGATGTCACAGCCATGGCGCTCTCCTTCTGTTAGCATACCATACAGCCGTACCTTTTCGCTGTCTTTCCTCTCACTTTTCTGTCTCGCTTTGTTTTTTATCTTCTAATAACAGAGCCATTATTTCCTCAAGAAGATTTTAGGTGCAACACTGCGACTTTTATACACAAAGAACTGGTTATTTAGAAAGAAGACTCAGTCTCTCAATGTTCAACTATTGTAATTTTACTCCACCACACCTCCTGTCAGGGTATGATTTTGCAGAAGGCAAGCTCATGAGAGGGACGGAAGTTTAATGATATAGCACATTTATAATTATTTTGAAATTACATGCTTATTGTCAATGAGGATTTTTGTGAAGCGTCACCTTATCTGAGTCAGAGCAGGCACCTTCTGCCCTTTCCCCTAAATCCAACACCTGAGATGCTTCAAAGTGCACTCCAGCTACTCTAGATAACTGCCTTCGCACAAAAGGGCTTTGGGGAGAATAGGAACTGTTCAAAAATAATGATAGCAATATTCTTAAAATTACTTGAGCCCAGGCTTGCCCCTCTTGATTTAAGACCCATAATAAAACCTGTGATTAACTGCACTTCAAAACCCGTCTGGATTTTAAGTATTCTGTGGCTATTAATCAGTCCAAGAGCCAAATAAAGAGCTTCTCCTCCTTGTTGAGCTACACCTTCTGCTGCTGTTCCCAGAGGAGTTTTAAACTAATTTGTTGTCCTGTGTCTAAATTTTCCTCTGTGTATTCTGTAATATGTTGTTTCTGGAGGATTTTTTTTTTTTTGTTGATGTTTACCAGGAGTTCTCTCTTGATTAAAATCCCAGGTACATCCCCGCACTGGCTTATTCTCACAGTGTTACATAACACGTTGCCCTCGATAACTGAAACTTCCCAGGTACATAATTGACTCTGATAAGAAACTTGTCTCGTCTGACAGTATTAAAAGAAGTCAGGTATTCGACATGATAATGGAGTGTTGTTGGAGAAACACTGCTGAGCCTCAGAGGGAGAACAGGTAACTCATATTGATGCCAAAGGAAACCGTGCCTGCTATATCCAACACAAGAGCTGTTCTAAGCAAAGTAAAAGTCTGCTGCAAGTCTTTCAGATCTCCCAGTTCTAACTAATACATTTTTGGAGATTTTCATTTGAAAACTCTCACTCTAATCTCATTTGTACAGAACTTTATCACACCAAAACTTGAAAGACTTGTCAAGTCAAGAAAGTCACTGCAGTTTAAGACCCTACTTGCCAGAGCTCTGATATTTCCTTCATAGATTTGCTCACACAACATGTTATGTGGAAAGATTTTGAAAATATGATCTTACCAAACTCCATGAATTCATCTCAGCAACATAAAACCCTGTGAAGAAATAACGTTTAAGACTGTAAGGTGTTATTCTAATAGATGGAGATCTCCTTTATAGTTGATACGCACCATGTAAAATCACACATGGCGCAGGAGTCTTTCCTCACTCTCTGACTGGTGCATGCTGATCCACAGCAAAGAGCTCAGTGCTGCCACTGGTGGCTGGAGTTCTGTGACATTTTTGACTTCACATGGTTCGTATTGATTGACTAAAGGAAGGTCATGTTTTTTTTTTTTCTTTTTTTTTTATGACTTTATAATGATCTGATGTAATTTTTTCCAAGCTCAAGATCTCTTAGAAGATTTCATAACATTCAGTGAGCTTTTTATTTTTTTGTATTTTCAACATTCTTCCTGTAACAAATTTTATGAGCAGATCTGTGACTGAGTTCCAGGAAATGTCCATGCAGGACTCTGATACGTATTATATAGTCCTAAGCAGTTCTATTAAGTTGAAGTCAAGCCTCCTGCCCTATTTTTTTTTTATTTAAGCCTGACTCAGTTTAAAGTGTCATGTCTACAGCTCTGTCAGCCACTGATACCATATTCAAATCCACCAAACCGGCTCTGTGCACCTCACAGAAATCCATGAAAATAAATGTAGCCAAGATTTTTACTCCTGCAATAGGAAACAGCAAGTTTCACTTCACGTCATAGTTTCCTGCTTTTCAATTGATTATCAATGGAAAAATAATGGTTTGAAGGATGCCGAACAGTTTTATAGTAATCTTTATTACATATAATACACCTTATCCAGTCCTCAGCTGTCTGTATGAGGACCAGCCAACATCTGTCCAGATGTGTTGTGACACACACAGTTGGCACTACTTATGTGTGGAGCTGCTGTAGGGACCCCACACTGAGACAGTGTATGAAGCACCATCTTAGCTCCCCGCTTCCACTGAGCCACCAGCTGTAGGAATGAGTGAGGCAGGCTCTTCACAATGGGGTTATTCCACAAGATTCTGCCAATCCAGGCCTGATAGTAATAAAATCTTTTTAAGAGGAGGATGCTGAGCTGCTGCTCTGTGGATATGCAGCTCACACAGGACAGACAGAGCTGGTGCACTGTAAATTGGCCTGATCTTGGCTGTTGCTTTATCACGTTTGGCCACAAAAGCCGATTAGTGGATTTCACCCCAGTCTGATAGAGCAGGGAGAGCGTGGCTGTCTTAGCCCTGCTCCCTAAAGAACTTTCTGGAGGAATCCAAAGTCCCATCACTCAGCGAAGGAATGGAAACATGTGGGTTGTATCAGGGAGAAACGATGAGTGGGGGAAATGGATCATTCCAACCGAACGGATGAAAGTGTCAGCTCTTTAAAGAGTTCATATTGAACTGACACAACTGGCCATCATAACAGAATTTAATTCAATAAAATTCTAATAATGTCAGGCTGTCTACAGATATTAAGACATTACATCAGAGCGGAGCAACTTGTTAACCTATAAGGAAGTGTAAGACGCAGGAGATGCTGGTGGCTCTATCCACAACCTATTATGCAAACCACCTCCTCTGCAATGGACCAGATCAGTGACTTTACACTACAGTTACTGTGAATCACATTTCAAAAAATACTGATCATTTTTAAGTATTTAGTAGACGTGTGTATTATTTTTATTGTTTATCTCCTACCAGGTTGCTACAGGCTTTTATTCAATCAAACAATTCTTTGACTTGAAACATGGTCGTCACAGGTGTCCATCCCAGTGGACATCATGATTCCCTCAATATTGTGAGATAGCGCAATAATACTGACTTTCCTTTTCAGATAAATCTGCCCCAACAGCATTGCAATACAATGGTAATCAACAGTCAATAGAGTAAATGTCAATAAGATATTCCCTGACTCCACCAAGTTTCGTGTTTCTAGTAAATAATCAGTGGAAATGAATCTAAACTAATGGCTGCCTGGAAGGGAGAAGAGACATTTAAAAACATGTATACATGATTAAAAATATGATCAGCAGTAATGTGAAGCACAGTATGTGCACTTAGATAGTAAATGGGCTATATCATGCAAAAACATTGGAATGGTCCTTTAAGATGCTGAGCCATTTCCTCATCATCAGCATGTAGACCACATACACACTTACTCCACACTGGCGCCTCAGCACTTGCTTAAAACCACAGTTAATGGAATAGGAAATCATATGATTCATTTGTAAACTTTGCGAAATAGGGGTCATAAAACATTGTAATAAAATCACTATTGATTTGCATCTTACTGGTATGATAACAGCTTGTGCCTATATTTAAAATGATGCACACACGCACATGGCTGCTCCCTGGTTCCAAACTCATCTCAGACTGTTAAATGATGCCGTGTTTGCCTGCAGTTTTTGTCCATACATTCAAATTCCACCTCATAATGAAATTGTGGGTTGTTTATTTACGATTATCTACGTGCTTCAGTGGTCTTTGCCTTGCTCTAAATTCTAACTGAGCTGCATTTGGGCATTTTTTTTTTTTGTTTTTCATGCACTAAACAAGGACGGGGCAAGTGGACAGTGTGAGCAGTCTTTGAGCTGTCCCCCGGTAATGCAGCAGCCTTATCTTCTGTGTGACTCAGACTAACAGAGCGCGTCTCTCTCTGCATGGACATGACAGTCAAAACAATAGAGAAGACAATTCTAGTCTGTAGCCAAAAATGTATATCTGATGAGAGAGTTATGTTCTTATTTCAGAGAGAGGACAGATAGAATTGGCCGAGCTCTCTCATCTTATATTCTGTGAAACAGTGAAAATAACGCTGTATATGCATGATTAGACTTAGTTTTGGGTGGTCTTATGTGTTGTGTACGTCACAAGACCAGTGTGTGCCCTGCAGATTATAATAATAATTAAAAAGATTATTTTCTGACTTTACACAGCTGTATTCCCATCTGCTTGGCCTCCCAATGAGGGGCTTTAATTGATAAATGCAATAACATTAACAACACATTAGCTAGTCAGACAGCAATACCCCAGTTCATCTGCATAAAGTGGCAGAAGGGGTATTCATTTTACCTTTAGGTGTATATATATATATATATATATATATATATGTATATGTATATATATATATATGTGTGTGTGTTTTACAATCTTTCATTTAATTTTTACTGCAGGTTGTCCAGGCTACTGTCAAAATCACATAAACACTAGGCCTACATTTTTATTTTTATTAACCAGTCAAATCAAAGAGGAAAGATCACCTTCATCAACTTGTTGTTTTTTTTCCTTTTTCTATTCTATCATTTTCAGTTAATTTTTTCTTGACTCCCCTGTGCAAGATCTCGTGAATTAAAACCGCCATTTTCATTGCTATGATATATATGATATAATACTGTATACGATATTACAGGAATTGCTACTTTTCAAGCGTAGCTTATAAGCTCATTTGCAAGTTATTCCGTCAGTTTCGGATGATGCAATGTCAGTGCAGTCTAGATAAACAGCCATCTTTTGTATAGCAGCCATGCTGGCGGATCTTTACTGCCCACCTATAAACTTCCCGTGCACAATCTTTCTGCCGAAGAGTAGATCTTTTAGCAGATTTTGTGAGCATCATTTATGGTTTTACTAGTTTTCTACTCATTTGCATGTCATATCACAGCCACATAATTTTGTATTCCGATGCTGGTAAAAAAAAAGAAAAAAAAAAAGAGAGGCTACGGTGCTGATGCCTGAAAAGAGTGAACAATCTCGATTATTCTTCATTTCTGAAAGATAGAAAGCATACACAGTGTAACTAATTTGTCTTCACAGTCTCGCCAAATGAGCTCAGTCTCTGAGACTCAGAGAATGTGATGTGCACTTTAATACAAAGATTACCTCCCTCCACACTGATCTAATGGTAACATAGTTTCTACATGTCCAAAATGTAATTCATTTATGGCAAATTAAGTTCAGTTAGGTGTGAAAGTTTTTCCTTATTGAAAATAGAAGTTTGACAAAATAATCTGAAACTCAGATTTAAACTGACTCGCTTTGTTATACATGGGTCATCAACTAAGCCTTCACCAGGAGAACTGAGCAAACCCCATCTGCAGATGAAGACTGCAGGATGTGGTCGAAAGCTGTGGAAAAAGGTAATATATATGCTGTCATAATTATATATTTATATTACACTAAAAGCCTAAAGTGTGTCTAAAGTGCGTACGAATGTGTGCGTGTGTGTGTGTGTCTGTGTGTGTGTGTGTGTGGGTGCAAAAGGAACACATAATTATTACTGAGAAAATCCATACAGCTTTTTATCATTAATTTTGTCCGCCATAAAATTGCTACAAACAGGCCTGTAGCTTTTAAAGCTTTTATCTGTTGATGAATTAAACTTTTGTTCAGTAAATAACGAGCGCTATGGACTATGCATACAATGTGTGTGTATATGTGTGTGGCTGGGAGACACTCACTTATTTGTTTTTGTTTTACTATTGATTTTTTCCTACTTTTTCATCTATTAAAGAGATTTACTGAGCAGTAAATGCTTTTATAGAGCCTTGGTGGGCAGCACATTACAATGCATCACATGATGGCCGTTCAGCATTTTGTCATCAAATGGAAATAAACAGTTGCCCTTTTAAAATTCATATACAGTTTGAGGAGTGAATTATGCTTAACGCTAATGCAGAGGGAATCACAGAGGTGACTGAATGTTTCAGCATTAACATTCCCCTGAATTTGTGCACCACGTCATGGTTTGTTGTTTCAGTCTTACAGTCTTATTTCTATCAACTTTTAGAGCTACAGTTAAAACTGCTGAGGTTTCCCCGATCACAAAGTCCAGGACTGGATATAATGCTCATCGTAGCCATTGACTGTGTACCTTAGACAAGAACTAGATCATGTATCCATTGAGATCATTGTGTGTCCCTCCAGCTGATCATAAGAGATGATTGGTAGTGGCCTTTCTACATCTTTCTACACAGTCATTTTGCAATACATTGCAAAATGACTGTGTATGATCTACAGTGCTTAATGAGAGCACTATTCTAAGAAACTTTTTATATGTTATTAGGAGAAAAAGATCCATTCATGTCCATGACTTGTGTAAACAAATTGAAATTATTTCATCAAAGTTTCTTTTAATAACACATTTTAAAAAAGGCTTCTCAGTATGGTATGTTGGTGTGTTTTAATTTGTCTGTATTTATCTTCTGTATTTTTCACCCAAATTTTGGTTTTACATTTAATTAATAACGAATAGCTTGCTGGGTTTCTCTTTTTCTTAATTATGAGTTTCCTTTTTGTTTTTACTTAAAACTGTTATACAATGAGATATAGTACATCTTTGATATATTAAACCGTAGCTGTTTTCTTTGTATAGCATTATAAAAACAACATGTTGAAATAGGAAGTCATTAGAACACATATCAAGTATTTTGATATTACAGATCGGCCTGTCCTCAATGCTTCTCTTTTCCAAAGTCACATTGCTGGCAGTTTCTGCAGAGTTGCCCCCACCAAATCATTTCATCACCACAGTTAGCTTTTCATGCAGAGTACAGCTACTTGTTATACCTTCAAACACTGTAGCACTGTGTATGTATGTGTGTTTGTGCGTGCGTGCGCGCGCGCAGTGTGTGCATGTGTTAAAGATTCTTGACACTGATTGGAACAGAGAAAAGAATCCTTCTGATCACCATTATTTTTGCTTCACTGACAATGACAGAATATTCCGGTCCCTGCTCTCTAAATCTACTCCATCCGTGCTGCCATTCAAACGTATGGGCCACTAATTGATTCTCTCTTGCTTGCTGGTTCCCATATCAGGCCGACTGTCAGCATAGGAGATGGGAAGCGTTCAGACGCATGCTGCTGCTTCAGCAGATCTGATGGATAGCACACACCAAAAAAAAAAAACTAAAAAAAAAACTCTTCTCCCATGCAGATGTGCAGAAAAGGAGAAGTTTTTCGTGCACAGTGCAATATTTTGTTACTCACAGAACGGCTTATTGGATCTAGTATTTCAATATACATCATCTTGTGTTCATGCTGTCCCATCTGTAGCTTGCAGTTGAAGCCATCCTGCTTTGCTGACACAGACGCCAACAATGTTTGTTGTGGAGAGGAAAGAGCAGCTTTGTAGTATTAATCACACAGCTTTAGAGATGTGCAGCAGGTTGGCCATGTGACTTTCCCGACTGACTTACTGTGCAGAGAAAGAAAACCAGCGACATCAAAGCTATAAGTTGTTTTGATTTTGATTGATCCTGAACTTTATTGTCAAATTTAGTCGCATTAGTTGTTGGTGGAGTTTTCATAGTTATTTTTGACGGGTTGCGAATAGCTTCAATACATTATGCAAAATCTGTCAAAATAAGTGATTTATGCATTTTACTGCTCAGTTAAGTGTCACTGACGTGCATTGGAAAAGGCATATTTGCATCACTATCATGTTGATAAGGCATTTAAAATATTTAGTTTTGCATATGCACTTTTCTGGGTACATTTATAAAGTTGTTTTTTTTTTTTTGAGGATTTCTGTTTACATTTTAAGGCAGCTATTTCACTTAATTGATTATGCTGAAAAATGTCAACATGGAAAAAGAACTGCCATATATTTCTGAAATTACAGACTGCTTCAATCTTGATAATGACATCTGAATTACAAGGGTTTGGGGACTATAAGAATGAATGACTGTGACAGTTAATTTTCCCTTCCTTTAAAAAGATCTCTCCCTTATCTAATGCAGTCTGCTACATTATACTAAAAATGAATGAGAAAATAAGCGGTAATAAAGAAACAGAAATGGCAGAGTGATTAACAGTCGGAAGGAAATTTGCTGTGGAACAGGTACAGAGGAGTCAGGCGCCTCTTTCTCCACCCTGGAGTTCATGTGCAGTATAACGCCTTATGTTTCTTATGTTTTATATCTCCTTACATTTTGTGGAGACAGGTGATCCACAACAACAACAACAAACAGGACAGTACCAGCTCCTTATTGTCCTACACCTCCAGAGCCTTAACCCTGCGGCTGACGCACCGCGGACTTCATCAAAGTCTGCAGGTATAAAAACTACAGCAGGAACAATACAGTAAAGTTCCTTCGCAGCGAGCCAAATGCATTGTCATTCTTTCTGTGAGCTGCAGAGCAATAAGCAACCTCGGAAGGCTTTACTGTACAGCCCTGGTAGCAGTACATAAATTAGCAGGAGAATGCAGCGCTCACTTTAGGATATTATGCAGAGAAGGCGTCATGGGCTGTCTCTACCGACACTGCAGCAACATTACTGTGATTAATGCCGCGTTTCACCCATCCCAAAGAAGAAAAGTCCTGAAACTGCCTCTTGTCCTTCTGCTAATGCACCAGCCAGTTTGACCTAATTGTGGCTCATCTCAAGCTAGAAAGCTGCTCACTGAGACAGTTATTAACTATCCCATTTTCCTGTCATGAAATCGCAATTGCATCAGAGCATTTAATGTTTAATACTTCTATAAATTTGCCAGCATGTGTCCTATTCAGTCAGAGGCTGAACCGTCTAAGCATTTCCACTGCCTCTAACTGTGACATACAGCCAGCCCTTTCCCATCAGCCCTCGCTGTGTCTGGTACAGAGGAGGGTGCAGGCAGTACATCTATAGTGGATGATGCAGTGGGTGCTCTCATGTCTTCTTATAGCCAGAACAATAACAAGCAAAGTCACACGGAGTTATTAAAGGTGGGAGCACAAGCCAATCCTCCCAAAGCATTTGGTATTCAAAGGTTCCTCTCATTCATCCCCATTTT
The DNA here is from genome assembly GCF_002260705.1 of Seriola dumerili. Lineage (NCBI taxonomy): Eukaryota > Metazoa > Chordata > Actinopteri > Carangiformes > Carangidae > Seriola > Seriola dumerili. The sequence continues at coordinate 635,214 of NW_019175347.1, forward strand.
AATCAAGCTAATTCTGCTGTCTATTATCATACTCCAGATGTGAACAAATGTAATGCCGAGCAACAACAAATTTATTCTGTTCTGTTCTACTGCAAAGCACAAATCAAATTTCTTTTTGGATGCAATGTGAATTTCAGTTCATAATGTTTCAGAGGTTTAGTCTGTTTGCCAGTTATCTCACACCTCATCAGATATGACAAAATAAATTTAAGTACATCTGTAAACCTCAAGGTGGCAGCCCAGCCACTGCCTTACTTCCCACTGAGAACATCTCATAAACAGTCAAATCTCCGTCTGCCAACACACACTGAATCCCTGCTCTTAACAAGACAGTTTGGTCAAGTACGCGTCTATTTCCTGACCAAAATCTGTTTTTCTTTCCGGTTTCGGAACAACAGCAGCGTGTCCTTAAGCATCAACTAGATTAGCTGTTGTACAGAGCAGTCTCCAGTGCTCTACGCTGGGATTCAGTGGTCAAGTTAAGTGGCAAGTGTTTTATTTTTGGGCACTTCCTCCTCCACATCCGAGTTCTCTTCAACACCACACTCCCGGCCAAGCACATGCCTGGTCCCAATCTGTCCCCAAATGCAGTCCAGCTGCCTGTTGTCTCCTACACTGTTGGAAGAGGTTAATGAAAGGGTCCAGGGCCCTTGATGAAAAGATACAACCTGTGCTGAGGCTTATTAGCTTGCGTAAAAAACCTTAAGCAGGCCTTCGAGCCATATGTAGAGAGGAACTGTCGTGGTGATGCATCTGTTTCAATAGAGGGACTGGAAATTGTCCCATAAACACGATGTTTAATAGTAATTTTAAATGTTTGATTGATGCTTGTGTGGACACTAAACAGTACATGAATGTTTGACCCAGGTCTTTTTAAACTTCAAGCTCAGCAAATCATATTTAGATCGATATAAAGCGCAGAAGCACATACGTGTGTCATTGAAATATGTAACCATCAAATTGCCTCCATCAAGTATGATTTCATGATCGTTTCGCCATTATCTGCCATCAGTGACTGCACATATAGTCCAATACAGAAGGTGACAGATAGGCAATAGAGTCAGTCCAAGAAATTTCACACTCTTTTTCCCAGAAAATCCAAGCTGGTCTCTCATCTCAATATTCAGAAGGGTCAGACTGCCAAGAAACAAGAACACACAATGTGCCATCTGGTAAATCATAGTCCTCTCATCAACTCTTTCCAATCTGGAGTATCTCAGAAAAAATGACATCAAAAAGCTACTTTGACCAGAGGGGAAGGTCTTAAAGTGATGTTGAACAGATTGTAAAATAAATAAATGGATAAAATGGAGTAGTGGGACAATATTTTTCAAAAATGATTAATTTCATGTTATCTTTTTTTTTTTTTTTTGAAAATACAAAGGGAGCACTCCCATTATGTACTCTCTTAGGAAACAAAAATATATTATATATTTATTTAAAGTAGCTGATGAACATGAAGTCAGTATTCATACAGGAGAAATAGTTGTTTGCTGATGTGTGAAAAGGCCTCGATCGCAGCTACGCTTGGCCTCACTCCAATGCTCAAATATCCCAACAGGATGTGTGTGTGTGCGCGCGTTTCTTTCTATCTGTCTGCATTAGCCGGCCACCATCCTGGATTTCTGTGTTCTTATTTTAGGCTTGGGAGATTTAAACATGACCCATAATTGAATGCAAAAGGGTGCAGGAACCCTGTTCTTTCTCCAGCCAGTCCCTGGTGACTGAGCAGGAGGACTGGACACGAGAAGTGTGTGTGTCTGTGTGTGTGTGTGTGTGTGTGTGTGTGTGTGTGTGTGGGGGGGGGGGGGGGTTCACCAGCATCCACAGAGGAAGAAAAAGTGGGAATACACCGCGTGCTGCTGATTTACATTTAGGGCTTTTAATTGCCTACTTTTGATTCCTATTACTGGAGTTTTGTACCTGTTTATGTTGCCAGCCCCGTATGTTCCTCTAGCATTTGAAATTCATGTACTGTCTCAATCGTCAATCATAGTGACAGCTCGACAGAGGGCTCCAGCTGCCATGGAGGCCAAACGCTTTAACTCTAAATATTGCTTAAATTATATTTAATACTGAGCCTATGAAGAGAAGTTTATAACCAAAGTGAATAACAGAAAATAAACAGAGCAAGAAAAAAAAACACTGTATTGTGTGTATAAATACATAATTTGTACATTACGGCATATTTCCAGCAACAGGACAGGATCGGATTACCTGAACAAGATCGCAAAACACAGACGTACACACACGTACATAAAATATGCTCACCTGATCCCAGACCTTTGCAGCTGTTGCCACCAAGAGTTTGCTTTACTTTACTTCTCACTCTTTGGTCTCTTTGATGTCCCCCGCGCACACCTTAAATCTTCACTCATGGTCTCAACATGCACTGGCAAGAAATTAAAGGCTCCTGTTAAAAAACAAAAAACAATATTTTCCACATGCTTCATCAACATAAAAAAACAGTTACTTTCCAGCTCCATGGCAAGCGCTCAGTCTGTGATGGAAGCAAAAGGCAGTTATTAACTCTGTGGGGCACTTACTAACTTTCTAAATGCTCCTGTGGATATTTAATCAAAGGCGTAACTATATAACATGAATATAATATTCTACACTTTTGTAAGTCAGACTTAATCTAATTTTGGACAGGAACCATTTCCATATTATTAAGCAATTAAATATGCTACGTTTTTTTTTTCATCTCATTGTGTGTAGTAATGTTAAAGGAGCTGTTTGTATGTTAAGCTATTGCTGCGAAGCCAACGTTGGCATTAACAGCTGTTTACTTACCAATCTTGCCAAATGCTTCGGCCACCATCGCATTTACAAGACAAGTGGTTGCAATACACCCTCTGAGTGGTGCTTCCCCTTGACTCGGTATCGGAAATTGATGAGATGGGCAAACGGGACCAGGACAGCTGGTTGGCACGTTTACTTCAGAAGAAGAAAAGAAACGACTTGAATGGTAGCAAAACAAAACAGGAGGGTTGCTTTCCTCTTGGAGAGTAAAGGAATGAAGTTTGATGCTGGACTCGCAATGTTTCTTCTACACTGGTAAGCAAACAGCTGTTAATAATAAAAGCCTAAATAACTAAGCTCATGAGTTGCTCAGTGACATGTTGGGACCCCTCAGGGTTTTGTGGCTCAGTATCCCCGGCTGTGGCTGTGGGGGTATATAAGGTGGCATTTTGTATATCATCCAGTGGGCAAACTTGTTCTTGTGCTTTTGGATCAATATGGAACTCCTTACCCACAGAACACAAGCTTGAGCGTGAGTGGGATCCGTTTATATTCAAGTGAAAACAGATCTTAGAGGGGAACTCCGCCGATTTTACACATCTAAGTCTGTTTATAGGTATTGTTGAGTACAACTGCATATGTGAAAAAAAGTTGTCCAAAGCTTTTTGTGGCTCCAGAGGAAGTTGAAAAACGGCTTCGTAAGTGATGTCAGTTGAAGCAGCGTGGTCGGTTGGGTCTTTAGAAAGAAGTGAGCTCCTCATCTCTGCTTGAAGATAGTGGTTTGAGGATTGCGTCATTGTGGGCGGTGTAGGTGCTACGTTTTAACCAGGAAGAAGAATAAAAAAAAGAACACATCTTTTGTTCTGTTACACTGATTTTGATACTCTTTTTTTTTTAAATTGTCCATAGTGAATCTTTATTAGTAAACTGATAAATCAATGGAATAGTCTTTTAAATAAGGATCAGTTGTGTAGGCATGAATGATCTGGTGTTAGTCACTGAGTTTTATAGTGATTGTATTTCTGTTGTTTTGGATATATTTTCTTATTGAGTTTTCTGTTCCTTACTGCAAAGTCCCATCCACGGATGGGCGTTGGAAACCATATAAATGCTGTGGTATATGACATTTGCCCGTGCTATGTAATTGTGCCTATAATAAACATTAAAGAAACAGATAATTAATTCATCATCAGAAGATCAAGTTACTCCGTCATATGGAGCGAGGTCATGAGATCAATTCTGCATTCTGTATGTCACTGGTATATTATTACATTACAGCAATGACATACACAGCCAGGTCTGCAGATATTCTGTGCACTGATTTTATCCACAGTTCCTGTGTTTCTTTTTCAGTAAAGCTCAGGAAAGCTGCTTTCTCACCTCAAACAAAGTGGTAAAAAAAAAAAAAAGAAGCTTTTCCACCAACTTGAGGTCAAACTTATGGGCTGCTCTTACAACATGACTGATGTCTCTAAATGCAGGCAGTTAACAGCATGAAGGGCTTGGTGACTTTGGAGGTGTTTGTACACGCTGAATGACATGCAGCAGATGAAGGGAAAATGTGACTGAACAGCGTTTCCCCCAGGACTTAACATCAAAGCCTCTCCAACAGGAAACATAGTTAATCTCCCTCGTCTTCCTCCCCAGTGGGGTACTCACAGCACAATGAGGAAAAATGGGCCAAATGCACGAGGCCTGTAGAAGGATCAACACATATGTGCACAAACAAAAGTGCACACATGTGCTTCCAAATAGTCCCACACAGACCGACATACAGTTTAGTCTTGTGTGGATTACGCCTACAGTGACCACTACTGCAGGCCAGGCCTTTGGTATTTTCATAGCACTGCTTACTTACTTTTCGGTTTCTTTATTCTTTCTTTAATGTCTACATAAAAATGCATGTCTCATGCCATCGGGATTGCAGATCTCAGACCAACTCCTGTGGACTGTTTACAAAAGAAAAATAAATTGCACCTTTCTATATGCATCAGAGCTGTATCCAGCCATGACACAGTGCTCAACACTATAGAGAGGAGAGAGACCCACCCTATCTTAATGGCTTTCCTCCTCTGAAAGGAAGCCATAATTAAAGTTAAGTGAGCAGATGCTGAAAGAAAAGCATTTTTGTGTGATAATAAATGTGGTTTTGAATTTAACACCTCAGGGTAGAGGAACCCTATCTAAATGACCCCGAGGCCCCTGCCACTTCTACAGTATGCCATAGTGCTGTAAAGTGCGGTGACAACACCCTCCTCCACTTCCACTCAGCTCTCCTCCCCTCCCAGCCCGCTGGCTAAGGTTGAAACCCTTCTGTTTCAGAAGGGATTAGGTTACTGCACTTAAGTGTAGCAACAATGTCAATGAAATCGAGACCATCAGTGTTTGCATTGTACCTACAAGATAGCTAACCCCAACAGTAGAAAAAGGTGTGGGAAGAAAAAAAAAAATGGTGATGGTTAAAGCTGCAGAAAAATCTCTAAGCGCCAGACTGTCCAAATGCTAATTATTTATTTGAAATACTTGCAAGCAAGCATATATTTGCATTTTAAACAATTTTTTTTTTTTTTTTTTTGCAAAGACATGGCACATCTTCAGAATTTGTGCTTTGGAATGGAAACAACAAATCTCTATTTACGGTTTAAAAAGTGGTTGTGAGATTATTTCCACCATTATTATTATTATAACAACTGCCATTGAAGCTCAGAGGAATTCTGTTTTCATCAAAGCATATGATGCAGAAAATGAAGAAGAAACATTAAACAATACAGTGCACCAGTGTTTGTGTAATGCAGGTGTATTTTCTATCGTTTGCGTTGACTAATATAATCTGGACCCTTCCCAAATTCCAACTCCTTTCTTGTGGTTAATCTTTGCTCTGCATTTGACTTCTTTTAATTGAGGTTCAAGCAGAGGATAAGGAGACCCTTCAGGGACTGGAAGGGGAGGACCCCCTGCTATAGCTGGTGTAACCTGGAGCAGAAACCGAGCAGGGGTCCTTAGATATCACCCACCCCCTGCCCAGAAGGGACCCTGCCGGATCCCCTCTCCCCTGTTCCTGAGCCCGAAGTGAAGTCTGCCTGAAAGCCTGAGCTCGCCCGCCACAGCCCATATCAGCAGGGGTCCAGTGGTAAGCTCTCCGGGCTCCAGTCTGGTGCAGAGGAGCAACAATAATGAAATTAGGGCCCTCTTTTGTTTTTACATCAACGCCCACTTGAATGTCTGGGTTTTACTCCTAAGGCGGCAGGATTGATAACAATCAATCTTTAATACTGGTTTCTGCTGTTGTGCACTGTTGCACTGATATGCCTCAGTTCTTCTCACTGTATAAACCAAGGATTACCCAGATGCATTTATACCTTTTTTTTTTTTTTTAAATATGCTCCTCTAAAATGTTTTGCCTAATTGTTTGCGCAAATGGGATTTAAGAACATTTGCTTTTTACTTTTCATGTTTTTTTTTTTTTTTATTTGTTCAGTGAGTAAGTGAGTAAGCAGTGTTTACTCGTTGCTGTGCATAAGAGCTCAGCACTAAAACAGATTTATGGAACAATACACCACATGTGCAAGGTGCAAAAATAAATCCCAGCCTGATATACAAAGTTTTCCATTAACGGTTACTTACTTTTACATGAACAGCTCACATTATATGCCAAAGAAACATGATTAAGTGGGTCTCGTCTTTCTTGTTGGTAGCGAATGTTTACTTACAAATTAAAACCCTTACCTATCTGGACTGTAAGTGCTTTATGAGCTGAATAATGTAATGCACTGTGACTGTTAATATGTGTGTTCATGTGTGTTTTGTCAGTGAGTGTGTATGACCATGAAGGGGGTAGGGGGATATTTTGATTTCCATTTTTCCTGCTTGGTTTGCATATTGTTCCCCTCTGGCAACAACCTATTAATGAGACAAGCAGGTCATTCCCAGCAAAGGATGCTTACCATGCGACTACACACCAAAAGACGCACGCTTTTTGCCCTTTTTTTTTTTTTTTTTTTTTTTTATCTTTCCCGAGCACATACGCAGACACGCAACTGTTCAAAGACTCACGTTCACCTCATGCACATGCAGGAGTACACTTCCTCTACATGCATCTCTTCACTCATTCATAACCTCTAGAGTCCAAAGTAAATTGGCTGTTTTTCCAATTGGTTTGACCTTGTGCTGACAGTTTGTGTCCATCTTTATGTTGCCTTAGTAAGGGGCAGGAGCAGCTGTTTATTCAGGCAACAAGGACGCAAAAACCCAGCTCTCCATGTCTGCCTCGTTCTTCCTTTGAGTTGCTCGCTCCTTGTGTTTACATGTCCCCTCCCCACCAGCCCACCCCTGCTCTGCAGCTGTGCAGATCAGATGGCTGATACATTAATGGGACCTGTGCTGAGTAATGGGCAGGATTGGAGTTTGACACACTGACCCCACCCATCAGTGCTGCTTGCCACCAGGAGCCCCACAGGATGCTCTCTGGGAAATGTCTCTACTGCTTATTGGAATTTCTTTGATGAGCCCAAGTTTCAGGTTACGGAAGAACATGAGCTGCACTTTCCACCAGTCTTGAGATGACTATGTCATGTTGGTTTGAGCCTCGTAAGAGTACAGATAACGGATTTTATAGTTCACTCCAGCTACATATCCTTGATCATCCGGATCTTTCTTATCTTTGATTTCCTTTTTCTACCACGAGGCGGTTCACTTACGCAGTCGGGAAGTTGTTCGTCAGTAGAGAAATGTTTCTTTAAGATGTTTAAATGAAGTACTCTGGCCCTCTGTTGCCCTGGAATGAGACAGTTTCTCATGCAGTATCATAAGAGTGGAATGTGAAAGGGTGTAATGGATTCCTGTGTGAGCCTTCATTAGGTGTCATACACTGTGTTTACAGTAGCTTTCGCAGTCTGACTACATTACCATACACTGTAAAAAAAGTCCGTAGAAATTACGGTAAAAAATTGTCAAATAGCAACAGTCAAAAGCCGTAAAACCTAAAATAGTTTATCACCATAGTAAATACATTGAATTACCGTAAATCAAGAAATAATACATAACTTTAATTTTTACAGTGGTAATATGTAGAAAACACATATTTTTTCTGTGAAAATTAAAAAAAGGTCTAAATTAATGGAAAAATACCGTAAAATCACAAAAGAGTAATTACCCTAAAATTAACGGTATTATTCTGCCTAAATTAAAGATTTTGCTGATGTGTATGTTTGAATTTACAGTATAAAACTGTTTAACATTCTGCAAAATCATACCTTCATTTTTGCAGGAAGAATATGTTAAAAATATGGTATGTTTGTAATGTTGATTTCACTGAAAAACATATATTTTTAAATAAAATTATTTGCTGTTATTTTATATAGGGTCCTATGCCTCTATAGATATTGTCTATGAACTATTAACAGAACTATGCTGTAATAAACTCAGCAAATATGGTCTGAAATAATGAAAACGATTTGATTATTTTAAAAGCATCTCAGAACATCTGATTGATCCTAGTAACATCCCCTACCTGCTAAATTTAAAAGCATCTCAAATTATGGGAACAATTTTAAAAGCACCTCGAAACTGAGTAAGTATTTCTCCCCTACAGCTTGCGATTGTTCATTTGTTGATATTAACGCGCCGAATTTCAAATAGGCCAATCAGCGCATTGTATCTGACTCCCATGACCTGTTAACCTCCGACCAACGCTCTCCACAGTCTACGTCGGACGAGCTTCACCATCAACGGTCTGGATTTTTAGGAATTTGCCTCAGCCAGAAGTTGAACCTGCATCAAGTTAACGTTACCTCGGTAAGTAAATCAATACAAGTTAAAGGCTTTAGCTGAATTAGTTTATTCGGCTTATGAAGAGGGTTGCATTACAGACAGCTAACAATGCGCAAATGTCCCTATAGGTTTACGTCCAGCTAACGTTACATTAGACTTTTATAACAGCATGGAAATGTCTATAATACATATTCAGACGTATTTAGGAGACAGAGTGTATTATTAGCAAGCGTTTCATTAGTTTGACTGCTTTAGAAAAATGCGGTGTGGGTTTACCCGCCTGGCGGGCTAAAGCGGGATCCGTCTATGTGCTGAAGCCTCAGGTTAGCTAACCGCGCTGCTCGTCTTTATTGTGGATATAACCTCAGTGTATTTGACTG